>NC_084766.1:27605666-27912000 GCF_028858725.1 Colius striatus
CTTCTCTCTAACAAGCAATATTCATGGAGGCAGTCAATGGCTTGATACACGTATTTTTTTTTTAATTCCCATGGCCCTGGTTGCCTCACCAGCCAACATCTGATGGACAGGAAAGGTTATTTCAGTTTTCATATCTCAGAAACTGCTAAAACATAAGCGTCTGGGAGTCTTCATTGACAAGTTTTGGCAGTCTACTAATAAACAGAACTTTCCTTTTCACTTTCCCTTTTGACTTAGTTAAAACTTTCAGACTGGGATTAATTTCTCATCTTATTGGGAAATTCCTGTTCTAGTTCTCCTCCAAATAATCTTCAAAGAGTGTTTAAACTCCATACATAAGACCCCATCTCAATAAGAGAAGGTATTCCACAGAAAACTATGAAAAAGAAATATCCTCACATGGAGTTTGGTATGTGGAGAGTGGCCATTCACAACAGCTAGCAAAAGATTCTGGGTAGCCTGTTCAACTAATAAGGCCTATCACCTGCAGCATAAATAATTTGAGACTATTTTTTCCTTTTACCTGATGAGGTGGTCAAAAAGCTTTCATTGTATCTGTAACCTATGATTTACTATTTTTAGATTTGAAAAATTCATTTATAAGTAATCTTTTTTTCACTACTTGAACAGCTCTGTGGTCAGGTGGTAGTGGCTGGAACAACAGTATAACACATCTAATGAACTCATTATTTCTGGCTGCTAAATAGGATTCAGAAGTCTCTCCTGCTCACGTAAATACACCAACTGAAGAACCACTTATGAAATCAAAAAGTAAGCATCTTAAAGTTTTCCTGGAGCTCTTCCCAGAAAAATGGCCTTATCTTGAGACTTCTAAGTGAGCTTTTTTCCCCTCTGAACAGGCTGTTGAGAGGAGGGCTAGGCTTCCCCTTGAGAAAAGACTAGAGTACTGCGATAGTTACGCTTTAGCTGGCAGGCTGTAGAGGAGTGTGACAGAGCTGAAAAGCGCATATTACTGTTGCTTCAGTTTAAGAGAAGCTTCTGCAGCTGGCATCAGACTTGGAAAGGATTTTCATCTGCTCCTCTTCCTTTCCATAAACGTGGTACATGTGGGGCTTGTACTCTCCCCTTGTACAGATACCCACACACCCATAACTACCCATTCAATCCTTGTAAAGAAAGAAAGAATCAGCTTAATGTAACTGCTTTTTATATATATACAAATTGTCTAAAGAAACTTACGTTGTTAAAGTATTGATGGAGCATTGCAGACCTTTATGTGAAATAGACACACATTTTGAAGGTTTTTTTTCTAGCTGTTAAATATTAATGGTTTTTTTATTAAAAAAGCTTTTTATCAGTGTAGCTCTGGTTATAGAATCCCAAAGGCAGGAAAAAGGAATACAAAACTGTCAGGATTTTCTGGGCGATCACTGATGCTGTACAGGAGAGACAATAATCCTAGTCTCAATTCTCAGTCCCTAGAATAAGAGAAGAGGCCCAAATTCTTCCTTTCCAGACATGACATGTTGCCAGAACACCAAAGAAAGAAGGCATGGAGTCTTTAGAGTATCTTCAATGACCTGCATACACAGGTTACACAGAAGACAAGCTACAAACAGCAGACTTTTCCAGAGGGGATGGAAGGCTTCTTGCTGTTCATTTTAGTGCTATGGTGTTTAACTGTAGATTAAGGATGACTCTCTTTAGAGAAGGACTGATCAGATTCTTTGCCAGTCTATCAATTATCAGGAACCTGTAGCTCAAATCAACTTGAAGTTGACTTTAACTGTTTTGAATGCTCTGCTAAAGTTTGCAGCAATGGCTTCAGAGTCTTATATTCAAGAGATTTATTATATAATGCAATTAATACTGCTACCTGTTTGTCCCTGGAATATTTTTCTGTGTAGCTCTGTCCTGACATACTGGTGTTTTTACTGCAATGTCTAGTTAATTAGCACTCGGTTTGTCTTCCTGATACTTTGATTCCAGTCTCATTACATTATGGAAATCTGCATCTTGCTGAATCTGCCACATTTTCAGCCACATGCTGAAATAATCAAAACCCCTCTGCATCCCATTGTTGTTCTCTCTATTTCTGGGTATTATTAATTTCTGTGCATGTGCACTTCCTAATTTAGAAGCAATTGAAATCTTAATTTCAGTTCTCATATAAACAGTAACATTGCCATTATAAGGAGATGGCGTGAAATGACAAGGTTTCGTTTCCTAGGCGTTTCTGCCTGAACCTCCTGTTTTGTGATAGATATTTATCAGTGTAGTATCAAGTATCATCTCATTCATTTGGGCTAATTTTTTGTGACACTTTTCCTCCCAGATAGAAATACCTGAAATGGACTATGAGCTTAATCTTGTGAATGAAAGTAAAATCTCATTATTTCAACTTAAATATTAAACTGAATTATAAACCTGAAGCTTGCAGCTTGAAATTTAAGTAAACAACTCAGGGAAAGCAGGAACAGACTGTCACTCCATCACCTGCATATGATGAGAATAAGAAGAAATAATAAAATTATTTACAGTAATATCTTCAATGTACTGGGAATGTTTAAAACACCTGAAGAAATCCACCTCATTCAAGCACTTTTTCAGTCAGAAATGCTTGCAGCCTGTTGTATATATATCCCCTGAAAGACTGAAATCTCGAGGAAGTCTTCATAACTAGAATTGTTTTATTTCATGGAAAAGTTGAAACCAAGTTCTTTGCAGTCTAGTGAACTGTAGGAAATTCAATATTCAGCTGATTTCTAGTTTTCAATCAAATGTTATTACAGGACTGGTGCAGTTAGGATCAGCAGGCTAGCTGGGATTGCAGGTAAAATTACCTTTTATAGTGTCACATTATTTTGCTTTCTTACTAATGGTGAAAACAGACAACTTTAAAATATGGCTAAGGCAGAAAATCATCCATCCCTCAGAAATACCTCCTGTTAGCTAGACCTGGTTCCTTGGCCACTAAAAGCAGCTATCTTAATTAGCTGTTAACTAGTTTACTCTATTCTTTTATCCTTCTACCCTTTGGAACATCCTATCTCTTCTCCAGGCTGGAGAGTAGGAAAATAGGCAATGTGATTTACTTGCATATAGTCAGGAAAGACGGTTCCTTCAGTTTGCCATTTGTTTTCTATCAGTGAGCAAGTGCCACTAGGGCATTTGTCTTCTTTACCTGTTATCCAAAAATATTAAATCTCATATTCTGTGGGCCCTGGCAATAACAAAGTAGTATTTCTTTCCTTTTCCTTCTTCCTTTGAGCTGCTGCGAGAGAAGCAACATTTTGAGGGCAAAGATGAAACAAATTTCATTTCCTTAATTGTCTCACTAGAACCTCTATGAAGAAAATGGATGAAACTTCTAATTATAAATCAGCTTATGCTTAAAGAGAAATTGTTACTGTGAGAAGTGACTTTTCATGCATCTCCCATTTCTAGAAAAGCTGGAGAGCACACTTGAATGAGTGAAATGGACTGAAATGACACAGAACATGCTACGTGTTAGAGATTTGCAATGATCTATGATGATGGAAGCAACAAGATCAGTGGCAGCCAGAGAAAAGCTATTATTTACTCTGAACTGGTATGACAATACTTCCAACTCCAACAACACACTTCAAGCATCTGTATGCAAAATTTATCTATGCTATCTCACCATGTGAGATCAGAAATTCTACTCTAAACAACACCTTTAAAGGTCACTGAGTTGGTCATGAGTGAACTAAGATAAGATTTGATGGAAAGCACCTGTAAGAATTTCTTTGAGAAACACAAGTTCAGTTTCTATCTCATGTAACTGTCGAGGAAAGCCTAAAGGTTTAAGAATAATTCAGAAAGATGATAATCTTATTTAATGTCTTCACCCCAACTCTACCATAGCTGGAGTATAATGGAAGTTTCAGTGATAACATTGATCAATAGATTGCAGGCTGGTGTCTGATTAAAGTTTTCAGAGAGGATAGTGCTTGTTTTTATTTTGTATTCAGTCTTTCATACTGAAGAAAGCATTTGTGAAACATGTACATCCTTCTGATTGATACAAGGAGCAATCCATGTTCAGCCATCTCAGCACCTCAGTCAGCAAAAGGGAAGAATTTGGCACTCCTTCCTGGACAACCTATAACGAGGGTTTTTGGGGCCATCTCTGGACTTTTGCTAACTACCTGGAAAATCAACCAGATCAATATTTTTTTGAACTATCACCTCTGTTATTTCAAACAGAAAATGAAGCATCCAGAACACCTGGATTCTGTTCCTGGTATTCCCTCAATTTTTTGTTTATTAATTTGGTTTTAGTGTTTATCTTTTCACATAGGATTTCTCTCTCCTCTCTGTAATTCCTTAAAGCACTACTGATGCATTAGGAGTATGAGTTAAAACTTGTAAGGTATTTGAGATTTGAGGTATAATCTGCAACTGGCCTGAGAAGCTGCCGAGTCATTAGGCTGAACTGAGTACCCATGACTCCCTTAGAAGCATCTGTAAAGGGTAAGAATTAGAATCCACTTTCAAGCATGGTCACCCTGTTGTTTTCACTGATCTTCTGCAGCTATGAACTTGAAAGAGATGTAATTGCTGACAGCACAACTGACAGTATGCGTTTGCTGCCATGGTCTGGGCAAGGCTCCTGTGGAGATGAACAGTTTCTCACCACGGGAGATGTTACAGCTGAGAGGGAAAGGGAAGAGACAAATGAACTCTTGGCCAACTTGCTTGTTGAGCGAAACTGGGATTCTGACAGAAGCAGTTAATTAGGAAATCATTTATGCACTGATTATCAGCACTGCTTGCCTAAGAACACAACATAGCACTTGTACCGAAGCAAGTGATTATAACTTTATGGCATACTTGTGTTGTCAATTACCTGCCTAATAGGCTTATAATTGAAATCACTATTATCATGTAGTTTCCATAATAAGCAATAAACACTGTAAAATAGTGCATGAAGCCCCTCCAAGTCTATGGAGGGAATGTATAAGTCGTAATCAAGGACAACTTACTTCATAAATCCCCTAAATTGATGAAAAACAATGACACTTGCTCAAGGAACTCTTCAAAGAAACACTTCTAAAATTCAGGAACTTTTAGATGAGGATTTGGATCCTGAAATAATGGCTTTAAGCCAGAAGTTTTAAAACCTAATCCTAAACCTATGAATTCAATACACTGTTTCTTTTGATCTCAGAAGTCTGGATCAGACCTTTACAAGACAAAGCATCTCCAGACCTTGTGCAGTGCTTCTGAACTTCACTGGCAAATAAGAAAAAAAAACCAGAAACTGAAGGCAATTTCACTGTCTGACTCACCAGTGTTTGTCTTGCTGGTTTCATCTATTCTATAACTTTTTCTTTCAAACTGCTTGAAATAGGAAGAAAAGAAAACTCAAGTGGCTGCTGTTTCTCACATTCCATCTACTTCTAGTCAAAAAATGGAGGTCAGGATGACTTGAGAAGTTCAAGAAATCACATTATCTTTGCATCCTTCCCACAGTATAATTGAGACATCAATTGCAGATCAGGTAAAACAAGAAAGAAGTTAGGATGTAGAAAGATTTAGGTATCTTATTGACTAGAGGAAAAGAGTTTTACCATAATCCTCACAAATTTGGCCACTTTTCTTGCCCATGAAGAGAAGAATTATCACCATTTGTGAATCAATTGGCAAACCAAGCACGTACTCCATTTATTGCTAATGTCACTAAGACCATATATAGATAATATACTCTGGAAACAGAGAAAAAGGAAATATACCCTAGGCAGAAATGTTGACAAGAAACTCTGACCTTTCCTGCTTTATACAAGCCTCTTAATTAGCCATGTCTCACATAATATGGCAGCTGAGTTGGCTGCAAGAGAAACTTGAGTCATTTTTCTCATGAAAACCCCAATGAGTTAGTGAGAAACCACTTAAAAGTAGTCCCGATGAAACAGTGTAATCTCTTTCACTTTCTTTACTCTAGTTTAATACCTTCATTTAAGTGAGGAGATTTGACTTTGTAGAATATTCAGTCTTACTCTGAAATACAAGACTTCCACCACCATCCCCCAATCTTTATGATTAAACAGAATGCCTTATTCTCCCTGAGTCTACTTTGTATAATAAATTAGACATTTCACTGTAGATTCCTAAAAGATAGTTGAGCCAGTTAGCAAGTTCTACTTCTTACTGCACAACTAATTCTTAGCTTCAAATAACTCTTGGGTATGTATATTAAACTTTGATTTTCCCTGTTTTTCCTAGTAAAATATCCCACATACATATCCTCCCTACAAAACTGCATTTTTTTTCCTTTCTGTTTCGCTGAACCTGGTATCCCTTGCTCTCTCCACCTACCTCTTTGGGGGACTTTCAACTGATTGCTGGCTATTTTCAAGTCAGTAAGGTCAGAGTAAATGCTTAATGCTCGTTTCTTCTGTGGGCCTGCAGATTGAAAGATGGTGCTCAGATGGGCCTCTCCCTAAAGACATGGTAACGAGGTTATAGCTTTTGGCTTCCAGAGCCTGCCTTCCACTGCTCTACAATTCTCTACCTTCATCGGGTATCCACCAGCTTCCTGAGTATAGGCCTTCAGGGACACAAGGCAAAGTAAATTAAGGAAGAGAAGAAAGTCTTAACAGCAATGGAAAAATGCAGTATTGAAAACACTGATGACTGAAAGCTTCCTTAAAGGAGCAAAGTGCTGGTAAGTACTGATCATGGTCTTTTTCATAGCTCCTTAGTAAAGATGTGGTTTACTGTCTGCACAGCATTTTCTTATAAGAAATCTTCTCCTGGCACCCAGTCTAAGTCAATTTCTTAAGAAATAGACTCTGCCCATATCATATAATCAACTTGGAAATTTCAGTTACTAAACCTGCTCTCAACTCACAGCTCCTTAAAGCCACCTGCATTTCCTAAGATGTGTCACAGAAATGAGTAGGGGAACTCTCTGGGGATGAGGAAGCATCCTGCTGTTTTTCTGGTGAATCATGATGGGACTTTTTGGGGGCAGGTTGCTTGCAGAAGTACAGTGGTAGGAGCAAAGCAGATGTTCTCAAAGCATGAAAAATAAATGTTCTGTGTAATCTGATACAAACATATTACAGGCTGTCACAGTATGTTTGCTTATATTCTTGATATTTTAAGTCTTTCTACAGTAAATATTTGCACGACTAAATCTTGTTTGGGCCCTGATTTTGGCTGGGTCCTGCTCAGTTGATTTAATTCCATTTTTAATCTTGTTTGTTGTTGGTCATTCTTTTATTTCCTTGTGCTAAATTCTGATGTGAAAGTGGGAAATGGACATAAGATAGCTCTTTTACCTAACCCATTTGTGACATTTGCCTCACCCAGCAGTGACAGGCAGAGGAATACACCAAATTGTCCCGAAAGGTCCAGCCTGTGCAGCTGGGAAGAGATTACTAACCTCTGGCAGATGGCATGGAGTTTTGTTGTTCTGAGGGTAAATATTTTGCCTGCAGACAAGGAGGAATTTACTTTTGTGGCTTGGTTGTCAGAAAATCTAATTTTGGAAAGGTTTGTCCTGAGAGAATAGATGAAGGAAGAGGTAGGATATAGATGCAAAGCAGCACTCAGACCTTCAACAGAAGCTTCACATCCAGATCCCCATGACAGGGCATACTTTGCTCCCAGATAAGCTGCTCTCTGTCCTGTGCTGCCCAGGGGGGCACAGCTGTCTTATTTAACTCATTGAAACTTTACCCAGTAAATCAATTGCTACAGCACTGCTCTCTGAATGCTCTTTTGTCGATATCTCTCTGGTGCCCTGGACTGAGTACAATATTCCAGGTGCAGTCAGAGCCAAGCTGTACAGAGGAAAATTATTGGCTTTTTTTTTTTGTTCCATAATGTAATGTCTCTCTGACCATAGCCTAAGATTGCATTGCCCTTCCTTTCACTGCTTTATCACATTGCAAGCTCATCTATGATTTCTCTATTGCTAGCCCTCAATCTCTTTCAACAGTACTGCTTCATTCCATTGACGATAGCATTAATTTGTTAGTGTTTATAGACCAGTGAGTGCTATTGTGTGAGAGGCTGGACTAGACCACGTAGAGACAATATAATATCGATGGCAGCCAGACAAAGAGAAAATTGACGATTCAAAAATAGAAGGGAAAGGAGGAACAGGAGACAGAGTTGGGTGAATAATAGATCGTTCATTTCTGTGGTAGACCAAAAAAAGATTTTTAAGATTGCTGGAGGTTTAATTGTAAGAAACTTTTATAAACACAAACATAAAATATAAAAAACCCATCCAATAAAATACTGTTTTTTCATTTCAGTGAGGTATTTTGTTTAACTTGAAATTAAAAGTGATATTTTTTATTTCTTTTGATTTGTGTTCTTCAAGTGTCATGTAATTCATGTAATTCATGTATTCTTTTTTCAAGGGAATATTTTTTTTAGGTTTAAAACTCTTTTTTTTTTTTTAATTCTTCAGCAAAAAATGGCACTTCAAAGCCAAAATTTGTCATATTTTTTTTTTCAATTTCTTCTTCTTTTCAGTTGATAGTATTAAACAAATATGATCTCAGTAGCCAAGTTCCAGACCAATTTTTAGCTTCTTTAAGACCAATTTTGGGAAAATTGACTATTGATTCAATGTGCACTTAAACATACAATACACAATCAGAGAGAGGAAGGAGCTTAATGGCTGAAGATACAATGAACAAGAAAGGGAAAATAAAAGAGAAAAGAGAATACATAGAAAATGAGAGATGGAAAAAAGTGATGAGGAAGAATTTGTAAATCACTGGAGAATGGGAATAATGCAAAAAATACAGATTATTTAGACAATATTTATTTCAGACAAGAACTGAGATTCCAAAGTAGGGTGTCATGCACTTCCACTGCAAGAAATGGGAGGGGAAAATCCTTGACAGGAGAAGGTGTATTTAAGATCAAAATATCTCTTCAGATCTATGCGTGTTTCTTCACTGAAGACATAAGGTGCTGAAGGTGACCAGACTCCCTAATCAGACTTTCTGCCTAGTTGCCTACAGCTAGATGAGATGAAAAGAAACCAAAGCCTTTCAAAAAGTACATTCTTTTGTTTCATACTCTTTTCTACACAGGCATCTGGTATCTAAGCTTGGAGAAAAGGCTGGTGAGCTGGGATATATAGACAGGTGCATCATAGGTCATGGAGGAAAAGGGTACATTACATAAAACTTCTCATGATTCCTTGATAAATTATGCAACTTGCTGGCAATAGCTCTCAGGCTACTGGCATGTGTATCTGGTCCCCACACCAATGATACCAAAGACAGTAGCTCAGATCATCATACAAAGGAGAACTGAAAAATAGGCCTGGGTACCCTAAAGAATCAATTGTCCCTAGTCTGCTGCCTTCTTGATTCTGTAAAGAATCATATTAGCCCTGTTTTAGGGTTTTGCAATGGGA
Organism: Colius striatus; assembly: GCF_028858725.1. Classification (NCBI taxonomy): domain Eukaryota; kingdom Metazoa; phylum Chordata; class Aves; order Coliiformes; family Coliidae; genus Colius; species Colius striatus. Next base: position 27,615,043 of record NC_084766.1, read on the forward strand.
CAGACAATTCAACACATTGACATCTGACCATTTTTGTTGTGGATCTCAGTGCCTAGAGGAAGACAACAGACAATTACACCAGCTTTCCACTTAGCTCTATGTGGCAGTGTGGCCCTGATTTGGCTCAACTGCCCTGGTAATCCTTATACTTGTGCCTTCCTGATACAAAATAAAGATGAGAATAAAGATGTTCAAAGGTCTGTTATTTTCCATATCCTCTCTTTATTAGCTTTATGCCCATGACATTGTAACTGTCATTCTCCTAAAGCAATGCTTTCAAAAATATTTATACTGTTGTTTACATCTTCTGAAAAAGTCATGTGCCTCCTACCCTTGACCTGCATGTATGCAGTACATTAATGCCACTAAATTGACAATAGAAGTAAATTATGGCTGTTGTGAGACTGCTCTGTCTGATCTTTTTTTCTGTTCATGTTAACACTCAATTGAAGTCATCTTTTTTTATAAGAAAGCTGAATTCCAGAATAACTCTTCTGCATTATTCCAAGTGAAATCAGAGTCAGCAGACTACCATAGAGGTTCAATTTCCCTTGCTTAGGTATAAAACAAACTTCCACATGGTGTGATTGATGTGCTAGGTTCTTTCTTTTTTGACTGTCATGAGATTGAATCCTTGTGTCATTTTCAGAAGATCTAAGGAATGATAATCTGAGAGTAATTATGCTCCTGAATTCCAATCAATGTTGGTAGACCACTAGTAATCTCATCAGGGCCTACTACTCAAAAACTGAAGCTTCATGCTCAGAACTCCAGCATAAAAATATGCAGCTGCACATTTCTGGGTCCTATACTCATTTACAGGGAATGTTTGTCTTAACACGTATTTACATGCAGGAATCTCTCTTCTCTGCCACTGAATCACACTGTTTTTCACTCTCTCTGCATTGGCATAATGTCCATGAAGAACACTTTGCTTTAACTGAAGTTGGGCCTGGAACAAGTGTCTCTTGTGTCTCTTCTGTCAATTCATTGCTCCATTGCCAAGAAGACTATTTTTGCCAACAGATATCACACTAGCTGATACTGAAGATTTTTATTAATATTAATTCAGAATCATAATAACTAAATAGTCACTTTACTGTTTCTCATATCTTTACTGTGGGATATCTCATCACAGAGGCAGAGTGCAAGAATCAAAATAATCATATATAGTGAAGGCTGGCAATGATGACTTTATCTGCCTTCACTAGACAAGCTTCTCTTCTGAGCTGTTGTGTAGAACAGGGAGTGAGAGAACATTTCCATTGTGGCTGAGGAACTCTGAAGAAATTCTGTCTAGTGTCTGGATCTTCTTAGTGGTTCTCTTAGTGACTAGATCTACTGTTTTGGATTGACTGGTTTATTTTTGAAAGGAAACAAGGATACAGAACATTAGAGTATTGAAAAGAAGTGTTGAAAAACCATAAAAAAAGAGTATAAGCTCTTGAACCCCAAAAAAGCAGTTACATTTCTCTATTTATCATCATCTCTAACTCAGTTCCCTGTTTCGGTGCATTTGAAACCTCCTCACTTCTCAGATTGCAGGTTATAATCAGGACATGAACTTTGCCTATGGCTGGGGTTTTCAGCTCATCCAGTCTGTTGGCTCCATGGCACAGGACCTGGAAGCCCACCAGAGCTCGTTTGCAAGGCAATTTGAAGTTTGGCTACTTCACTGGAGCACAAACAATAAATGAGCATACCCACATTTCACTAAGTAGTTTGGCAAGAAACTGGGCAGAGCTCTACAGGAAGCTTTTAAAAATGGATCTCACTAGGCAAATAATTTTTGTTTCCACAAATCTTTTATTTTTGCTCATAGCAATTTACCTACTTGATCATGCTTACAGTACTTTATGGTTTTCTGAAGCCTTTTTTAGGGTTGTGTACCTGCAGAACTGATATCCAGCTCTCCAAACCACACTGTTTCAAAAGGATCCACAACTGCAGAATTGCACACACTGGATGAGATCCCCATTCTGTGGAGACAATGTACTAACCTATTACAAGTTCAATTGTCTTTCCCCCATCCATACATTTTTCAGATTGTTGCATCAACATATTAATATCTGTCAGCATCTATAGCTTCTTCTAGTCAGGGCTGCCAAAACTTAAGAAAGGGAAATAAATTCTCCTTTTCAATGTATAAGATTGTGGGGTAGCTGTTTGGCATCGTGGGGAAGCTTAATACAATGTGAGCCTGTAGAATTCAGCCATTAAAGCAACCTAGCATCATTGACTAAAATAAGACTAGAAAAAAGTACTAAAAGTTCTCCTGAGTGATTCTTTCCTTCAATACATTCTAATGTTTTGGAAGATGTTTAAGCTCTTGTTGAAGTCTGGATCAAATATAGCATGAGCCGTACCTTTCTTTCTGAGTATTTCAGTTCTCTTTGTTAAATAATGGATCTGAGCAAACCAAACATGTCTCATATGAGGACGTTGAAATTAAATATAGTCCCTTATGGTTCATATTCATGCAAACCTTAATGGCAGTCTAAAGTTAATATTGAAATGAATGTAGATGAGAGTATTTTAATCTATATATTTATGATTGAGTTGATTTCCTTTCTAGCTAGAGGAAAGAAAGTAAGTTCTCCAGTGGTACTTTTCTTCCATTCCAGGTTTTTATATTCAAATGTCAATACACAATATTGCAAGATGGATATTTATAATTACTCTGATTTCATTAGCTAAAGAGACAGAATTAGATAGTAAAAATTAGGTTTTAATGAACAATTTCAACATGAGGAACTTATGAATCGGTGTCCTGAGGATATCATCATGACTTAGAAATGAGGCAAATTAGACGAGTCCAAAAGGGAAAAAAAAATGGCAAGGTTGAGAGGAGATTAAAATAACTTCAAACGGAGCAGAGGGGTAGAAGAGGTGGGGGAGAATATGGAAGTAGTTTTAAAATCTTAATTCTTGTTTTAATATTGCAAAATAATTCTGTACAGTGTTGGGAAAAGACTTAGACCACAGGCAAACGCCAGGCTGTGGAGAGCAAAAGCATCCAGCAGAGCAACAAATGCTGCCACTTCACCTACCACTGTTTTGAAATCAGTGAGGCCACCTGGCCTGAAAAATAGTATCCATGCAGACTGAGTATGTAACACTCATTTGTACTTCAAAATTGGCCCATAGTGGCTTTGCACTTTGGCCTAGGAATGTGTTGACCCTCATCTAGATGTGAATCTGGAAAAAAAAAAAGTGAGTCCAGTCCAAAAAAAAAAGATCTGAAATGAACGAAGGTTTTGATAATTAGGGATGAAAGGCAGCTGTTTACAACTTACTAAATAAAAAGTAAATACAGGAATCTATCATATTCTCAGGTGTAACGTGGATATCTGCAGTTTTTGTGAACTGAATAGATGAAGTTGAGAAAGAAAGAGGAAGAAATCAGTGGAACAAAGAAGTGATCTGATTTCTTAAAAGGTCAAACACTTAAAAACAAATCTGAGGTGTCCTGAATCCTAATGCAATATTATCCTCATTAAACTGTGTCGTGGCCTAAAGCAAATGCTCAGCATAACTGCATTTTTACTGCAGCCGTTTAAAATCATGGCTCTTGTGGCATACACATGTCTCATTTGTTATATACAGCCATGCAAGCCACGCAGATGACTCTTAATGTTACCCTTTCTCCCCCTCAACTATTAAATAAACTCAGAAATTACAATGACATTAAAAACACTTTGAGCAATTTTATGTGATCATTAAGCCAGAATACTCTACTCTGGAGGCTTCTCCTATTCAGCAGCCTTGAAATTACTTAGATCAATTAAGTGCATTATATTTTATATGGAATATACAAATGTGGATTTTTGCCACTGTAGGAAAATATAAGTAATGGAACAAGGAGAATCTCCAGCAATGTCTTTGTAGCCCTGTGCTTCTTTCCTCACTTCTCAACGTTTCCACTTGGTTGAGCTTGTTTTTTAGATTCTGGTGAAATGCCGACATGTATCTCTATAAACCAAACATTTTAGCAATAAGAAAGTCTAAAAAGTCTTACTTTACCATCTCTTTAGGTGTCAGAGAAGAAAAATAAGCGTGAGTAAGCCAGGATCTTTCAATTAATTTGAAGTACTTAACCAAATCATCAAAACTAGGAACTTATTTACAGTGCATCTTTGAAAAGATCTAGAAACATTCCACAGGATGTTTCATTCTTCTGTAGATCTGAAGTACCCTCTTAAAACAGTGTCTGTATCCATCAACAGCACAGAGAAAATCTGAAGGCCACTTTCACAAGATGAATGTCTGCTGGCAGTGTTGGTATCAGGATACTGACTAAAAGTACTATCAATGTTAAAAAAAGACTGGTGTTACTTCAGGATATGACCTTGCAGGAAAGGTCATTAGTCATTAGCTACTACTAATAATTAGTGCCCAAGTGGAAAGATTACCTGGTCAAGTGCAATGCAAGAGTGGCTTCAGAGAAAGCATTGCTTCTTGTAAAGTGAAAGGTCTAGAAGGTAGTTTTCTGGCTTACAAGAAAGCTGATTGAAAGACCGTGTAATTAAATTCATTGTGTGCTGTGCCCATCCTGCAGAACATAATAGGACTTACTCAGAAAATGAATCTGATAACCTAGCTCCCAGTGCCATGCTAATTCTTATGCTGTTGTGCAGCCCAGCCACTAAATTACAGTTATGCAGGATTAATTAGTACCATTTTCCATAAAGCTAATATTCAATGTAAATGAGGAGGATTAGCAGGGAATTATGTGGTGACTTATAAGAGAGGAATCACATTTTTAAACAGGGATCTTAGGACATATAAATTAAAAGCCAAGGGATTTATTTTCAAATACAAATGGCCCACTGCCTCAGGTATGGTTTCGCTTTGCCTTGGCACCAAAATATGTTTGCAGAGATAGAGTTGTGCTCTGCTAGGTGCAGTTGAACATCCTTAAATATTTCAGGAGTCATCAGCTTCAACATTTTAAAATCCAGAAGGGACCCAAAATGAGCTTCTAAAGGATTATTTATACAATGTTGATATTCCAACATGCTTGAACTACATTTTGTATAAGTTTCTGTAAAAAAAATAAATAAATTAGGAAAGAAAACAAATTCAAGCAAAATGTATAATCATTTGATAGCAATCTAAAATTGCCCAGTTATACTGGGAAAACTCTTGTTACATTATTCTAATGATTTATATCTTCCCTATTAAAAATATATATCTTCTCACACAGATTGTTTGTTCAACTTTAGATTCTACTCACTGAGTTTACTGTAGCTTTAATGGCTTGAGTTTCAATAGTAAACTTCCCCACTGAAATCCCTATGAAATTGGATGAAGCTACTCCATCTCTTTTATAAACTAACAGATTGAATTCTTTAAATATTTGTCATTGGGCATGTTTTTCAGTACTTCACTTGTTCCTCTTTTCAGAACAATTGGCAATATCTTTTCTGAATTGCAGACACTGGACCTAGACTTAACAAAGGCTGAGGAAATACTGCATCTTGAGCTCTACTCGGAATCCTCTTGTTTATATTGTAATACAGATTTTTCAATGAGCTCTTTCGATGGCAGCATCAAGTCCACTCGATTCAATAATGCTGATCTTTGTTTCAAATTCATCTCAGCAGAATTCTCCTCTTGCACATTTATGTAGGCTGTAGCTATGTCTACAACACTTAATTCCTCTTCTATCTCTGCTGGGATACATAACTTACATGCACATACACTTTCTTAGGAGATTAAGGTGTAAGGACCCTTGCACTAGGAACTAGAATCCTACGTAGGGTCAACATCAGACACATGGTGTGACTCTGTGAATGTCCAATGGCCCAAGAAGTGACTCTAAAAACACATTGAAGTAAACAGAAACAGAGTATACCATTTGTTCTCTTTCTCTTTGGAAAGTTGGAGGAATGTACCAAAAATAGTTGAATATTTATATGATTTCTTATATTCTTTCTAAGAATCTGTAAGTGGATACGATCTGAGATAGACGGTTACAATGTCCAGTACAGTAGTTCTTCTCTTCTTGAGGAAGGAGGAAAAGAAAGAAAAGAAAAACTAATAGAATGTGGTAAATTTCAATTCTGTCCTTAACATAAGCAGAACAACAAACTATAACCAGGAAAGGTGTTGAGGAGTCACTGAAATGTACAAAGATATCTTTAAGCAATCTTTAAGTTTTGACTGCAGCCCTGCTCTCTCTAGCTGGCAGAAGGCTGCCCATGGATGAATATATATTTGTAACACTTGGCACTCTGGATACAGTACCAAGGCTCAAAACACCTGTTAAGGCTGGAAAATTGAGTCTGCCCTAACACAGACACTTCTGTGGCAGTGGCACAGAGAAGAGCATGGCAGCTCCTGCACACCACAGACTTGCACAGGGCTCCCTAGTCTCTGTAGGCTACAGAGTTTAGGACGTGATTCTTCACTTTGTGAAGGATGATAGAGGGATCAGAAACAAGACAGAGATAATAACTTAGTTGGCACTGCAGTCAGCTAACATTTATCTCCCTCCGTACCTTCCTCTAGCTTTTTTCTCAATGGTTTCAGAGCACTTTAAATCAGAATCTCTAACTATCTCTCTTTCTCCATGTCAAGGTGTATTTAATGATTAAATTGCACAGGATTAGTATATTTGTCTAATGAGAAAAGGTGATATGAAAGGCTTTATGTTGTTTTATTTTTATTTGGTTGGCACACTTCTTATTTCTGAATGTGCAACTGTGTAATGTTTTGTTAATACGACTTTTTTTTCTCCTTTACTTCCAACCCCTTTTCAAGCATCTCTTCAAATCAGTTTGGTTTTGTGTTTAATACAGCTTATCAATCATTTTTTCATGAGCAAATAGTTTCATATTAAGGGGAAGGAAAAATTCTAACATAGTCATTCTATTATTGTTCCTTGGAGAAGATCCAGATTCACAATAAACCAGTGATTGGAAATGCACAAAGTATTTTAATATCTTAATTATTTTGATTTAACTTCCTCTAATAGTTTAAATTGATACAGAATTTATTCAGAAGCTATTAGAAAGGGATTCCCCCCACCCCCCGCCAAGTAGTTCAATGACACATACTGAATTTAAGCTGAAGACAAAACACATTGCTCATATTCGAAGCTGCCATGGTATGACAAGGGGAAGTTTCTGTAGAAGAAAGCCAAGTGGAGGAAAACTTACAAAAAGAAAGAGCAAAGAAGGCTGATGTATATTCAATTATTATTTGAAAATTCATCTGATTTAAACCAGAAATTGTTACAATGGCAATTTTTCTGTCTTCAGGAGATGACAATCAGACACCCACTGACTTCCTACACTGCTGGCACTAATGTAGATTTGACTGTATTAAAAGACTTGGTGAAAAATTTCATCTGTCCCTGCCTACTCTTTTTTCCCCATGTCATTTACATTTCTACCCTACTGTTACAGTCATGCTTTGCACTTTTCACATAAATGTCATACGAGGTGTCCCTGGGAACACTTTGCTCATGCACAGGATTTCTGAGCATCCTTTCACTGCCTGGGAGGACTGAGAAGACTTTCAGGTGATAATGCTCAGTCCTACAAAGATATCACAGAATCTGTCCCTAGAAGGCTCATTGTTGCAATAAAGGTCAATGGGACACTCTTGCAAAGGTACAAATAAAGAACTTTATAAGAACTTTGTACTAGTATGTAATTGTTATTGTCAGACTCTTCCTGAGCTGAAGCCTGCAATGTAGACAATGTAGAAATTGTGTCAGTCCTAATGTCCTAAGTCTTTTCTAGATCTTTCATGGCTGCAGAGATATTGGTAAAAGCTAGGGATAGGATCAGTGTTCCTGATGCTACGGATACAGTAAGAAGCCATCTGGAGCTTGATGGCTCCTGGATCCCCAGAGAGAACTTCTACATTTAGGAATCTTATTCCAGTAGTGAACTGACCCGTTCAATCAATTCCTTTTCAATTTCCCTCCAACAAGAAGTTACAAGAGTTTTACATCTTTTTGACCCTAACAGAATCAATGATATTACATTAGCATAAAATCAAAGCAGTGGAAGCTGCAAAGAAAAAGTGAATAGTATCTCTATAATAAATTAAGAATTTATGCCCCATGATCATTTTGAAAATAACTGTAGCTTGACAACAGCTATTGCCTGCAAACGAGCATCCATGGATACCACATTTCTTACAAAGAGAGCTCATGATCATATACACGTTTCTGAAAAGGTTTGGCAGGGCCTTGCTCATTACATTAATTTTGAAGCACTAATTTGGCAACCTTTTTTTAATCACATTAGTTCATTGAATAAATTTTGACATGTTCAGATTTTTTTTTTTTTTTAAGTTTAAATGGCATTGGAATTTGAGAAATGTGCTCTCTGTATAAATACACTGTGATTAGAATCACCATGCTTACTGCTTTCTTTAGTTGCACATGAAGAGATGAGTGTTGTGTCATTTTATAAGAGTGGGCGAGTGAAGTCCTTGAACCTATTTATCGGTATCATCTTGCCATCTAGCTTTAGGGTAAAAATCCATACTGTTTGCATTAGCTTACCTTGACAGTGAATAGCATGAGTGAAAGAAACAGTCATTTCTGAAAAAATGGACAAGAATGTTCTCAATGCTGATATAACAGACATCTAGAGCCACTTAGAGTGAGCCAATAATAACCACGAGGCACCACCCAAGACTTCTAGAAAGAAATGGTCCTGCTGTGGCAGAGGGGTTGGACTAGGTGATCTTTCAAGGTCCCTTCCAGCCCTTGAGATTCTGTGATTTTGTATCCTTTAATTTTCTTTTATTTTAAAGTAATTACTCTGAAGATGAGGAATTTTGGCTCTGGCCTAGGAAGTTTCAAAATCTCAATCCTAAATTGTGAACTGGAGCTCTCTGGAAATAGGGCATGCGTTACCCTCTTCTTTTGAAACATAACCATTCTACACCCTGAAATGAAAAAGTTTTGGTGGAGGCAGAAAAGAGAAAACCTGACTATGAAGGCCAGAGCATTGCACACACAGTAGGGCATGGATAAGCTGGATATTTTCATTTCTAACAAAGGCAGAAAGAAGGGGAACTAGAGGGCAGATCCTCCACATCCTTCATGTATCCTTCACTCATTAAGGCAAAGGGTAGCCTGTACTCAGAGAACTTGTTTTTATGTTTGTATCAGCATTTGCAAGGCTTTCTCAGACAGCTCTTCCTGGATCGACGTCTTTCCCAAGGACTTTGGAAACATTTAAGCAAACACTAAACCACTCTGCTTCAGTCCAAATCGAGCTGGCAAGATTTATGGACTCCTGTATACAGCAGTGATTAACCATATGCACTCACAAAGGAGTCTTTTTGGTTTTGCCCCAGGTTGTCTAAGGGAGTAGCCCGTAAGTTCTGAGGTGCTTGGGCAACACTCAGCAATCAACCTCCTGGTTTCCAGACTGGGCTTAAACCACACCTAAAGCCACTTTGAATAGAGTATCTGCATTCTGGATTTTGGCATGTCTATTCCTTCATCTCTCATGCAGTGACGAGAGCAAAGTATAGTTTGCTGATACTGTGAAAGACAGTGATGGTAGATGAGGATGATCACAGTCCAAAGGCATTTAATCTAGTGGAGATAATTTAGGGGGTTTTGTATATTTATCTAGCTAAATACCTGTCAGATAAGAGAGTCTATGATTATCTGCATTTGTTTGAACTACAGAGCTATGATCTCAGTCTTCTATTGATGCAACCATCTTTTCTCAAGTCACTGAACATTTACTGAATCCATCAAGATGTTTTAACTCAGTTTCTTACCACAAAACTTTCCTCTTTGGCAAAAAGTAGGAACATGTCTTTGTCCCTCTGTCTAGTCCTTTATATGATGTGACTAATAATTGCAGTATTTTCCTTTGACTGTTGTAGCAATGCCCCGTCCAGTCCACATTCCCTTTGAAGTAATCCACCTTCACAAATGAGGTCATTTCAGCTACTCTGTTTTAATTTTTCTGTCTATCCAGAAAAGTTGCTAGATTTATCAAGTGTCACATTTTCATCAATAAATAGATAGAAGCCACTACAAAGTGTCTAGCCCTTACAAGATGTGGTCCCAAATGAATAGATGCCTTTGAGTATGCATAACTGAGTCAAAATCGGTGCTTCATTGTGCAGGAGGGTTTATTTTTAGATGCACATTTGTAATTAAACATGAGCCTTGTGGTTCTCGTTTTAGCACAGCACTCCTATACTTGAAGCACTTTCCCTCCTCGGAGAAGGAAGGTTGAAGCAACAAAACAGAGACTCATTTGGAGTATCCCACCTTCAAAGCAAGTTGGTAGCAGTTTGCTTGTGAAAATGGGATGGGGATTTATGGTCCTAGAACCATAGCTCATCACAGGAAATGTGAGTCACCACTCAGCAGTGTGGCTATACAGTATGCACACCCATAAGAGATTGCCAACTGGAGTTGGGTTTTAGCTCTTTTATACAGCAGTTATAATTTCTTTCCAAAAAGATTCCATGGATGCATACTTAAGCCTATCTTCCAAATCCCTTCATCAGACTATTCCTTCCTCTCTTCTTTGTCTCTGCCTTTTCTTTTTCTTTAATAATAATGGAAACAATTTGCATCATAAGCTAAACAGGACTTTATTTCTTTGTACCTTATAGGAAGTAAATAATGTTGCAAACTAAATAAAGCTAATGAATAGTGCATGAGCTACTGCCATCTCTTGGTTACATTCATCACTTCAGGTTTTCTGGGTGTTATTACTCCAAGACCAGAATATTAGAATGTTTCATAGTGTTATTTTCTCTTTCATATCAAATTTAGCTTTGCAAAACACAAAGCAAGATACGATTTTACTTCCTTTTCTGATGCTGCTGCTGCTGAAATTGTCAGTTGCAACTATTAAGGTAATAAGTCTATCAATACTCTTTGTGTGCTTAAGTCCTTTGTCTTGCTTTTCTGGAGTTCAGTTTTTGTTTTTTCCCCATCTCTTCTTTTGTTAAGCTTTCAAGCATTCAGTTGTAATTTTCCTACTACAACAAAGTGTGTTAATTTTATTACGTTTTGATAATGAAAGGCGTGAGGACAAATGAAGGGGAAGGAGATGGTAGTGGGGAACCACATCTGCCTAAGTGAAACAGAATGAATTTCTCTTATAACTTTTTTTTCCCATGGTTAAATAAGAACACACTAATTTATGCTTTACCCAGATGAGTGCTCAAATTAGAAGCTTGTTGAAGGTAATGGCATAGCTCGAGCGCACTTTGAGAGCATTTGGGTGTTTTCTGGTTAACATTTTCAGATTTCTATTGAAGTTGTCAGTGGAATGACATTGTTTTTTTCCCACCCAATACTTGTTCACCACAATTGCTGCATGTTTAATCAGTTCCTGATGATTTCAGTGGGACAGCAATTGACCTTTAATAGGTCAATTGCAATGTGTGGACAGCTAAAATATCCTGTCTGAGCAGTCACTAGATGCCCTCTAAATGATGATATGGAAGATGAATGGGAACAAAATCCTGGCAACCTCCCAAGGACAGCTATAGAGGCAGGATTTTGTCTGTTCCTTGCTTTTTCCTAGCCCTCAGTCCCATTCCTGTTGATGTCACGCTTGCTTTTTAACACATTTTCTTGTAGCCATATCTCACCAGGCCTTGAGGCTACACCCCAGCCTATCACTTCAGACAGCAACAGAGCATGATTAGCAATTTGTACTGAAAATACTAATACAGAAAGTCTTAGAGCAACATAATTAAAGCATTCCTAGTTAGGCCAAAGGTTACATTAACACTGAGGTTATAATTAGCAGATCCTCTCACTTTGCTGAGAGAGTAGGCTTATCAACAATCTGTTGGAGCAGAAGCAATTAGGAACCACCATCAATGTGAGATGCAGTTGCTTGTCATGTCCTACTGAAAAGACCTTGTTGAATCGAGGCCTTACAAAATAGTTTATTTATCTGGAAGACCAGAAATTGCTTGGTCTTTCCCCAGATGGCAAGATACATCTAGTCGTAGCTGAAGATCTCTCTCCTATGGGAAGTACATGACTTTGCAATTCTTTTATCTTTCTTTCTGTTGTCATGACTAAATAGTATAATTATATACAAACTCATCTAAAACCCTTGGCATTAAGTTTGAAAGGACTCCCAGGGAGGAGCAGTGTCTCCTCATATAGCAGGTTTTGCTTCACTGGTTTTTATTCATGAGCTCGTTACATGACAACTTACTGCAGTCTGATTTTCTTACTCACTGAAGTGATTAAAACAATATCACCCTGGAGACTTCTGTTTTTTATGCCTACATGTGTCACCAGAACCCTCTCAGCTTACCCCAAAACAAGGACAGAGGCTTGATGTGCTGGAAATTTGGCAGGGTGAGACCTGGTCTCAATTCATAATGGATCCATTCTGTTTCCTTTGGCTTGTTAAAATCTCTTCCTGATGACTTGATTAAGGATTTGGAAAAAAAAAAGGAATATGATAATTCTGATCTAGAAGAGCACTATATATACTATGAAAAGTGTTATAAAGCAGTGCTGCACCCTCAGAGCAGTTCAAAGATAGGCAAATAAAGTGCTTTGAGCTGGTAGCTGAACTCCACTGTTTTTACAAGTGGATGCTTAGCAGAGTATGACGTATAGGCATGAAAATGGGTTGAAAAGCCACCGTAGAAGTACAAGTACAGAAGTATGAGACCATCAGTGCTCAGACCTTGTTACTTTAGCAGTGATTTTCTCATACTTTTTAGTGCACCACCACTTCCCAGAAGGAAGGATTTCTATAGCTAATTTGTGGAACAACTTATCAGTAGGCAGTCTGCCTGAGGATGTAGAATTTGTGGTTATTCTTGTAGCCTTTTCCTTCCCAGTGCGCTGCTCACAAGAGACTACATGACATTGCTAAAAAAAGTAGGCAAAAGGCTTTCATAAGCTTTCATAAGCAAAAAAACCCTCATTTTTATAGCCTATATCTTATATTTTTACTTTAAGTTTTTACAAATCCAGGACATTTTGAAAAAGCTAAACTCTAGAATCAAGTGAATTCACACTGACATATTCCTTCTGCATGTGAATGCCTAAAGTTTAGCTTCCAAATTGCTCCTTCACTGATGTTTTGGGTTTTTTTTCAAAACTGTTGTTAGACTAAATGAAAAAAAAAATGTTGTGCTTTCACCATTTGTGCTCAAGCTTAGACAAGTCTTGGTGGCTTCCAGACCTCCTCCAGGGACTCATTTTTCCTGTGTAGCTACAGTGGTAAAGGGGAGTGCTGTGCTCTTGTTCATTATCAAGTTACTGAATTAGGTTTCTGTCATGAGCTCTACAAAACCCTGTAGAATGTTTTTTTATTTTCTCTTGTAGTTGACTTTCTTCTGAATGTGAATCTTTATAACAAAAAGACATGAATGCTTGAATTAAGAATAATGTCTTTCTAAAGGAAACTTCCCAGCTCAGCTAGACATCACTAAGCTTAAAGCAGGAACTGGATTGAAATTTTCTGGTTTGTGGATATTTCAGTGGCCAGAACAGTCAGTTCATTGTTACTCTCTCTTTGCTGGCTGGAGACAGGAGCAAGCTGAGGAAGGGGATATCTTCTAAAGCTAATACTTCCTGCTCTGGTGGAGCCAGTCTGAGCCAGGATGAGTCTGGGTTGCCTACAAAGCCTTTACAAAAATGCCTTCCTGAAAACAACTCTGGCCTATCTTTTCTGGATGATGTGGCATAACCACACCAGGAGATAGAAAAGCTGGAGAAAATTGAACATCTATATAAGAGAAAAAGAGAACTGTGTGAACCTATCTGCAGAGTATGGTGTCTGCAGGGCTGCATGGGCTCATTCTAATGGGCTGCCCAGCCACAGTGCCTGCAGCACTGAGCTCCAGAAGATTCCTCCTATGGTTCATTATTTTGGAGAAGATCTTAAAGTGAGAGCTAAACCATCTTTGCTGCACTTCAAAATAGCAGAGAATGGTGTGGACAAATTCATGTGAGCTCTGCTGGCCCTCTAGCCAACACTTATGACTGTTGTGAACACCTCAGCAATAGACACATTTTTCACTGTTGTTCTGCTCTGGAGGATAAAGGAAAATAAATTTAGATGTTCAGTGACAGAGCATTTGTGAAGAGCACACAGATGTTGCTAATTATGACCTAGGTACATTGAGGTAATGGTGTGCACAGGGTGTAGCGCTCCCAGGCTGTGGGTAAATGAGGGATGCTGGTTTCAATGTGGCAAACTGCTGAACTCACTTTTAGAAAAATGAATTAAAATACCTTTGAAAATATCTCTTTTTATTTTCATAGCTGGAAAGAAAACATCTCTCTAGATTACATTATAATAATATTAAAATGCAATTCCCCGAGAACTAGCCTGACTAAGAGATTTAATTTGTAATTAGTTAAGTGGTTATTTGGCTGAAAGGGATTTTAAAAACAAGATCTATTTATGAGTCTGCAGGCTAAGGAAAAAGTCTAGTGAATTTAATTATGAATGAGATCTTTTACTAACTTCAATCCAGTAGTAACCTGCAGGTTTATCTTTTAGTAATTACCATGTCTGCTGGTTAATATGATAATCAAGACCATATTTGCAACAACTCAGGACTCTAATCAAACAAACCAAAGTAAAAATTGCTAATAATCATCCTCAGTGTTCATGGAGATTTCTTTTTTTTTATCTTGGAGGAACCTTCTGGCTGCACTTATTTAGAATGATGGTGTCACTTATCTCAAAATCTACAAATTGTTCATATGCTCTCAGTTGAGGATTTAAAAAGTTTCAGAAGGGGAAGCAGTCTGGCAATCTTTATCAGTAAAATTTTCTATTATAGGGAACTGGGATTTTCTTTTTCCTCTTTGGTGTGTCTCCTTAATGGGAATTATGTTTCCCCAGTAGAGACTTACTTCTTATTAAAATAGTAATATTTTGAAGAAAAGAATGTGACAAATTATTCGGAGGTTTGCTTAGTTTTATCCAAAGTCAATTCTTTAAAAAAAGATAATCTGGTGTTAAAAGCACAGCACTGATATATTTCCAATGCATATGGAGAGGGGTTTACATACTACTCCTCAGTGTTGCTGTCTTGGCAATTAATCTGCAAAAGGTGGCAATAAATGAGGGTCAGCCTGAAAAGACGGTGGATGAGTCTTCTCTCCAGAAGACTAAGGCAGCAGCTTTGTGGAGTAGTAGTGTGAGAGATTAGTGACAGTTTACTTGCTGATAGGGTTTCTGGTGAGTGAACATGGTGTGTTGAACTCCAGGCAGCTCTTATAAACAGGGAGTGCACCTCTGAGTCTTCCTGGTAAAAGGAGTTTTCCTGGTAAATGTTTCAGCTGAACTTGGTGCTGTTGTCTGTATAATTCACTGCCTTCATCACCTTACCTTAGCTGAGGGAAAACATGAACCATCACTTCGGCTTCCCTGACATCTCTGGCCATTGTGTTAGAGCAAGGTGATGAGGAAAGGGATTTCTGTGGACTACAGGAGGGAAAGGTGTCTCTCCCAGGAAAGTCTCTTTCACTGGAGGCTCCTTCCTTCTTTCCCCCCCTCCTTCCTTCCTTCAGAAGTCTGTATGCAGCATTATGGAGCACATGAGTGGTGGAGTTTATTCCTAGTTTTTTCATCCTATGTTCAAGCATTCAGGATCAGGTTGTGAAGAAGGTAATAAGTCCATGTGACTAGAAATACACACAAGGTAGTACTTTAATCTGCTGCCAAATTCTGACAATGAGCATTGATAACTCTGATGGTCTCTCTCAGCTGAGTTTTAACAAATCTCTTAAATTCATCTGTTCTTCAAGAAAAGGAAAGCCTTTGTAGTTCTTTGAAAAATGTTACTAGAATTCACACAAGACGTCTTTTGTATGCTTCTAAAAGTCTCCTTTTAACTGTATATTTATCAGCCCCTTGGAAAAGCACTCCAATATTCAAAGATGCCAAAATCAAAGGCTAGCTAGTGTCTAGTTAATCCAACCAGTAGATATCTGTAGACAACTGGTGGAGATTCTATGTAGACATAGTTTTAATGCTCTTTCAGGCATCATCTAATAAAAAAGGAGAACATTATTATTATTAGTGGTGGTGTTGTTTTGTTATTATTTATTGTGATTATATTTCCCCAGGTCCTGGCTTTTCTATAATTTAATTTCTGAGTGGTTTTTCATGAGTGCTAGAGAAGTGACAGTTAAGATCTGAAAATGGGATCAAACTTCAGAGCTAGAAATACTTATCATTTCTCCTTGTTATCTATTTGTTTCTCAAGAGTTGAAGCTTTGTTTCTGCAAGTTTTGGAAAAATGTGCACAATGCACAATGTGGAAATCAGAATTTCAAAAGAGAGCCAATACAAGAATGTATTTTTAGAATCCAGCTCTAAGAAGTAAATGGAATAATTTTGTCTGCCTTCTGCATTATCATCTCATATTAAAAAGATAATTAGCAGAAGTACTATATAGGTGAAAGAAAAGCTCAGGTAAAACTAAGGATTGAAGATAAATTTCGTGTCTCTGAAACTAGAACATTCTTTTAAATTAGGAAAAAAAAAGGTGAAGTAATTACAGGTAAAAGAATTATTGCTTTTATTTAATAAAAAAATGTTTGGGTTAATAGGAAAGCAAAATAGATGGCAAGGGATGGATCATAATTTCATTTTTGTTAAGAGCTGCTAAATCTAATCCTCCTATATCATAATGTACACTGAGTGCCTGAGGAGTTTCAGCACAAGGTGTTCCTGAAAATAAACTAGTGTTTATTTTCCCCTGAAATTACCTTCAGTAGCCATGATTGTGTCTTAGAAGAAATGAGCTCTTCTTGTAACTCTATTAAAGAGCTGAAGAACCTTAAGAACAACAGTAAAGGAAGTGCTTCTGGTTTACAGCTAAACAATGAGGCCAGCTGGAGACAGTGAGCTGAAGTCTTTGAGCATACTCACAAAATGAGAGGAAGGCCCACAGCAGCTGGCAATGCAGTAACTTTTCAGGTCAGCATGGCATGGAGACATGGGGGGAAAAAAAGGCATCTAGGAGTGCAAAATGAGTCAGCGCAGATGGCCAGGTCAGCCTCTGATGGGGCACTGTCAGCAGCCTAACTACAGAGCTTTCCTCTGCAGCCACATCCAAGCTCATACAAGCACACTGGCTCTGACCCTGCTTCAGGCTTAGCTAAATGTGATACAGGTAAGGTTAATAACCCCACTGCTGTATTCTAGGTCTTAAGTGAGGAAGAAAACTGTCTGGATTCAGGAAGGGCCTCTCTTATCCATTAGAGAAATGTTTTTCAAAGTGTAAACATTGTCTGGGAAACTAACTGCTTTCTGTGGCTTTGAAAATTTCCTCACCGAGCTGCAAATTATTTTGGGTACAAGTTGTCTTTCATCCTGTAGCACCAGGGGCTCTAGTTGCTAATGGAACATAAATAATTAACCAAACGATACTCCTGCAAGTTCATCTGTAGTGGAAAACACTTTTATTTACATGGGTCAATGCAGCAGCAGGGGAAAGCCTACTCCATGAACAGCCCACTCCAAGAAATCAGTGTCTCATAAGTCAGTCTCCCCAGTCCTGTGGCTCTGCAGCAGAGGCTGAGGAAGGATTTTGACTGTACGTTTATTAGTGGTTCTTCTGGATCTCTTGTGCAAGCACTTTGGCAAGAAACACATAGGTGCAGCTAGTTAGAGAACTGCATCTCAGATCTTCTCCTTCTCTGGAGGTTTCCAGACCCGCCTGGACGCGTTCCTGTGTAACCTGACCTAGGCAGATCTGCTTTAGTAGGGGGCTGGACTGGATCTCTTTCTGTGATTCAGTGATCTCGCATGTAAAGCCACAGAAGGAAGAGAAGAAACTCCATATGTCTGCTACGGACATGTTGTAGTTTCAGGGGAGCATCAAGGGAAATTAGAGTGGTTTGAATCTCATATTCCCTGGGTGAGACTAGGCAGATGTGGGAAATGAGAAAAAGTTATCTGTTGTGAAACACCTGGCATAAACATTCCACACAATACACAGCATCCACTTCTTTGCAGTGCTGAGTCTCATCTACTCACCTGAGGTAACATGGGACAGGAATCACTTAAAATGCGCAGTCGGTGTAACACCTGTGTGTGCCACAGAGCTGAAGGGAGGTTTCCAGCTGCAGCCAAAATGCCAACAACAGAACTCTGCCCTGAGAGTGTTGTAGCTCCAGGAGGCACCCTTGGTACAGAGTGCACCTAACAGGCAATGGGAAGGAAACACCTGCATCCAGACCCTTCTGCTGCCGAGATAAGCTTCAGTCCCTCAGTTTGGGCTTTCTCTGCAGTGGCCAAGAGACATGTTCCTCCCATACAGATAGGGTTAATAATCAAATGGTTTCTCCCTTAAAGCCCTTTGCAACACGACATGTAAATGTGCTGCATGCATTATTCATCTCTTGGCAGCAGCAGCAAGAGCAGAGACAGCTGTCAGTCCAATTAGGGTTTCAGAGCTCTACCCTCCAGCTGCCTCTAGAGGAGAAGCATGATGAGGAGTGACTTGGTCCACAGGATGACTGGCCCACACTTTTGAGATTTGGAGCAATTAGTTACCAGAGTAGCTGTAATCCCAGAAACGTCATCATATCCAATTATTTTTAGGGAAGGTTGGAGGAGACTTTTGTTACAAAAAGAGAGGGTTTTCTTGTGCCTATGTTGTGTGGAAGGCAGGCAGTTGTGATTTTCCTGTCAAGCTTTGCTAATATTCCTTCTCTTGCACCTTTGTCTCTCAAGGTTTCTCCATAAAAGATTATAAAAACTACAAAGCTTTGGCACTGTAGCTTATTTTCTGTGAAGACTGGTAGACAGAGTATCCCACATATCAGACTAACGATTCTATACTATACTATTAATTTGAATATACTATTAATTTGAATATGAAGCACAATATAAGCAATATCCTGGCTACTGTTAGTGGTAATTCTGTCTACAACAGCTGGATGTCATACAGAATCACAGAAGTTGAGGAAATCCAATAGCTGTCTGTCTTCTATTCTACTGACACATGACTGGGCTATTACAGCTTGGTGGCCCCACTCTCCAAGCACTTAGTCAAGGTTAAATATTTGACTGGATACATTTTATTGGTGTTATTCTCTGCTAACAAAAGCTCATACAATTCCTACAGAAGGCAGCATAAATTATCACAAGAGGTAAGGAAATTTATACTCTTGTTCATTTTAGCCAGTTACAGTGTCACCTCTGCTACTGATATGCGTAGAACACTGAGCACTGAGGTGGCCATACCACAATGAAAACAAGACATCTTGAAATTCTTGCATTGAGAAATGCTTTAACAATACAGATTTCTTCTGCATCCCACTTTCAGCACAGTGAATAGCCACAGACAGCCACATTTTCCAGCAGGAAACAAGAGAAAAGAAAAGGTAAAGTTAAAACTGCAGATGAAAACTATCTCTTAGGCTGATGACTTGGTACATGATAGCACTTTGATCCTATCGATTAGAAAACCATTTTACTTCAGTCTTCATTCATATGCTTTGCATTTCTCCATGAAAGAGAATGATATTTCATTAACTGAAGGAAAACAAAAGTTTCTCTTTTAATGTTGTGAATGTAGTAGCTCTGTAATCAGGGGCAATGCTTAAAACAGGGAATGTACCTAGAGATATAGCATGGCAAGGAAACTTTCCATGTATTCAATGAGAGATGACAGCACACAGATAAAACACTAATCCCTTGTTATCAGCTCTAGGTACCAGACTAAATGCAATCGTCAGAAATTCTCAGTAGAAACTGCCAGAACCAAGACAGGGTTCCTTTAGGGTCACTGGAATTCTTTCTTTATTTGCATGACCATTTCAGCAAGTGCTTTAACAGCCTTGCTTTCCAGCAAAAGTTTAAGCAATTGAACATAGCTACATGTTAACAGCAAGCAATTGTTTGTGACTTAGATCCTCAAAAGTATTTAAACATCAACACTTACTGATTTCCAGGAAAGGTAACATCAAACTTGGAAAATACTTCAAGTTTTGAACCCTATTTTAACTCCTTGTTCTTTCTGACAAAGGATAATGAATCTTTTTTTTTCCTCTCAAGGTATGATAATATCCTGAGAGAAAAATCATATTGGATTTTATAAGTATTTGGTATATTCTTTGTTTATTGTCTCAGTGTTCAGCCATTAGCAGTGAAGTGTTGTTGTACAAATCAGAAAACAACTACAAACAACAATCAATCTCTGACTCAGGACACACAAAAAAACCTGAAGAGAACGATCTGAAAACACTTTAGAGATGCTTACCAAAACCAGACTTGCTGTTTATGGCCAAAACATACGCCTGCTAATTCAGGTGGATACTTGAATCATAAAAGTACACATCTCTGAGTGAGCCATCTGCACTATTGGCCATGGCTGCACCAGCCCTTCTTCGCCTTTCATTTTGGAAGAAAGTTTGCAGTGTCCACTTTAACATTTTAGGGATTTTGCTACACACTCTTCCAATAAGTCATCATTCCTGGGCTTGACATGCCACACCATGGCCTTGGTTGGTCATGATGTCTGAACCTCAGATCCTAGACTATTTATATGTACATAAAGTCTTATGTCATAGGTACAAAAAAAGGTTAGAGGACTGAACCATGGAGCATAAGAGGCAGAACAATCCACTGTTTACTTTGACTTGAAAAGCTGAGGAGCTACATCTTATTTCTTTTTCTGAGCAACATTCATCTACTATTGTCTGGCAAGCAGATTGAAACTTCCTATTTTATTCACATGTAAAACCCAACTAATCAGTGATGCAAATAATTTCAACCTTCCTTCATCAATGCCAGCAAAAGTGTAGCCAAGAAGATATTTTAAAGGAACCTCTAACAAAGAGTCTGTATGGGGAAGGATATCCAATGGAGCTGGAGTTCCAGGCAGCTGCTCAGAGCTCTGACATTGACTATTTGGAAACCAAAAAACCAGTATTGCACCTTTGCATCCCTCAGATTCCCTATCCATAAGTGGAGATAGCAGCACCAATCTTCACTTTATACTGTGAACCCTTTGCCTGAGGGCTGAGAAAGTTACTTTCATATTGACATCCTACTTCTACGTACTATAGTTTCAGAAGCACACAGCCACCACACTCTCCCACTTCTACTGAACACCACTCTCTTTCTGAAGTCATCATCTTTAATGTGATCCCAGTCAATGACAGAGAGCTAAAATGAGCAACAAAAACACGGGTCTTCATTTAGAGACATAATCTGTTTAATAAATATGACTGTAAAAGCAATAAACAATAGCAATTATACATTACGCTACTTTGTATTTAACGAAAGGGAAAAAAGAAGATGAAAAAGTACATCAAAAAAAGTAATTTTAAAATTAGAAATAGTTCCAACACTCTAAGAAAACTTCTTGATTGGCTTACTATAAAAATAAGTTGGCTAATGTTGGACTTCAGTGGGGAGTATTATACAGTTGCTGCAAAAAACCTTCCCATCTTTCTTAAAGCTGTAGTTGCAAACACAATAGCAAAGCCATACAAACAGCTGTGTTTCTACCTGACTTCAGAGAGACTGCAGAAAGAGGCACAGGACTCTGCTGTGGTCACCCTTTGACTGCTATGGGTCTAATGTTCTTACACTTGGTATCACATTTTTTTTGTCTGCCAGCACGTTGGTTGATGGGGGCTTGTGCCCGTTTTGTGACACAGAAAACCATTAGCACCACACCCCAGACTCCAGGCAACACCAACAACACTGTTTGCTTCTGGTTTTGACTCAGGCTGCTGTGTGCAAAGTCGATGGAGCAGAACCCCCCCACAATGGGAACCGGGGTGTCTCCTAAGTGTGCTACACTGAATATGAACTGGCCTCTATTTGCCTTCACCTAACATAGATAAGTAAAATTATATTGGCTATTACCTTCCTCTCTGCACTTCAAACCAAAATCCTGGTGCTAGGCTTACCTGAGTTGAGTTGGAAATAAACAGCTGTGATGACCATAGGTTAGGCTTCAGACAGATATCCATTGTCCTGGGAGGACTAGCTCAAGATATGCCAACCCTGCTTTCCTGCTGTTCCCTTGCATAGTCTACATGAACATGTCCTGCAGCCTCATGTCTAGTTGCAGTGTAAGACACAGCCTTATGTTATTGGTAAGAAATCAAATCTTGTTCAAGAGGGGTCCTGTGGTGTTGGGGGTCAAAATGCATGGCAACAATCTCAGGCAAATCCTCCTTTGTCCTCCCTCTTCTGCCCAGAATGGCAGTAGTTTCCAGATCTGCAACCAAAGGGGTTTGCTAAGAAGGTGCATGGACTTTTCTGTGCTGCCTACTCTATGGACAAGGTGTCTTTCCAAAAAATTACAGTCCTTGGGGTGGCTCCCAAAAACTCTCCTGGGACTTCCCCAGACAAATTCAAACATCGGCACTAAAAGCAGTTGATGGTGTTAACAGCCAAAATTGAAGGTGTAAGGCTGGTACAGAGCATAGTGTAAGTTCATGCTGGCAATAATCTGCAAGTGCAGTAGAGACAGACCTCTCTGCCTGTAAATGCATCCTATTTCTGTTCCAGCTGAGGTCAGGAGGCAGGAAGTTATCTTTGAACAGAGCTATCAGTGAGATGCCTTGGTGTGAGCAGGTTAAGAGCTGTTTAAGATAGAGCCTGGCCTTGCGGTTGGGATCACCCACACTTGCACTCAGCCTCCTCCCAGCCGTGGGGCACTGACAGCAGCTGCAGCTACAGGAACGAAGGGCAGAGTCCAAACAAAGACAGAAACCAGACTGACCAAGAATATTTTCAGTGCCTTTAACCTCCAGTGTGAATTTTTTGTGTCCTACGAAAGTCTGCTGGGGCAGCTAGCCCTCCCGCAGCCCAAAGTGCTAAAAGAGCAGTTAAATCTAAAGCCAAGAACCCTAAAACTCCCCCTCCCACCCCACCCCTTCTCCCCCCCCATATCCCAGCCCCCCCCTCTCCCTAAAGAAAAGACCCACATGCATATTCTTGGCCTATATCATTACGAATTTTCTACAAATTAGAGACAGATCAGAAAAAAGAGAAAGTGGAGGGGTGAGGGGAAGGGCTGCAGGAGTGAATAGTGGTACCAGTTCCTCTCCCCCCACCCCCCACTAAAATTGAACACCTGTACAATGCAGTTCCACTATGGTCTCAGTATAATGTCCACATGCACAGGCTTAAAGCTAAAAACCCTTTGTCATCTGAAGAATTAAAAAGTCCAAATGCAGTGAGTTCTCCTCTTATTTTAGATATAGATATACATCGGTGTCCTCAATTCAACCATTTACATAGGTAGGGATTTCTTTTGTGCTCTGGGGTTCAGCAGCTGTGGAAATACTTCCTGTGTCAAAGAAAGAACAAAATAAAAGAGTCAGTAAAGAACAAATAGGTTTAGGCAAGGAAAATGTTTGAAGATATCACCTTGCTGGACTTTGGGATTCAGCTGTTCCAGAATAACACATTCTTCCCAGAAATGTCACTCAAAACACTGAAGGTGATGTCCCATTCTTTTGCTAATGAAGATGATTCACCCATCTTGAACAGAAGAGGGAAGGGCCAGAGCAGAGAGGTGGAAGGAGGGATTGAGGTCCTCAGAGGAAATGTGTAACTCATTTGCAATAATAAGGTATTGGAGATTTCATAAATAACCTTAAGCTTTGCATTTGCAAAAGAAGAACCTAAACCACTCACATCCCGAAAATGGGAACTGTGGGTTTTCACTGCCAGAGCTTGGAGAGAAAATTAAATGATCCAGGGACATTAATTCAGATTTCTCCAAGGAAGGTTCCCTGAATGATAGTCAAAGGGGTTGAAAAACCCTGGCTTCCTAATAAGCACACAAAAGAGAAACACCCAATTACAGTCTCGCTTTGTTTTCCCAAAAGAAAGAAAACTCATTAAAAAAGAAATTGTCGTTTTCCAGAAACAGATGAGGTAGTTGTATAAGAGAGTGAAGAGCCTTTTTGCTTTCTATTCTGTTCACACCTAGGTCCAGACCTTTTCATTTTGTTCATGAGCTCTGATTTGGTTTCCTCATTCATCTTACTGACAAGATGGAAAAACACTCTTAGGCAGTTTGTTGGACCGATTCCTTTTGATAGAGAATTGAGCCTACGTATCCCATACATTTACCTTTTGTGCTCACTCATGCAGTTACAGGTGCAAACCAAAGAGTTATAAAAAGCCAGTTTCTAGTTCAACACAGAGTCCAGTGCACCAGCTGAGAAACACACAAAATGCTAGCTATTGAAAGAAGCCAGAAATGCTTCTTTCTTCTCATTGCACCAAATGAAAACTGACTCCCAAAATTGTCTTTGACTACTCTTATCCTACTGGCTTCAAGGATCTATTTTCCAACAACACCAGAAAGAATAGTTTTGAAGGTGCCTTGAACAGATCCAGCAGGTAACTGATTCTTGCCACTTCAGTCCAAGGGGTGTGTGAAAACATGTGTTTCCCTACCCCTGAAACAGCACGAACCACAGTCATCACATTCTTTTAGAAAAGGGAAGCTCAAAGCCCATCTAACTCTAGAGAGTTCCTGACCTGAAATTGGGTGTTTCTCCCTTAGCACCTTCCATCATTTTTGCCTTGGAGGCTTCTAGGGGAAAGTGAAAAAAAGAAAAATAACCAAAAGAAACAAACAAAACAATTGTTAAATTTTAGGACCCACCGCTCCGGGTCTTGGCTTGAAACCTCTTGGTGATCCACAAGCTTTTGGGAAGTCCTCTGTCCAGACTACCTTGGTTGCATTTCCTTTCCTTGGGTTCTGGACTGTGGCCTGGGGTTGCTCTGTATGGGGAACACCACACGGGAAGGTTGGTCCCCTCACTCCATCCTGTATTCTGCTAAGCAGGGATTTCCAGGTCTGCTGATGAATAGTTGTCTAAAAGCTTTTAATAGCTACCAGATCTCTCCTTAATGATCACATGAGGAGAGATCAGTATTGACTGCAGCAGAATTCCAGCTTAGACATCAGTTTCATCAAGAGACTATCTTCTTTTTCCTCCCAGGTGGTTTAACAGGCCACAATCTTTGCACATCACATTCCCTCTTTTACTTGCCCTTCCCCGTTCTCCCTCTCTGCAATAGCTACAACCCCAAGCCTGCAAACACTAAAATCTAAGGTTTGGTTAAGATGATGAAATTGTGCAAATAAAGGATCTCAGTTATCACTATGCTTCACTCCTAGGTCAAAACAGTTATAAATTTTAATTGCTCTAAAATAGGTCCATGTCCTTATTGCAGGGGTGTTGTACTGTACCTCTGGACTGGGCCTGCAGAACTGTCACCTCATGAGTGAAGCTGAGCAATGCCCAAGCAATGCTGGCTTCAGCAGAACATGTCCCCAGGCTGAAACCTCCCTGCTGCATCCTAATACTTCTGCTGTAGTCAGGGTAACAGAAAACATGAGCAAATGTGTGACTGATCCCAGTATGTCCACTTCAGGTCTTTTCACTTTAGGTCCTATGAAAGCCTGGGGCTTATGAAATCAGCCTGGGGCCAAACCCAGCTGCCTGATGCTGAGATCCCTGGATTTGTTCAGTTTCCTTGGGAATCAGCCAGGCTAGCATTGCTGCTGGCAACAAAGTCTGTCACAGCACAAAGGCCACAGCAGTCAAAACATCAATGGATATTTAGCTGTTAGATCTGACTTACCGAATCACCCGCTCACCTCCTTGTTCCAGGTGAGGGTGGATGAAGTTCTCCTGGGTGAGGGGGTTAGCCCCACAACTCTATCAGCTCCAGCAAAATAAATTAAGTTGCCTTACAGCACAAGTTAAATGCCAGCAGGATTTTTGGGAAGAGGAAGGGATCTAAACAGAGCAACTAGGAGAAAGAAAAAGCCTGAAGTTGTTCCACTCCCTTTCATCATGTGGCAGTGAGGGAGAGGGAAGAGTTAGCAAGGTTTCCTGTAGCAAAACTAATGCTGCAGCAGAAGAGGATGGGAGGAGGACTGTGCAGGAATATGGGAAGGGGAGAGGCTGAGAAAAGGATTAGCCAATTATAAGTCAGAGTCTGACCAGCTGCAGGATGCTGCAAATTATTTACCTATGGGCTGGACTTCCAACTTCTCATCTACTAGTTGCTCAGGGCTCATCAGCTCACTTTGAGGGATATTAGGTATGCTTTCCCTCTGACTGACTGGACTGATCATCTCTTGATCTTTTTCATTCTGCATCTGTGCATATATATTAAGGCCAGGAATCTTCCTAAAACATTAACAGAAACCATCATTGTGGGGTACTCTGGCAGATGATGCACTATCAGCTTTTACAAACCAAGAAATAAACCATTGTGAAAAAAGAAAACCCAGTAAAACAAACCCCAAACACCTCAGTGAAAGGTAGCCAAGGGGAGAAGGAAATGGCTCAGGGAGGGTCGTACCTTTTGAACTTGTAGATTACAAACACAGCTAGTCCCACAAAAACGACAGAGAGGAGCATCAGCATCGCTGAACCACTGTGACTGGGAGTGAGGTCCACCAGGGGAGCTGCAAGAGAGGGACAGAAGATCAGAGCCACTCCTAGCCTGGAGTGCAAGTTGCTTCCTCTAGAAATATACCTCATTCTACCCTTACTGCACTGGTAGCAGGTCTTAGCTGTTCAGACATCTTCAGGGCTTCTCTCCATTTCTAATCTACCTGGATTTAACCAGAGTTCAGATCATTAGTGGTGCTCAACCTACCCCTTGATGTAAAGTCCCGTAGCTTTCTCCTTAGAGGCCTCTGGCCTATTAGAGGACTACCTGAAACATGCTCTCTTATACTGCAGACAATTATTTAAGGTAGTGTAAATGAGGTCACTTGGGTACCAAAACTGGCATTTTCTCGATAATCCTGGAGGTACCCAAGGGCTAACTTGTTATGTTGACAGCTGAGCTACTTTAGCTATCTCCCAATGCACAGTGAGTAATAAGCAACTGTCTCCTCAATTTTACTGAAGCAATGATGCTCACCAAATGTATTGTCCTCTGCTCAGCCCTGCTCCTTCCCAATCGGAAGTGCAATGTGCTTCACAGACACCATCTGATCATCATTCCATATCATGGCAAGCTCTTCTCACACCTCTGACATTTTCACTTCCTTCCTTTATCCCTTTCTTACTCTTCTGAACATACCCTAAGCCAGAGCCAGAAGACACAAGAAAACATGCACACGCAAGCAGACACATACTCAGGCACACACCACATGCACACACATTTTCAGCTGTCACATCCAGCCTGATAAAGCCAAAATTTACCAAAAAAATTTACAAAGTAAAAAATCTTATCCTTCCTACATCAAGCAGGCTATGCTCAGAAAGGTGTGGCACCAGGATGAAATCATAGAATGGTGGGGGTTGGAAGGGACCTTTAGAGATCATCCAGCCCAACCTCCCTGCAGAAGCAGGTCCCACCTAGATCAGGTCTCACACGTATGAGTAACGATCCATTATTGTGAATTCCTCACTCATCTCTGCTCTGTCCCTTTGCATTTGTATTTTGTGGGTCTCTGCAGTTCTGTGGGATGACAAACTGGCTCTCGGTCAAATTCAGGCTCAGCATCGCTCAGTGTTTTTGTTATACTGCTGTGCTGAGAGCCTGATAATAAACAGCTATTTATGGTTTTCTGAGGAATATTGGCATATTTTACACTGCCTTAAAGTTGAGAGTGTTGTCTATTGGTCTGGGCACATCGGTTTGTTGTGGTTTTTTCCACCAGAAGAAGGAATGAACAAGACAAATGGATTGCAATCTGTTGTCCATAATTGCCATAAATTAATCTTTCCTCCAGTGTGGCCTGAACAAAGAAGATAGAGATGTGAAACATGTTGAGGCCAAAACCTGTCATTCTCTGTGCTCTAGGGAATCCACACGATCACATATAACACATACACACAAAGAATCTCACTTCTACAGGTTCTGCTTGAATATTCCCTCCAAGCTAGTTTAGGTACCTGCACTTTTGTTCCTTGCAGCTTCTTTGCTGCAGAAATTGCTGCTGTGAATGACAAGGTATACACACAGGGAGGAACGAACCTGTTCACTGAGGCATGGGAATACAAATGTAGGCATACATATACATATATGTGCACTTAGAAAAAGTCATGCTGAGCTTTGTGGTTCAGCCAACTACAGCCCACAGCTGCCTGGGGTCCAACACAGAGTCACAGTGAAAAGGCTGGGAAAGGGGTACCACAGACCAGAGCATCACCTCTGGGCCATGTGCATCCCCCTAGATTGTGTTTTTAGGGACTGCTTCTGGTGCTGGGCTGTGTTCCACATTTTCCTGCTTTTTTTTTTTACTATTTTTTTAATAAAAGC
Source organism: Colius striatus (assembly GCF_028858725.1). Classification (NCBI taxonomy): domain Eukaryota; kingdom Metazoa; phylum Chordata; class Aves; order Coliiformes; family Coliidae; genus Colius; species Colius striatus. The sequence goes on from NC_084766.1 coordinate 27,643,281, forward strand.
TTGGATTTCAAAATGACAATTCCTCTCCTTCCTTGATAACCAAAACAATAGTTTTCAGCAGCAAAGTAAATCTCGCTTTTGGGGTTTTGTCAAATTCTAAACTATTTACCAGTTTTGATATTATGAAATTGGGCCTTTTATTTTGACAGAGAACTAAGTCATGACCTCTGCACCTTGATAAAGAGTCGTATTCCCTCAAAGACTTCACAGTGACTGCTCTCTGGGCTTTTTAATGTCTAGTTTGGCAGTCCAGGCTCATTTTGCATTCTTACTGAATCTTGTTTCTGCAAGAGATAAAATCCTCTAGTGTTCCTACAGGACATGGTGAAGCCAGTTACAGCAATCATTCATATCTCACCAACGACTTCAAAGGGAAGAACAACAAAGCCTACCTTGCAGGACAAATGTGTGTTTGCATCTATTATGGACAAAAAGTATCCATTCCTGCTATGTGTGTAAATACAAATAAAAATGGGAGATTTTGGTAAGCACGAAGGCAATGTCTTTGCACAGCACGTCTGAGCCAAGCACCTTGGGCTTCAGCCTGAGTTAGCAACATAGAGGCCAGCCCATGCCTAGAGGCCATACTATTATTTAGCATGGCAGTATTCCACACTGATAGACCTTGACTTTTGGCTCATTCTGGGCAGCAGACAAGGTTTAGTGGCCCAAAAAAGTGGTATCCCTACTAAGTATCTGGCTTTGGGACTGGATCTACCCAGCTTTTAGCCAGCTCCGAGCATGGATGGACCAGCTGAGGACTCTGTGCATTCCCTCTGTGCAGAGATGCCCAGAATTCTTCTCCAAGAAGCTGCAGGAGGCTCCTACATACAGCACAAAACTTGGATCCAGATTACTGCACTAAAAGCAGGGCTGAATATGACATTTTGTCTTCTGCTTCCACTACATGAAATCAGGAAAGTCTCTTCAGTAGCGAGAGGTAAGAATGAGCCTTTCCTAGAAACAACTAATACAATTCTAACTGTATTTTTTTTTAGAAAAAGCCTACAGGATATTCAAGGCCAGAGTACTCACATATAGATGTTAATTTGGGATTTGATCTTGACTTTAATGAACATTGTGCAAAATGGAAACCAGCCACGTGCATTGGCAGAGTAAATGCCCAGAAATTTCAGAAATGATGAGCAATCACAGGTAATTCTATGTTTGAAACTCACATTATGATACTTTCAGATATATTTCTTTAAAGAGATGGGCACTGAGAATTTTCTGAAAGTATATACAGTATCACTGGTCATGGTTGGGAATTCAGGCCAAGGACTGTTTCTCTGACAACAATCAGTATGTAGAATGTATATGAATTTAACTCTTGACTGTAAAGTCACACATTTCTTCTGTGTTCCATGTCTACTTTTTGGGTTTTTTACAATCTACAGGAGAAAAATAAAGCAAACAAACTGACTTCTCAAGCTGCTGTGGGGTTGTGGGTTTTTTTTTCCTTCAGAGACTACATATGCTGGTTTTCTGAGGAATATTGGCATCTCTGCTCTTTTGTGCTTTTGGTTCTAATATGTCTAAAATTAAGCTTCTAATCATCTGTTCCACAGCCAATGGAAAGCAGAAATATGCAGCGATATTCCCAGGGCAGATATTAGCAAGTTCTGCTTAAGAAAAATGAAATAATGCAAACACCAAGGCTTTCTTCCATGGGGATTTAAATGCATTTGCATTACACCTTTTTGTAACAGTCTCATTTTCCTACTCTTTATGGATAGGGCAGCACAAAGACTGACACCAGGTTGAGGAGACCTGTTCATATGATAAAAAGTTTTTGTAGAGCAGTTTTCTGGTACAATTGAGACTTTTAGTTTGCAAGTTAGCCAAAGAATCTGATACCAACTGATCAGAATTATCACCATCTCCTGTAGAAAAAGGAATTTGTGAGAATCCTGAACATGGATTTGTTCATCACATCACTTGTAAGAGTTCAATAGGTCTTATATTCTCAAATGAAGATTTAGCATACAGAATAGACAAAGATGCATGTAATTGAATATCAGGACTTTGGAGATGGCTCATTTCAAGACAGGATTAGTTAAAATCCAAACTGCCTAATCTTACGTTTGTGTATCTGTAAAATGATTCTAGTCTTTCAGACTGCTGAACAACTTCTGAGCTGTGCTTAGTTGCTTTGAAAGTCTGTTGACTCTAGAATATCTGATTATATCCAAGGCTAGCTGGTTACTTTTGCACTGTGTGATCCAGGCTGAACATGCCATGGTACTGCTTAGCTGTGGAACATTTCAGAGACAGACAAAAAGTACACACTTCTACTGTTACTTACACTTCATTTAACAACAACAGCAAATTCTTCCACATAAGTGAAAAGATTAGCTGTAAGTGCAAAAGCCACTATATCTTTTTGATATGATAAAGAATAGGGAGGTGGAACAGGCATTTTAATGCCTGCCCATACACTGAGTTGTAATTGTGTTATAAAAATAAGAAATGTTTAAAATACAGCTGATTGTACACTGCTACCATCAAGGAATATATTGTTTGCTGTGCTACAGAGCAATAGGGAAAGCATACACAGAAGAAGGATACTGACCTGCTGATAAATGGGCAGCATGGACAAGGATTTGAACTCCTGGCTTCAACTCAAAATGGACCAGGTTTTGGTTCAGCTTTGTGATCAGGGTTTCTGAAATCTTGAAAGAAGGAGAAAATAAGAAATGTATTTATTTCTTGACCATTAGTTTAGATTGCCAATAGGTAGGAAACAGAGCTGCATGCAGCGTAAAGATTTTACGGAGGCACCAGACTTTATAGGCACAATTTCCCATCACCTTACAATGAAGGAGTTTGTGAAAGCTGAACGTATCTGCCAGTGCTACGTCCAGAGTTGTTTGTGTATGGTTGGAAATGACTGATAGCAATAAGTTGCCCTGTCACACCTCTTTAGAAGCAGCCCAACAGTGAAAGAGAATTGAGCCCCAAAGGAACATTACACCCACGTGTGTCTGCAGGACCAGCCCGCAACAGCACAACAATGAAATCTATTTACTGCTCAAGCACAGAGAAGCATTTAAATTGTTAGCTCTCATTCCCTCCTAACAAATCACTTTTTGCTCATTGAGTGGCTCCATGATCTCAGAGCGTGTTCATGATGTGATATACCTGAATCCAAATCAATAGTTTAAGTCTTTAACCCAATTTGCACTTAAATTTCATATCCTAAAATAAAATTCCATTTCATATGAATAGTTTAAGTCTTTAACCTAGTTTGCACTTAAATTTCATGTCCTAAAACCCAATTCCACTTCATCTGGCTCCAAGTTTCAAATCCAGCTGCTCCCTAATCCTTAAGCATGTACTAGAACCAGCTCAAAGCTGAAAGTGCTGTTGACTACAGAGTGCGGCTTAAACAAAATGCATTTTCTAACTATTTTTAGGGATTATACACAGAGAGGACATGCTCTTATACTCTCTATTTGATGGCAGAGACATTTCACAGAGGTTTTGGATCACTAGATTACCTTGCTGTAAGTCTGATGACAACAATAGAGCTGTAGCATTAATGAAACGAGCTATTCCTCCTTAAAGGACACAACAGAAAAGACGAGCATTTGCTGATGAAATCTGTATTTATACAGTGAAGAAGCCAAGCTTTGCTCCAATTTCTTGGTAAACAGCTTTTGGGGTTTTTTTAAGTCAGTTTGTCACAATATGCACAGAGCCAATTTCTCCTTATCACTCTTAATTATATCCAAGAAGTTCCAGGCACCTTGCCATTAAAAGCAAAAAAGAAGGCAGATAGATTAATCAAGGAATGGAAGCCTACAGACATGGTGCCGTTAGTTTGTTCTGTGTCTTTTGTGTGTTCATCTGCTAGACATTTCATGTATTTCACATTTTCTTACAGCAGTGAGCAATTTTCCAAGAGGACATAAACTCTGTTCTGCATGCTAGCTTAGTAGGGAGAGGTGGTTGTAACACTGAGAAACCCCCCTTCCATCCCATAATCTTTAATATGCAGTTGCTGAGAATGTTGGGGGTTTATAGCCATAGCAAGATCAAGAGGAGACTTATTCTAGTACTCACCACTTAATTCAATTTGTTTTAAATAAATCCTTACTCCTCCTTGAAGATTAATGAAAAATTGTCAGAATAAAGAACATTCCAATAATTTTTACACCATCTTTTTCCTGTTCTTCATTTTTGTCTGCCTGAGTTATTTCAGTAAATGCTACACAGATATGATTGGATGTTCCTTGGCCATCATTTATCACACTACGAGATTTATCTGGCTTTTTTATTTTTTTAACATTCTTAATGATTCTTTCAATACCCTTGGCTTATACATTTTATTTCTGGCTGCTGCTGACTTGAATAGGTGCCTTTGGTCCAATATCAATTTGGCAATAATTCTTACAGGAATTTTATTTATATTTTTAATATATCTTCTTCAAGTTTACCATTTTTTCAGGGGTGCCAGAATGAGTAGTAAATATATTTCTTCCAGTAGCATGAAAAAATACCACCTGCTTACAAAGAGCCATCTGCTGAGCTCAGAGCAGCAGGGATGGTGACATAAAGATGTGCAGTACATGAAGAAAGTCCAGGAGGCAAATTATATCTCTGTTTAAGAATCTGAGCATATTAATAACCAAGATTGATGACTATGATGAGTACCTCATCTCTAAAACTGGAGCAACAGATGCAGATCGATATGCTGTAAATCAAGTACATTAATAGCTCATGGAAATAATGGGAAAAATATCACCCTGGACATTTCCAGTTGCAAATATGACCTAACAACTGTCCTGAATACCCCTGCAGGAACTCTGTTCCTTCATGCTCTGAGATCTTCACGCTGCCTGGGCAGTTGAGGCTATGCAACACATTGTGATGTCTGCACAAAATGGTCAGGAAAATGGTAGAGGAAAAGACCATACATTATGTCTTCTATACAAAAAGAGACTTAATTTGATATGTGTGCAACTGAGAATGCAGCCAGCAAATGTTGCTATCTAGTACTGGAGAATGGTTTCATCAAAGATTTGAACAAGATCTGGAAGAATATAAGAACCTCAAGAAAGTCAGCGTGACACTTTGTTGGGCACCAGGGACATGAAGGAATGGAGATGTCACCTGGCCTGCCTAAGGGCTCTTGTGGTACAGTGAGGAGGGCAAAATCAGAACATGGTCAGGCATATTACAGCTGAGAGGTGCCATGGCAGCCTCCCAGGAGACAAGTTGAGTGTGTGAGAGAAAGTTCAACCTTGTCTGGTGAGCTGATGGAAAGGAATAATAGGAAGGAGAGAGGCAATAAGAGTGAAGCAGTAAGAAAAAAGAAAAAAAAAACAAAACCAGAGAAGTAGTCATAACTGAAGTTTGTCATCACTGCATTGGATCATGCATCACTGTTATTTGATCATGAATGAGGACCTCACTGTACTACATCTCATACAAATGTAACTTCTAACAAAATGATTTCTGGCATCTCATCAGAAGTCAGAAATAGCTGTCACTGTTCCAGGACTATAAGCAAAGTGTCAAACCAATCAGCAATTGTTCATGCCACATATTTCCTTGTGTCAATTAATTATATGTTCTCCCAGTAGCTTTTTGGGTGCAGCTTTTTTGCCTTGGTCTTTATGGAATCTGAACAAGCCAAAAAACAACAGTCTGAAATCTTCAAGAGTGCCAGAAGTTCTTGTAAGAACATCTGCCTTCTTCAGGCAGCTCTGGAGATTCCTGACACACACTTCTGAGGAAAGAACAGATGTATTCAGACATGTTTTTAAAATGTTTGCTTGCTTGGTACAATGTTTTTGTTTCTCTTTACGTGGCAATTCAGATCCTTTTTGAAATAGACATATAGTTAGTATAGAAGGAGAAAAATGCATTTCTGTACTTCTAAAAATTATCTGAAATAGAAACCATGCACAATGGTTTACAGATGTCAGTATTTGAGGTCTATGAGCAGGTTAGACACAGCTAAAGAGTCAAATTCACATTGGGACTGGATACTGCTCTTCAAAGTTAGGACTGATGATGTTTCTGGTCCTCTCACCATTCCAAAGAGATCTATGAACTACAGAACACTTGGGACTCTCACTTTGAGATTGGAGAAGTAGCTCTTCTGTCTTTCTTCTACTAAGTCCATTTCTAGCTCAGTGGATCACAGGTTATGAGACTTCAAAGTAGGAATGGTTCTGACTCATATAAATTGTTTACAACATTAATAGAGTGTCTCTGAAATAAATCTCCACACAAAGGCTGATCTCAGTCACCGAGACAATGAGCAGGTTTCAATGGAAAACATTTCTGGTCTTCTTCTTCACTTTATTTCTGCATTTAAAGTGGAGGCAGTTTTGTTTAAAAAGCAGATAAGGAAACAACAAAATACTTTGGCCTATTTAAAAAATACCCATCCAACTCCTGTTGGACAGTTAGACCTTCAGGTTGGCCTTATGCTTGTTCCTGTTTCTTTCTCACTCCTGAAGATGCAACTAACTCAACTGAAGACAAAACTTCTTAAATGGCAGTCTCCTAATTTATAGTCTTCAAGAGTCTCCCTTGTGAAAATAATTAGCTTTCAGAATTAGTTTTGGTCCTTAACTGAGCCTCATTGACTTTATCTGCTTCATTTGCAGAATTAAGCATGATGTGCAAAAATAATTCAGTAATAGAAACCATTCTTCATGTATCATTTTTCATCAAAGGACACATAATGAATAATAATAACAGACAATTTGTGAAGGGGAAAAAAAGAGATTCTAATTTAAAAACAGAACAAAACAAAAATTAATTTGGCTTCTCTTAGCATTTTGTCAGAATTAGGACTGTGAAAGAACCGTGTGCACCAAGAAACAAAATGATCACTCAGAAAAGCACTTCCCCATACCTTTATTGAATTTGGAAACCTATGGTGAAAATTGCTTTAGACTAATTGACTGCGATGCAGCTGTGCCAGGTTGTACTAGCTGAGAATCTGGAGACTTTTAAAGACATTGTGTAAGGACCTCAGCTGATGAGTGATACACTTCATTTTATTGATTAAATCAATAAACAACCAAGGAAAGACTTATGCACATGTATTGGTAGGAAGCAAGTTGAACCAGCATTACAGAAGCAAATCAGGAGTCAAGCAAAATGTGGATTATTTTAAACTGTGTCACCCTGCGTAATCTTTGTTACTTCACGCAAGTCCTCTAAAGCGTGCTTGCTTTGGCACTGAAAAGAGCATGATCACCAACTTACAGGGTCCAGTAGGAATTTCTTGAGATATTAAAGATGTTAATCTCGAGCTGCCATTGATATCCAGAGATATACCATGGAAGCACAAGGCAGAGGACATCCTTGTGGTTAATCAGAGATGAACTGACCAGCAAATATGAACCCAGAGAGAACCTGGACATAAAAGCTAGAATCCACTCTAGATAAACAAAGGTGACCATGAGGAGTACAGAGAATCAAGACCTGCTTTGTACAGTGTGCAAAAGATGAGAAAGAAATAGGGATAATAGTCAAGTGGCAAGAGTTAACTCAAAGATACTGAGACAAGACAAATAGTCAATCTCTTCTACAGCACACAAGCCACTGGCTGAGGACAAAAAACCCTTTCATACAAGGTCTTCTGGTTCATATTATTTCTCTCGATCTGCCTTTACTTTGTACATACTGACCCAACCTTTCATAGTTGCCCAGCAGAAGAAATGTTAGAAAAATCTCTCCTCATAAACACTAGATGATTTATTCTTCTTCCTGGAATTTCATTTCCAGGACTGACTGGAAACTTCTGTAAGATTTGAAAGTGTTCACTGTCATGATCTTATTAATAAAATGTTTTAGTGATGGGCACATCTGAAATAAATTAGAGGAAAGAAAAGTAGTGAAAGTGAATACACTAAACTGATCAAGTTTAAGTGGGTGGGAGGAAAAAAGAAAGGAATATAAAAAAAGATAGAAGCTCCAACAGCTACTATGGAGCAGAAGTAAAATGAAACCTGCTTTAGGGAAAGAATCCTAAGACATGCACACATACAGGCTCCCTAAATGCCACTCTCCATAGTATTAAATTTGACAGAGTTAAATTCACCTCCTCAGTTCATCACTATTCATTTGATACTCAGTCATCCATGTCATTTCCCATCTCTTTGGCTGGATACAGACATTGGCCACAGCTGCAACACGTTGAGCACAGTTGGCTCCCAACCAGCTAGTGTTGCCATTTGCCAAAGATTCCATCATGCTTGCTGATAGCTCTTTTCAGAGAAAAGATTAATGGCCTCAAATGCCATTAACTATTTGCTCCTACATCTATTTTGCATTCTGCTTTTACAGTTATTTTTAATAAGCTGAGTAAAAGCATGCAAATGGAGAACTAAGGGGAAATGCATGAAAACATCATAACCTGTACTTGACATGAAAACATCACTTCAAAATTCTCATGGATCTTCTGCTTACATGTCATTTAACTACCAGGAGAAACACTTGTAATGTTTGACAAAAAGCCTCCACTAACAAACAAGGAGATAACAAGGAGAGGAGATAATTTGTGAAATGCGTAAGTCAAAAGACAGCCCTTCAGAATCTTCTGAGTAAAACCGTACACTGAATAAACGGAGGAATCGTTATCTGTGCATTTGTATCCCTGACCTCTACTGAATTGTAAGTAGAATGTCTTCCTACCACACATTCATTTTGAATTGGATCGCTGCAAAAAATTAATCAAAAATTACTGAAGAGGAAGAATTGAGAGTTGGCCAGAGAGAAACCTCGTGAGGTTCAACAGGGACAAGTGCAGAGTCCTGCACCTGGGAAGGAACAACCCCATGCACCAGTACAGGCTGGGGATTGACCTGCTGGAGAGCAGCTCTGTAGAGAGAGATCTGGGAGTCCTGCTTGACAATAAACTAACCATGAGCCGGCAATGTGCCCTCGTGGCCAAGAAGGCCAATGGCATCCTGGGATGCATCGAGTGTGGCCAACAGGTCGAGGGAGGTTCTGCTCCCCCTCTCCTCTGCCCTAGTGAGGCCTCATCTGGAGTCCTGTGTCCAGTTCTGGGCTCCCCAGCTCAAGAGGGACAGAGAACTTCTGGAGAGAGTCCAGCGCATGGCCACCAAGATGATCAGGGGACTGGGACACCTTTCATACGAGGAAAGGCTGCAGGAACTGGGGCTGTTTAGTCTAGAAAAGAGAAGACTGAGGGAGGTTCCCATTAATATTTACAAACATCTAAATGGTGGATGTCAGGAGGTTGGGGCAGCACTTTTTTCTGTTGTATCTAGTGACAGAACAAGGGGAAATGGGATGAAGCTGGAACATAAAAAGTTTCATATAAACAAAAGGAAAAACTATTTCACTGTTGAGATGAGGGAGCCCTGGCACAGGCTGCCCAGAGAGGGCGTGGAGGCTCCTTCTCTGTAGGTCTTGAAAACCTGCATGTTCCTGTGTGACCTTATCTAGGTGGGACCTGCTTTGGCAAGGGGATTGGACTAGATGATTTCTAAAAGATCCCTTCCAATCATTCTGTGATTTGGGAAAAGTCACAACATTCTGGTCATAATACAGGATTTTTTCAAAATGCAAAACATTGTGGCATTCTGCAGGCTGAAAAGTCCTTTTTATTTTTATGAGGCTGTGAAGAAAAGTTTACACTGATTACAGAAAGTGGGGCCGATCAAATAATCTGACAACCTCAGAAAATCTCTATTTATATATTATTCTGTATCTATTTATATTCTGTATTTACATAGGCAGAATTATTCCATGCTGCACATTGGGAAAACTTCCCCAGTGTCATACATCATGTTGTTTTTCAGCTGTCAAGACCAGTTAAACATTCTAAAAGGTATTTTACTCTCCCATAAGAAAAATCAAGAATGTAGAGTTGACAATTCTAAATGTAATCTGAAAACAGATATGACAATAATTGGCACTGTGTATATACACACACACACACAAAATGGGACACCTGAATGAGAGTGGTACTCTCATTCCTTGAGCATCAGCTGAGGGAGAAAATGACATCTACCATCTAACCACAACCTTAACAAAAGCATGAGAGACAAATGTACCACCCTTGCAGAAAACTGCATGGAAATGTGTATTTATCGATTCAGGGCTTAGGACAACTTCTACAGTCCACTGGCACTGTATCCAACAATTCATGGCTTACTGTGTTTAGAATTATAAAAGATTAGCAGGACAGAGTAGTATTATACACATTAACAGATGGAAACTAAGACCTAGATTTTTAAGGTACAGTGGACATCTAGCTGCTTCTGAAGTCAATGGTAACTATATACTAGAGATCACAGAGCAGATGGATAGGGAGACCCAAAGGTATGCTTAAAAGTCCAAACAAGTATGTACCAGATAAAACCAGTCCCTCATAGTCATTAGATATGCATTGGATTTACTGATATATCCAAAAGTCCATGAAGCCACATACACCCTTCAAGGTATAATAATAATAATATTAATAATAATAATAGTTACACATGGCATAATAATGGTCTAGCTCAGGCCACAAAACACAGCTCAGTTAAGCCAGTTGCTCTCAGGTACTCTATGATAGGCACGGCCTGAAGCAATTTTCATGTGGGCTGATGTAGTTTGAATTCCCTCTTCAGCTATTGTTTCTACCCCTTCCCCTTCCTCCCACTCCATCGGCTGTCCTTAGCCTCATTTGTTCCAGCTGACAAAAATCATCATGCACCACATGCATGATTTACACGGCTTCTCCCTTTCAAACCCAGGTTAGATGCGCAGAACATCAGGACTACAAAACAGAGAGTCCCTTGACTCTGTTCTGGTGCCTGGTATATGAATACAGTGAATTCAGGGCTGTATCACCACATCCACATCATATGACAGCAATGACATGCCAACTTTAGGAGGCTCTTAAAGGAGAAGAGAAGATGGTGGGGGCTATAACACACTTCATTCTCCTGGTAAACTTGTGCTTAAAGTGTGCATTGTGAATGTTGTGCCTTTCTGTGGTATTTCACTCAGTTTTACCAACTTTGGATTTTGAGAATGAGTTAGGTTTTCCCCTGGGTATTGAAACAAGGACTTTTGCAGAATAGAAACGTTAATTTCTGTAACTCCTTTCTACCTGATCTAATTTGACTGCAAGTTTTCCAGAGACAGAGACTATTTGTCAGTCTGTCTCCGGACAGGCTCACTACAAGTCTTGGGTTTGGAAAGTAGCTTCCACATGTGACATGACATTATGAAAAAAGGAATCTAAATAATTGTTTCCTTAAGAAGCCCTATTCTTGTGGAAACTATTTCCATTTTTTTCCTGTATATATTGAAGTTTCTCTTCCAAATTAGAAAAAAATCATCCAGAACTTTAACTCCTTTGGGTGTGCACCTGCAAACACACAAAGTCACACACGTGCCTTTGAAGAGGTTGTTGCTTCCTCTTGAATACAAAAGAGATTTCTGTTCCTACCACAAAAGAATGCTATACCTCATAAAGTACTTAAGCAGCAACTGAAGCAGTTATTAGCAAAAACATCTGCTCCCAGTAATCATCCCAGAGATTTCAAGCACAGGTAGAAGCTGTTGAATGGGCTCTGAAACACCTTGGGAAAGGGATAGTGAACGATCACAGGCCAAATGAGTGACAGAACAGGAACATCAGAATATACTTCAGAGCTGGAGACACAGACCCCCTTTGGGTCTCTCCTTAGGCTATTCCCACTGAAAACAATAGCATTGTCTATTGGAATAACTAGGAAGGGTAATGATGTACTGAAGAATAGTAAAAAAAAACCATTCTGATCATCCCAATGGGAGCAAAGGAGATACTTCTCTAAAAGAAGTATCTGGCTTGAAACAGCAAATCATTTCTCTCTCTTCAAAGATCACTATTTGGACCCTGCAGGATGCCAGAGAAGTTTCTGGACTGCCTATGAAAATGATATTTCTTCTTGTCCATAAAAAGGGCCATGAGGGCACTGTGAGGGTTTCCTTTCTCCACAGCCACAGAGACTCCAATTTTACAGGTAGGGGGAAAGAAAGGGACAAAGAGGTGAAGTAACTGGCACAATACAATAAACTGCAGAGTACTGGAGGAAACAGGGTCAGATGTAAATTTGAAAGTTTATGGACTGGCTTGCTTGACAATTTGTGATGGAGGAAAGAAGAAGGATGAAGGAGAAAAGAGAAGGTTTTTGCAAAGCAGTAAATCCCCATGTTTTTTGTTTATTATATGGGTGGTGAAAATTGCAGAGGAAAATCATTTGTCAAGAAAAGATGACGGCTAAGGATGCAGAGGAAGGGAAAGCAAAAGAGTGTGGGTTACCTAGTGGTTTGAGGCCCACAGCTAAGTTAACAAGACTTCAGATCACTACAAGAGGCAGTTGCAATAACCAATAACTGGTCAGGTGGATGAAAAGGCAATCAGAAAACAAGAACACAGGGAGAAGACACTAGATGTATGCACTGATGGGAAGATATCACTCATTTGGAAACTGAAAGACAAATCCCAAGAGAAATGCTATAACCCTTGTGCCATCCAGTAGAGTAGCAGGTACTCAGTAATGTCAAGCATTTCACCATATCTCTAAGTCTGATATTTATGAGCTGATGATACTCTCTCTCAGTGCTCATACAGCCCACACCAACATGCAGTATATCTGCCTGAGGCATGGAAATGCTATATGGAGAGGCAGAGGTACAGTGCTGCTTCATTCAGGGCTAGTTATCTTTGCTCCTGGAATCTAAGGCAACAAAATGAGAGATATTTCAGGATTTTTACTCAGCACATTGCTAGGCCCACCTGCTGGACAGGACCTTTTGAGTCTGCAGGGAGATAGCCCTCCAGCTGTCATAACCTGCTTCAGGCTTGCACAGAGAAAACAATCCATAAGGGCTGAACTCCACTGCCAGCATTATGAAGAGGGCAGACAGATAATCCAGTCTCTGTCTTGTGCCTTAAAGTAATGGAAGTTCTGATCTGCCCACAACTACCACCCAATTCTGTCCTCCAGTCCTTTCTAGACTCTTGCCTCAAGTTTATGTTGGTAGAAATCAAAACCTAAATTCTTCCTACTTTCTTCCTACCTCCACAATGTAGAACAGAACTTCTATACAAGAGACATGACATCATACAAATTTATGCCAATATAACATTACTGAGGGAACCCAAATGCAAGTCTTTACTACTTAATACAGTTCCAAAACTTATTTCCAGTGTTTGGGAGAAAAAAATCCAACCAATATCCAAAAACCTAACCAAACCGAACACGAAAGAGGATGTAGCATGTACCACAGTCATTGTTTAGATCCCAGTGATTTAGATACATTTGTCTCACAATTATTCATTCTAACCTCCCTTGGCAATCCCACATCTATCTATCTACCTATCTATATATATATACACACACATAAATGCACAAACATACATTTCTCCAAGTAACAGACACGATACCTGCTCTAGGTCTGATGCTGTTCTTTTATTTTCTCCTGTGGCTTCTTGATATGGCAAAATGAAGAGTTCAGCAGATGTGGGCAGACCGGGAAGCACTGCTACCAGAATATGCTTGCTTGAAATACCTGTTGCCTGATACATAACAAATAATCAACATATGAATGGTGGGGATGGCACTGAATGCTAAGAACTTCTTTGCTATGTCATCATAGTACTTACACAAATGATGTAGGGAATATCTGATACAACAGGGAGAATCTTGTTAAAATCCACTGCAGGTAAAAAGTCAGGGATTAATAATTTACTGATCTAAGCTATTTTATCTTATTCTCCAGTAAAATATGCAAGGTCCTAAGGCAACAGTGATAATCAGACATGCTAAAAGGAGTTTCTAAGTAACAGCTGCATATGGTACAATTTCTTTTGTCTAAATTTATCTGATTTAACATTATCTGACTATCCCAAGTTGGTCCCTGAGGCTTTTCCTTTAGTCAGTGGTGAGAAGCCACATACTAAAAGGCAATGTAGTGGGGTAGAAATGCACTCTGAGAGTGTGATTCGCCAAAACACTTTAAAAGCTTTGGGGAGATTCAGGGAAAGAGACGATGACTAATAATGTTTAAATCCCAAAAGCAATCAGTTAAAACTCAAATCTCTCTTCAACACAAATTAACCAAAATCCAGAAAGAAGTACTCCACAGGCATCCTCAGTAGAGTCATCTCTGGTCATGGGTTTCACCTGCTATTACCATGACATTACAAAATCAGATTGTGAAGTTATTCCCCAGAAAAGGAGCTAGTTCAGCCTTCAGGAACTTTTGTGAGCAAGAAAAAGGAACACTCTAGTTTGATGTATCTTCCTCCATCACTTCTTTGTGTTGTGGATTGTCCAGCAAATTCATTTAAATATCAAGATTTTGATTTAAAGTTTCAGTTTTCAAGTCTTGAATTTAGTAGGCCACTTTTAAAGGGGAAAAAAATAAAACTGCCCTCAGATATAATGACAGACCATGGCAGCTGGATGAAGCATAGAGATGTCTTTGCAGTCAGGACTTGCAGCTCTTTTAGATATTAATTGGACCTAAAACTCCTGAATTCTTCTCCCTAGCAGTTCAGGAGCAGAGTTGAAGCAGCTGCTCATTGAAGGAATTGATTAATGGAGGACAAGGAGTCTGCAAAATGGATTACAGATCACTGATACCTGAACTAATTCTGTGTCTGTCCCATGCATGACTGCTGAGCATCCAGGGAATACCTAGTGGAGCTCCGAGAAGGGAACCCTTTCCCTCCACTGCACACCAAGGCAAAGCACAGCACACAGTTTTGTTGGTGTTTTGAGTTTTTCTTCTAAATGTGGATTTAAGAAAAAAAAGTAACAATGTAAAGGTCTTATCTGTTCTTTTTAAGTATTCTGTGGAGCCAGGTTTTGCATTCTTTGTGCTTGCCCAACAGGTTTTTCTAAGATGTCAAGAAAAAGACACAGTATCACCAGTTAATGGAAAGTCTTCATTATCAGAAGCTGGTAATGATTTTATTATCTGGAAGTTTTTGCCTGATCTACTTGTCTCATTCTTGTTTTCTTCATGAAAAGACAGGACTCAGAAAATCAATGATGTGAGCAAATGATTATGATCATAATACAAAATAGAATATTTTGTGATAATATAAAATTAGCCCTAGTTAGAGAGAAGAGATTTTAGTAGAGAAATATAATTTCTTATGCAGATTTTTTATCCAAGTCTATGGTATTCTATAATAAGAATGCAATATTTTAATAAAAGTTCATAAAAATTCTACAGCACAGCTATAATTTCCTATTTAATTATTTAGTTATTCAACTCATTTTTATATAGTCTACTTAATTGCTGTAGAAACCTATTGGGTTTATGTTCAATTTTTACAGGAACTTCTCAGAAAGGCTTAAGGTGAATCATTTAGCTATATAAAAAGAGAGATAATTAGCTATCATTTTAATTTTTTTTCTTTTACTCACACAACAAAAAGAGTCTTTGTGTTTTCACTGTTCTCTTTTTTGGAATGTAGCCTTGGTACTGTAGCCTTATAATCCTTATTTTTATGGCTTGATTTTGTTTTATTGAGTTGTTTATACTCTGAGAATTCATCATAAAGATAAACAGATCCTTGAATACCTGATACAGACATAAATAAATCAGAAGAACAAGCTCCAGAAGAATGTTCTTTTTTCTCCTCCTCTCTTGTATTTTGAAGAAATTGAAGAAAAATCCCAGAAACTATGTAGACAAGTTCCTATGAAACTGATTAGTGCACAATGTCTTTCCAGTGTCTTTGCACAAATGATGCCACAACCGAACATATAAATTTGACAATAACATCTGCAAGCCTTGTATCTCTTCAAAATCTATGGGTTTTATTTTAAAAAAGTCAGAAACCCCGTTTCAAGCAGTTCCTTTCACTATTTTTCTGCTGAGCTTAGCTGTCTTTTCTAACATTTCCTAGACTTTAGGTTTAAAATCCAAATCTTAAGCCACAAAATAATACTTTTACAATATTCTGTTCTATAGTAAAAGAAGAAACTTCAGAGCTTCTCCATAGTGTTGATGGGAAAAACGTCCTAACCTGTGCACGTCATGCTGTGTGAAAGACAAAGTCCTTACTGTGGCGTTCTTCTTTGTATTGAAAATTGTTTTCTTTTTGTTCTGCTAATTCTCCTACAGCATATTTGTAATACCATTAGAATAGCATTACTTTACATGGCTATGTGAGAATAACACCACAAGAAATAAGAATTGCTATGCAGCAGTAAAGACATTTGTACAGCTCCAGGCAGATATAAGTCATTTGTTCTCTATATTGCCTTTTCACAGAAATATTCCACATAATCCACTGTCATTAAAGAGAATAAACTGATTGCTGACTCTGAACACCACATTTTCATAGGATAGGACCTGTCTGTAACTATAGTTGGTAGAAAAAGTGACACTTTGAAAGAACAGCTGATCCAGTCCTAATGTAGGCACAAAGCAGAAACTGGAACCATTGCAGTGCAGGTTATGCACATTGCTTACCTCCACCAGAGCTCTCTTGATTACTCTACTGATGTCCTTTCTCCACTCTGGGATATCTGGATTGTAGTCATCCAGGTTCGGAGAGAACGATAACCGCAGGGACTGAAATTGCTCTGCAGATACAATGACATGGTGGTGAGTAAAGGTTGTGAAATGTCATAGTGCCAAAAGAATGGGCAGAACCTAGTGAAATCTGCTGCAGCTCATGTTTTGCTTAAGCAGTTTGCAGGTGACGCACAGACCATCAGAGAGTATCAGCAATGTGTACAAGAGATTCACTGAGAGATTCAGTAATTCACTGCTTGAGTGCCACAGAATCAAAAAGATGATCAGTCCTTACTTCAATGAATTAATAGCACTGGAAAGGGAGCTGTGTTGGGAATATAAATGAAATCCTACCCACACCTTGACCTGTGATGCTGTGATTATACTCTTATAGACATGCCTGAAACACTTGAAATCTTAAATGAAAAGGGACAGAGATAAAGGTGGGGAAAGGACTAGCTTTGGAAAATGTACTTCTTAATCTCTGTTATGCCAAACTCATTAAATTAATTTATAATCTCACCCAAAGTATCCCGGAATAAAGACCTCATGCTGGTGCCAGCTAATCTGTCTCTATTTCTTGACTATGGAGAATCCTACATGAAATGAAGGGAGGAAAGCTCACCATACACAGCAATAGTCTTTGTGTCCTGAAGAATGGTGTTTCCTGCTGAGACCTGAACGGTGATGGTGTTCATCCCTTCCACAGAAAATGTGAAGGAGATGCTCCCTTCCAATGTGATCAATGGCTGCAAATGCATCGGAAAAAGAAAAATTAAATTAATTTGCCTGGAAAGGAAAGGTAAAAATGGGTTTGGCTCTCTAGACTATTGGCATGGTTTGGTGAGTATGCTGTAGCTTAGAAACTTAAAGACTTAGAAGAGGTCCTGTGATGTGGAGGCCAATTTTCTGGAGAGGACCCAGAGACTCAGATGGAGATGTGCTTCTGAAGTTCAATGTAAGGTATCTACAATTTCCAAAGGAGTTAGGTACTAAGATTCTGGTATTTCCTTCACACTTAGCATTCTGGCTGTTCTGGATCCCACACTGAAGTGTCCATCTTTGCTGCATTCCCCAAAGTGCCTCAGGGCCCACTGCTCAGGTGTCACTCTCCTGTCACAGATCTAACTCTAAGTGATTTGTTTAAGGTGCCTCAAGGAGGTTGTGCAGAATCAGGGAGTAAACTAAGATTTCTCAGTTATTCTCCAATGTTATCCTTAGTTATGGAGAACACTGCTTTTGGAAAGACATGATGTTTGGAGAGGACACAGCTTGCTTCACTGTGCAATCAGCTTATCAATGAGTTGTGTCCCCTTTCAGAAGTCTCTGCCTTAACTTCTGTTTTCTCTTATTAATGAACTCTGGTTGAGATCTTCAAAGCACCCAATATTAAGGCAAACTCTGTTGCCACTGTAGTCTGTAGTAAAGCTCTCACTTCAATGAAAACAGAGTTAGAGAACTCTGATCACTGAAGAGCTTAGAAGATCAGAGGAAAGGTTAAAAGGTGACAATCACCTCTAAGGGGAGATGATTTCCTACAGTTAAGAGAGTTCTTTAATCTACACACAAAGGCATAATGAGATGCAACATCTTATAACCAAAGCTAGATAAATTCAGAACACAAACACAGTGCATGTGTTCAGTGCCCAGGATAACTATCTGCAGGGAAACAGTTGTGGAAGAGGATAAGAAAGAGAAGCAATGAATTCTCCGTCATCTCATCAAAGGAAATTATGAACACAAACTAATAATAATAAAAACTCAAGTTCTGCCTTAAATACAAAGAGTTGAATACAGCAAAAGGTACTGATAAAAGTTTTCGAGCATGCGTTGTACAGAAGATCACCCTGTGTGGTTGAAGATTCCTCTTGTCTCTACAAAATCCATGAAAATTTTTCTCCTCAGAAACTAGTTAGGGACTGTGTGTACTTCAGCAACACAGATAAGTAAAATAACAGTTATAATGCCTGTGCTGATTTAACAACAGTGTTGCATGCTGGTATTATGTCTGAGCACAGCCCAGAGGCAAGGAGGTGTTTGGGAACCATCTTATCTACTGATAGTATATGATAATAAGGTCTTCTTGCACATGTGGGTTAGCCTAGAATGTGAGGGCTCAGTATATTTAAGGGTAGACACAGAACTGAGGTGGTCTTCTCCCTTATTAGTCACCATAGAAATGTAGTTTAAACTCCAGGGCAATGTCCAGTCAGCTCTAGATAAAAACAACTTTCAGTTTGAAAGGTTAGCTTCTTGAAAAACCCAATCCAAAGCAAAACAAACTCCTAAGGGTTTTCTTTTTTTTGTTATTGAAGAAAGGGGGGCAGAGAAAAACTTAGTGGTAATTCTTCCAGATTTGGTTCACCATCCACCTTGGATGTAAATGCAAGGAGAAAGCTATTGGCAATGTGCATGAAATGGCAATAAATCCTACAGCTAAGTCAGAGCAACAAACACAAAGCAGTTCTTTTATTTTCACATTGTCACATCAAAGAACCATTAGTCATTCAGTCTCTAGTTTATAATTTTCCTCTGTGTATGACTATTTAGAAGCATTCACAAATCCCCCCCTTTCTCTTCAGTCAGAGAGCTCTTCCAGGATTATTTTGATCTCACCCCATAGGCAATACAAACCTCTGTGTTGTTCCCAAACCACCAGACATAAGTAAGTGTTCCCACTTGGCTTGGCCACAGTACTGCTGTGGCGTTGACCTCCTTGTTCTTTGTGGTGACGAATGGCAGAGACAAGTGAACATGTTCCAAGGGGCCTGCAGAGACAGAAGCAGGAGGTGAGTCACAGAATCACAGAATCCTAAGGACTGCAAGGGACCTCGAAAGATCCAGTCCAACCCCCCTACCAGAGCAGGACCACCTAGAGTAGGTCACACAGGAACTCATCCAGGTGGGTTTGGAATGTCCCCAGAGAAGGAGACTCCACAGCCCATCTGGGCAGCCCTTTCCAGTGCTCCCTCACCCTCACAGTGAAGAAGTTTTTCCCTGCGTTTCTTTGGATTATCTTAAGTTCCAGCTTATACCAATTGCCCCTTGTCCTATCATTGGCCATCACTGAGAACAGCCTGGCTCCACCCTCCCGACACCCACCCTTTACTTTGCAAATATTAATGAGGTCACCACTCAGTCTCCTCTTCTCCAAGCTAAAGAGCCCCAGTTCCTTCAGCCTTTCATCATAAAGGAGATGCTCCACTGCATCATCTTGGTGGCCCTGCGCTGAACTCTCTACAGCAGCTCCCTGTCCTTCTTGAACTGAGGAACCTTCCCTCTACCTGAAATGTCAACCTAGAGTAGAATGGAACTAAGGAGATATTCATTGGTTTGGGCGAGAGAAGTCCTCCAAATCACTGTGGGGCATGTTTTGGCTTGGTGCCATTTCTAGAGATGAGCATAAATCTGCTGCTCACAGAACAGGAGTTACCCCTGTACCTGGGGCTGAAAAACTTTGACTCTCTATTGCATAATCATCATATACTCAGGGACTTTACACTCAACTTAAACAATAGGGGTAGAGAACTGTTATGTGAATATGGCCTTCACCAGGAAGACGTAAGAATGTGCAGGACAAACGGCTCCAGTGAACATGGAGTATCTCTGCTGATGCAATGCTATGATTTGGTGAACAAACTTCAGCAGTGGTGTATCTATTCATATCAGCTGGAACTCTGTCTGAAGGCAGTTATTCACTGAATGCCTTCATCTTAATGTTACCTTGTATTCTCTCTTTTTCCTCAATGAACTCTTTTATTTCCTTAGTGTAAACAGAACGTAATTCATTTGACAAGTGACATTACGCCCAGGGTCACACATTTCCCATCTTCTGGAGACAGATGGGCCTTTGTTGTTACATCTTGTCCTATAGATTATTTTTTAAAATGTGTTCTGACTGTTCACTTAGAGAACAAAGCAATTGTCCTGAGAATGATAGAGAGAAAAACAAGAAAGAAACCCCAGGTGGCATGGGGACACGAGTTTCTTAAACAAATTAAGGCCACATCTACATGTCCTACATCTGCAAAGCTCCCCAGTGATAAGAGGCAGAGACCACAGCCTGGGAGGATTGATTGCATTGTCCATATGGAGTTGAGATGCACTGCCAGAGGATTTTTTATATTTTAGGAGAGGATTTTTCAGGACATATCCCATGTGCATATCACTACTTAGATGTTGCTTTTTAACCTAATGGAACACCACACATTTTGGAGCAAACACCCTGTACCCCTATACAGCACACATAAGCAGAAGGAGACAGAAAAGGAAAATAATCTCCTAAATCAGACTGTATAAACAACACCAGAATAAACAAGGACCACTATTTCTGACTTATTACTGAAATGCAGCTTGCTCTGGGCTGTAGACACAGCTGCTGCTTAACCTGAAACAGCCCAATTAAGAGTTATCCATGATCAGACTAACCAAAGCCTGCTATACACCAGATCATGGCTCATTTTTCTTTTTATAATCATCAGTCAACATTCTTCCTGAAAATTCAAGAGAAGTCAAAAATTCACCCTTATGATTTTAACGCCACTCCTCTGCTCAGATACATTTCTGTGACCAGGCAGTGCCTGCTTTCAGCAAGTCCTCGAGATCTAAAAACCTGCAGCTCCTCGGGTTAACTATTTTGCATCTCTGGTATCCTTTGGGATGTTTGCCAAGGGCCCAATGACAGCACAGTCCTCTAAAGGAATGGATGAGGTGATAGCAGCGACAATGGAGCTCATGTAAAGGCTAATACACTCCAACATAACTGCACATCTGTTCTAAACACATCTCAAATGATCCTGCACTACAGAGAGTGCTCAGCACCTCCTTGGACCTCCACTGTGTGCTGACTAGGAATGAATGTGAAAAAATGGCCCAAGCAAGCCAATTCTGGCTATTTCTGTGCACACAGCTGAGGGGTCAAAGTGGCTGAAGTGCTGAACTCTTATCTGGCCAGCAGATGGGGATAGCTCACTCTGCATAGACCCTGAGCTGGGTAGGAGGCTGCTTTCTCTCACTTAACTTTGAAGAGAGTACAAAAGAATTAGTTTCTGAGCTTCATGCAGGATGATTGAGACAACAGACCTTCACCTGTCCCAGGAAAGAAAAACTGTGTACAAGTCACAGATAACAGAAAAGGAGAAGCTTCTTAAAAGCTTCACTTGGACAGGTGTTTTTCTGAAAGCATTCAGGCATGAGAAAATTTCCAGAGGGAAATGTTGACCTGTCAGGACAGTTCGGAGACAGCTTCTTGGCTGAAGAAACAGTTTATGTACAATTTACTGTCCACCCACTCCAAAATGCTCCTGCCTTACAATAAACTGCACTTCTGGATCCCTGGACCAGCTGCAGCAAAGGCACTGCTACTGTGCACTGGCTGCACAGCTGCAGCAGAGTAAGGAGGGCTCAGATGGAGGCTTTACTCTTAATCTTTGAGATCACAAATAGTGTGGTTCAGCACCCCCAGTTTTCCCCTCAGCAAAGCTCCTGGCAACAGTTAGGGAAAAGCTGGAAGATGCAGAGCTGGCTGCATGCACTCATCTATTAACCCTGTAACAAGGGATCACCTGGTGAGCAGCCCTTTCTAGAACTCTCTCCATGTCCAGGCTGCACACTGTACAACTCAGCAGATAAAACAGATACTTCCACAAAACTCCACAAAGGCCAAGCCCATACATCCCAAGCAGAATACTCAGCAGAGAGATGAGTGGCAATGCAAGCATTTAAGTGAGGTTTAGAAGCTTTTGTGGATCTGGGTGTTAGGCTATGGAGAGGATTGGATTTACTGCACATCTCTACCCTCAGCAAACCTATTGTTAATGTGAGAGGCATTGTGATCAGTCTGCAATCTGTTTTGAAGTGCCCGGTTTTTATCATGAAGAGAAAGATGAGACGAATCTCTTAGAGCTATCACTTCTCCAGGGGTTGAGGCACACATAATCTGGGCTTGGCTGCAATGATTAGGCAATATTTGAGTGTGGTATTTATATATATATATATATATATATAAAATATCACTGTGCTGGTATTACCTATGCAAAACACAGAAACATACATTATCAGCTGCTAAGTAACACCAACATATCTGAATATTGTTTATTTCTTGCACTGCTTAAACAACTGAAATGGATCTTAAAGCAAATTAATTAAAACAGATATAAACTAGAAAGCCACTACAAGTAAGAGTGAAGGCTGGCCACCTCCCCTCTCCTTCCATTTTGTAGTTATTGCAAGAGAAAGCTGTTGCTTCGTGTGGTCTCATTATTTTCCAGACTGGCTGAGGGTGTGCAGTGGTCCCCGTGGAATCGTCTCCTGTCAAACAGTGCATGATTACAAACTCTGCTCACACGAGGCTGTCAGAACCTCCTGCAAAATATCAACCACCAAAACACCTCTTCTCCATTTGTTTCCAATGACCTTTACAAAGAGTGAGGAAAAAAAAGAAAAGAAAAAGACCACAGCTCCTGTTGAACAGACTTTCATCAAGCAGAAGCAGTGGGAGAGGGATTTCTGTATTCAGAGGCTGCAGCAACTCCTGTGATAATTACCCACACAGGGAGGCAAGCTAGAATATGACTCTAGAACTGAAAAAATTACACAAAAGCATATATGTGCCTATTCAGAGCAAAGGATCTTTTCTCTATCCTACTTAGAACAATACTCAAACAGATAAAAAAAACCACCAAAAATCATTAGCTGTCTAAAAGGTAAGCCCTCAAATAAAAATTGTGAGCTTCACAATAAGCTGATTTGTGAATAGTTATTTTTGGCAAGGTATTTTGAGGTTTTCAAACACGTGGTGGGCTGAACAATTATGTGACATAAAAGTTTGCTACAGACCAGGGATTATCGTGTTAGAGAATCACAAATGGTACACAATGACTGTGAACTGAAGGTCTTTTTGAAGGGAGATATTCAGGAAGATATTTGCTCCTGCTTCTCTAGTGCTCCCTCATACACCTCCTGTTTCTCACAGCTATACCTCTCACTGCTCTCATCTGTTGATATGATGGTACACCATTAAGAGTTGCCCTCTTCCACTGAAGAGGCAGCTGCTTTCATGATGTAATACACCTCCAAAACTCCAGTTAAAGTACATGGAACATGCTGAATTATCCAGTCAACATGTGAAGTTAATTTGGTAGAGTGTAAGTGGTATTTCTGTAAGCACAACTTTAAGTTTTGGAATTTCCTTCTTTTTACAGTAAATGTGGCACAGAGAGGCACAGCTGGAAACAGACATAAACAAAAAAACCCATCTCACTGTATGAAGAAAATTATGGCTTCAAACAAAGTCCATTAGGAGTGTTACAAAATTTGAATAATAGATTGACTTTTTAAGTCCACAAACGTGTGTTAGAATAAATATGAAAGAACACGTTGCTGGTTTTATGCGAGAGCTTGAAATACATTTCAGTTGTAAATCAGAGACAGGTGAAGTATAAAAAGGTTAAAGAGAACAGCAGAAGAGCAATGTGAAGATAATATTTTTTCTTGTAATACTCTAACACCAAGATTTTGGTTCCTATGACAACAGAAAGACTGAAATGCACTGGTTTCCATCCCAGAGGTGGCTGGAGTTCATTAGAGGACAAAACGCATGTACAAAGTAAAAGTCCAAGGTTTTAAAAAGTTATTAAAGATTCTGAATGTCTTTGTTTTTCTGGAAGTGTAAACATGCTAATGGAGGTGCATTTCAGAAAGGGCTGTATGCACCTTTGAGCTGTCCCAAATTAGACTACTCAAAATTAGAGGTGTAATATGATTTAAAAAGCAAACATCACTGTTGCCTGCAGCCTCTCTCAGTCTGAAGTCCTCTGCCAGAGGACAGACACTCATCATATCCCATCACTCTGCTCCCAGCCACAAAGCCCCAAATGTTATCTCTTAAGACAAGTAGTATCTTTTTAAAGAACAACAGAAGCATGAACACACATACAGGTTACATGCAGGTAGAGGACAGCGTTGTCAGAACCCAGGCTGTTTTCCACCAGTACGGCCACTCGGAATATGCCCACGTTCTGGTAGATGTGCTTGATCCCATCCTCTGTCGAGCTGAGATTGGCATATGACACAGCGATGCCATCTCCAAAATCCACCTGAATGAGGGATCTCTGGAGGTCTCCCTGTGGTGATAGAAAATGAAAGGGTCAGAAGAGACTTCCCTAGGTTTCTTTATGGTGAAGAGCAGGGTTGTAGCGGGCAATGGTGCTCATCTCAGCGAGCACTCACGACATGGGGAGCTACTGAGATTGCCTCGGGAGTCTTTGGAACAACCCATATTGTGAACTTTTGTATTTAAAACCATAAAAGCAGAAAGATAAAACTGAGAAGTTCTCAGGGAAGGGTCAACTATATCAAAGCAGTGAAGTGTCAGAAGCACCGCTTCAGCCTCATATGATAACAACAACTTACAGCAGCTCATGACTTGCTCAGTGGCCTGACTTAAAATGAGCTGGATTTGTATTTATCTCACAACATCTACCAACACTACTGACACTAAGTGGGACCCTTTGTGCCTGCTTCAGAAAGGAAAGGCTAATGAATTGACAGAGCTGATTAAACTCTTCTCCATATGCCTAAAGATAATCCCAGCAGAGCAGATTTGTGATATAACTCAAATTGCCAGTTTGTGACATTAGTCTCTGGGGAAGCTCATTTAGCATGTTTCAGAATCGTTACAATAAATTACAATAACCAAATAAAAATCACATTTGGAAAACAAACAGAGAAACAAACCCACTATAAACCCAAAGCCAAGGATACCAGGGATCTGTATTCCCCATGCCAGAACAGGGATATGCTAACATGAAAGAATCCTGAAACGGGTTTTAATCTTCTGCTCCTGAAACTGAATTCCAGCCTGGTACCTGCTCCTTCATCAAGCTCTACATCAGAGTTACCTGCCCCAAAAAGGCTTTTAAAACACCAAAGAGGGGACTGACTTACTCTGCTTGATGAAAGAAAAGCAATTTTTACATTTTGGTGGGCTGTAGGCCTGTTTAAAAGACAGAAAAGTGAGTCATGCTTGCATCCAAAAAATCCATATAGCCTATGCACACACACTAGAAACATCTGTAAGATTTTCTCATATCACAAGGCAGTGATATGCCTAATGAGAGCAGTTTCTGACAGTCATACTGTACGCAGCCTACACTGACCTATGTAACAACTGTGGCTGCTATAGATGCTCTCACAGTACTTTGTCTTAACTATAAGTACTCTTGCCCCTTTTGAAAGTATCCCTCAGCAGCTCTGCATGATGCTTAGGCTGGGTATGTTCATGCTTAGTGGTTGTTGCTATGGAGCAGCTCACTCCACAGTCTGGTTCACTGAAGTAGCTGACACTGACTAGAAGAATGGTGGTAACTTAACAGCTGAGGGCAGTTCATCAAATTGGCTGAAAGGACATTTCATTTACTTTGGTTTGGTTTCCTTTCCCTTTTTTTCTTTTGGGAGGGGGGGCTTATTTGTTTTTCTTTTTCCTTCAGAGTGAAACAGTCCTCTGGATGCCCAACTGGAATGAAAGGTATCCATGTAAACGGTTGGCTCCAGCAGGTTTCCACATCAGAAAGGGAAATGTGTCTGCATTGTGAGTATGGGAGGGAATTGTAACATAAGCTTTTTATTCCTCTTGTTCTCTCACTCTTTTTATAATTTGTTGTGAAGGCAGAAATAGTGGAGGCTTGCCTGAATGTAAAGCAAGAGGATCAGAGCTATACCTGGGGATAGCAAGAGACAAATTTTCCCAGATGATCTCTTTTTACAGGCTGAAGCTGCAGTTGCTACACTGCCCTGGAACCCTGCTGGAAGCTCCTTGCTTCCAAATGGGTGAGACAAAAATAACTGTGTTGCTCTGTTCTAGAGCATCCCAGACTGAAGATGCAGTAGGAGAAAGACATTCCTTGACAGAGGCACATGTCTGGGGATTCCTACAGAATGTCTTGTGCCATTTCTCTCCTGGTGTCTTGAAAGTAAAGACAGCAACTCTCTCCTCTTGAGAGCCCCAGCAAGGGCAAAGGAACCCTGAGGTGCTGAGACATCACTGAGGCAGCCAACATGAATATCCTTTTAGAAAGAAACATAAGATCTCACCTTCAGGTTGCCCTTGGGCAGGTCTTAATTAAGTTTCTCTTAGTTGTTAACGTGGTAACAGCTGGAGTTTT
This sequence comes from Colius striatus, assembly GCF_028858725.1. Lineage (NCBI taxonomy): Eukaryota > Metazoa > Chordata > Aves > Coliiformes > Coliidae > Colius > Colius striatus. Next base: position 27,669,953 of record NC_084766.1, read on the forward strand.
CAATGACATATTGTCAAACCTAAGAAAGTTGCTTGAGCAGTGCAAATACTAAGGCCTCTATTCAACAAAGCTCCTAGTAAATTCGCCATTGGATGCTTGACTAGAAACAAATCACTGAGGCAAAGTGTTACACAGGGGACCAAACTAGGAACATCATGCTGGTCCTTACAAATGGCTGCTAGGAACACAGAAGATGTTCTTAAGTAGAGAGTGTCCTTCATTTAACTGAGTTATTTGAAAGAATAGGTGCAGTTTCAAACATGATGCAGTAGTTTGGGCACTCCTGTCTGTGTGACTGCCACAACAAAAGACACCAAATGGGATATGCCTCCATAGAAAGAAGCTCCTCTGCTCTGAATGCCTTTCAGAGGAGAAATGTATCCTCTCAAGCACAGTGTTGGACTTGGACCAAAGATAGAGATCTCTGAAGTACCCTTAGATGCTTTCCCAGTTCCTTTAGGTCCAGCATCACCAGGTTTTGGTAATCTTTTTTTGATAAAAATGAGATTGTCTTTGAACAGTAAAGCCATACTGATAGGACAAAAGCTGTTCACATGGCCAAAACTGCATCATCATAGTGATCCTACTGGTTCTGTTGTCTTTGAGTACATTTGAGGTCACACAGCTGAAGTCTGTTTCAGTTTGAGGTACATTGCTCTGCACATTTGAGGCAGCAGAGGAAAAGGAAAAAAGGTGGCACAGCATCTTAAAACAGCCCTGTCTCTGCACTGTCAAAATACATGCTCTAATTAGTGTCTTCTTCCCTTGTTTTCATTTTGTCCATAGTCGTGAAACCCATGGTGTTTACAGGTACTGCCAGGGAAGGGAGCCATTTCTATGGCATGCAGGATTTAGATTTCAAGTTTTCTTCCAAATTCCCTAGGGAGAAAAGATGCTGACAGAGACATCCAAAAATCTAATTAGAGGAGCTTCAGCTGCTGTTCCCCCATTCTTTTTCATTTGTCTTGGCCTTTCCTGTTTTGTCTTAAAACCCTTTGAACTGGAAATACATTTTACATTCAGTAAGATCCAGGTTATAACACTTGTCTGAAAATGCCACATTTTGAAGAGCTGACATTTAAAGCTTTAGCTTAGAAAGTGGGAGAAAAAAGTCAGGAAAACAGAGAGACTGTGCTTTGACTTTTCCTAATGTTTTATCTGTGCCAGGTAAGAGCATGGGCAGAATAAGCCAGAAAGAGGAAGCAGGTGATCCAAAATCAAAACATTTCCCATACAGCCCACACTTGATCTACATCAACCCCAGCTGTCTCTATCTCAGGCAGCTCTCCAGAGCCACTTGTAAGTGGCTGTTTTACCAAGAGAAATTTTGTTTTGCAACAATTTGATGCATATACATATATCTTGCAAAAATCTCTCCTGTTGCTTTTTCCAGCTTCTCCTTGTCATTTTGACAAGCCCAATACTACATGATAGGGTTTTTTCTGAAGCTTCTAGCTTGATTAAGGCAGGCACAAAGCTCCCTGCATTACTTCTACAGCCACAGCAAAGTACTTGGATGCAATCAGCACTGATCTAACTTTGGGCAACCTCTCTGACTGACATTGTAAAAGGTCTTTAACACCAGTGCTCTTGGGCATCAAGGGAGAAATTTGCCAAGTTGGCTGTTTGTCATGGTATCTCTGCATTCAATTCCTGTATTTTAATCTCACTGAGCTAGTCAGCAACCAACTACAGTAGCTGAAAAAATGAAAGTACTTTTGATAGTTATTTTTTACTTTGTACTAGATACACACAAGTTGCACAAGATTGGATATAACCTGGAATACACTGCAACCTTGATAAGTGCTTTAGTACAAAGACTTCAGCATATGCTGAACTTTAAGCATGTGACTACTCCTTTTAGCTTGAAAAAAAGCCTTGGGAATTAAATCAATGTTTCCCAAGGCCCCATATTGTGCCAGTTATCTATTCAACATTCATTACTAAAATGCAAATCAGAAATTTACTGTTTTCTAGGGGATTTTCGCATTTTCTCCAGGTGGTTTTCAAGTGTATAGAAAGGATTCTCCTCTCTGCTCTCCCAAGCCAAATGCACATTTTTCCTGTACCTTGCCAGAAGAATAAAAGTCTAGAGAATACATAAGACCTGGATGCTTCCAAAAATCTCTGTGAGGCTTCCTGCCTCCAGATATGTCAAGAAACAGCCCATATAGTTTGCTACAATATTTTTACGTTTTGATTACTCCTACACAGCGTTTTAGTGGATGCGAGACCCACCTAGCAGGATTCTCTCTCAAACATTCCATCTGTTTCCTTCCCAGAAGGTTGTAAGAATTAATTTTACTTATTGACTTCCACTACTTGTATCTAAGTTGAAGAATTAAAACAACAAGACACAGTTCAAGGTTTTTCATTTTAGTTCCCGTTTTGATTTAATTTTTAAGTCCTCAATTATGCACCAACTTGTTCGTCTTTCTTACAGATGTTGACATTGGATTTAATTGTCCTTTGCAAGACACAGACAGAGCTGTTGTTGGATTATTTTCATGGATTGGTTTAGATTAATCCTTTTCTCTCTTTGGCGTTTCCTGTCACCATCGAAAAACATCCATTAAAGATATTTCCATTATCTATGCATGGGATACCTTTAGTACAGGTCTGTTTAAAGCATATGTTTAATTTTAAACAGATACACAAGTCCAGCTTCATCAAGTACTGAAAAATACACTTTCCTGTGTAAACTCCTGCTTTCAGAGAGACATTCTTAACTTTTTAAAATCAGAAACTGAATAGAAACTTGTGTTTTATCACAGCAAATAGTTTGATACTTCTCACATATACTTCTTTTTCTACACAAAAGCAGTTAATTATAGTAATGAAATCATTCATTCCAACTGCCTGTTGTGCCAGCTCAACTTAGCTATGATTTTTTTCTACAAGACTAGTTCTTCTGTACTCCATGGGAATCAATAAGTAAAGCCTCTCAGGATTATGCAGAATAATTCCATTTATGTGACTGGGAGTGCATTAGAAGACTATAGTGCTGTGTGTCATCATGCAGGCAAGGTCATCTTTCATATATTTCCATAGAATTTCAGCAGTGGATTTAAAAATGCATGAAAGGGCCTGATTTCTCCCAACCATCTCGTCATCATCAGCAACAAGGAAAATACAATTACCATCCAGATGACAGTGGTAGGGGGGAGAGGATGTACTGATCTTTCATGTCTGTATTATTATTAACAGGAACGTGGTACTGTTAGTAAGATAAACAGCCATGATTCATCATGTGCAGTGAAAGTTAGGACTGTTTTGTATTTCTATAATCATTGCTAACTAACTTGTGATATCAAAAGAGGGAACACAGTAGGATACCATGAAAAAAAGACAAACTGTGCTTGAAGTGTTACTAGCTTTGCGTCTATAATTTGAGTACGTCAACAATCAAAACAATCCTAACACTAAGCTCATCTCCAGAGACTTCAGCTCAGTTGAATTCAGAATTGCACCAAACGAGGGTGCTGAGATAGGAAATGCTAATGGTGTTGTCCCCAGAAGCAGGGGTTTCCAAGCTCATTAAATGTACCTGAGGCACAACATACCTTGTACAGCCAATCATTAACATTGTCATTACAGAGAACAATAATGGTCTTTTGAAAATTCAGGGCTCTATTTGTATATTCACACAGTACAACAGAATAAGGCCCTGGCCTTATGAGCATTCAGCACACAAGTGAAAGGCATGGAGTGCATGAGGGAGAAAGCAAAGCTCTACTTTCAAATGAGGGAATGAAAAAGCAGAAAGGTTAAGTTTCTTTCTCAAGGTCATGCAGAAGGAGCTCAGAGTGCAGTTCAGGAAAGAGTTTAGATTGCCTGAATTCTGCCCCACAGCCTGAACTGTAGGAACAAATGAGCTTTCCCCACACATTAGTTTAACCCAAACATCATAGAGCAGCAGCATGTAGTCAAAAGCAAGCCCAAATCTACTTCCAGTAGAGTGACTTTGTCAAGTGAGAACTGAGGCAGACCTGGAATGTCAAAGACTTTTGGCTGTCATTTTATCGAGATAAAAAATAAATTAGAGGAGGCAGTTTCACTATGAATTATCTGTAATGAAAGAGCCAAAGCCCTGAACCTTTTTCCTCTGAATGTCTTTACCGTCCATTTCCTCAGCAAGGATGTATGAGCAATGAGATGAAACGAGTTTGAAAGCCATTGTATTGAATAGTGTTGTTCTGAGGGCTGCAGCTTTCAGTGTCTCTGCTGAAGCAGTACAACAAGCACAAGTGTCTGATGTTCATACAAATAACTCAAACACACAAATAACAATTGGGTTTGTGACAGGCAAGAGACCTACATGACTGTGTGATGAGAAAGGCACACAGAAACAACACTCACTTAATAAAAATTCTTCTACTTTCTACAACAGAACAGCAAAATATGTCAAGGACATTGGGTTGAAGAACTTCAGTAGGAAAAAAATGTCTTTGTAATTTTTTTGTTTCTTTTGTTGCTGTGCAAAAATAAAGTAAGGACTCAGATTGTTTAGGCTGAGAAACAACTCTGTTGTTGAATGCTGCAGTGTGAGAGATACCAGCCTTGGGTCTGTGCATACAGCCCAGGCCAGGGAAAGGATTAACCTTTAAAGTGGCAGCAGCATTTTAAGGCAATGGGAAAGTCTGCTTTTAACCATAACGAGTGTTCTCCTGTACTGACATGTAGTGATCAGCTTAATCAAGGTGCTCTTTTTATTAAACACTTCCATAATGCTTTGTAAAATGGGATAAATAGTAATTATTAAAGGAAACACTGATGTGGAACAGGCTGCCCAGAGGGGTTGTGGAGTCTCCTTCCTTGGAGGTCTTCAAGACCCGCCTGGACACGTTCCTATGTGACCTGATCTAGGTGAACCTGCTTCTGCAGGGGAGTTGGACTAGATGATCTCTAAAGGTCCCTTCCAACCCCTACCATTCTATGATTCTATGATTACTGGCTATGGTCACCCAGTAAGAATAATATGATGATTAGTAAGAGAAATAACCTAGACAAATCTTTCTAATAATGGGACCAAAATATTAAATGCAAGATGACTTTGCAAACAGTTTTTAAAAACTCATACAGAAATCCTAAAAGAGGACAGGAAAGTGAGACCACTTTGGGAAGCATTCTTACATTCAGACTATTTAAATATGAGCTGTTTGTTGTTTTTGCTTTTAATGATATTTATATGCTGCATATTTATATGCCTAGAAGAAAATGCCATGTGAGTCAGAGAAACTGGGCCAGAACCCCAGCTCTCAGAAATCCCCAATGTTCTATGCACTGCTGCTTTTGGTGCCTGCCTCCTCTCCACTTGCACTGACTTCAGTGATTATTTTCCTTTTGTGTCTTCTTCAATAGCAGAACACTTCTGAATGCCTTGTCTTTGTTTCCTTTCTGACATCTTTTACTGATACTGTGTTATTGTCAGAATGACACAGTCCTAGCCCTCAGCATCACCATAGGCACAAGAAGACTCTACAAGAATAACCCCCCCCCACTGGGGTTCCTGCCCCTGCATCCCACACCTGAGTGAAAACATCAGTTTTACTGCTGCCATTTGCTTCTCCCTACCCTCTTAGTAATGTTCTCCACTATAGAGATGTAGTACCTTTTCTGGGCATCCAATGAGACTGCCTCTGCAGTCTATTCTTCTTTTTCTGACCCAGATGGGTCCTTAGATGGAGCAGATAGAAAGCTCTAGAAATATAATAGGACAAATCTCAAACAAACTCTTGTGTCTTGGCTCCCCAGCTAATTTTTTAGGTTGTTTTTTTTTTTTTCCTGCAGGTCAAGTGGAATATTGCTGGGAGGCTATGCTGTATGGAACAGCTCTGCAGATCTGAAGGCTTCAAACAAACTGTCTCAGAGGGATATAGAAGATGAGAAGGCACTACAGAAGCAAAGGCTAGGTTTTTTTACATCCTAAATAATATTAACTGTGACACAAGGTAAAGGAAGCAACCTCACCAGGGTGTAGCATTTAAAAACATTGACCACCACTCCAGGGGGAAATGGTTCAGTAAGACAAAGGTTCTTCATAAGCCATTGGGGAAAACCCTACATGCATACACAGATATATCCAGACTTTTTCAACTTGCCAGATGCCTTCTCTTCAGCAAAAATGGAGCGGCACAGATTTTATGCATGATGAACATCCTGGATTGTACTATGCCATATACTTGTGCAGGGCAGAACAAAACAGAACACAGCAAGTTTTTGTTTTGCGATACCTCTGCCTTGTTTGCAAGGGAAATAAACTTCCCTTTGAGAAGTAGGGTTGGACTAAACAATCTCCAAAGATCCCTTCCAACCTCAATTATTCCGTGATTCTGTGAAATCAATACCTATTCTATAAAAGGGTGGCTGTTCTTTAGCTGGGTTAGTTTTCTAGTGAATAGTGTGATTTTTGTTACCGAAGCAGTTAATTTGCTAAATGCCTTATTGTAGACACAATTATGCTGCTATAACCACAGTTTATTATCATATAGTTTGCATATACCTGGGAAAATCTTCTTTGTTGACTATTTCTTTTGCTGCAACATCAGCCAAAAGTCATTGTTAGATTAGGTCAAATTCAGCCAAAAGTTTTGTTTGTTGCTTTTTAAACTTGCTTCCAGTTTCTGGTGAATACTGAAGCAGGGCTATCAAAAAAGATCAGAATCAAGAGAAAAGACAAAAGAATTCCCAGTAGATCCCTGTATAACAGAATGGCCTGGATTTTCTTACAAGGTATGTAATCCAAAACACTCACAGATGTAAGAGCAGGGCATTTGACCTGAGTTTCCCACACTGTGAGTGATTGTTTCACCCTCTGACTACTGGTATGATTCTTTCATAGTTTTGCAACTGACTTCTCAGAGCACACATCTCCTCTCAATCTGTTCTAAAATTTTGCTGAGAGCAGAAAGGTGATGCAATTAATACTTTTTTTTCTCTAAGTCTCAAGATTTGAATGTTGTTTGGACTGTTTTTTCTTCATCCTTAAACACAGAAATCAATAATTTATCCCGATGAGATTTTATGTTTATGTTGTTACAGCAGCATCTACAGTAGCAGTATTATAAGACTGTCAGTATTGAAATAAGGTAGCCACACTGTGGAGAAATAGAACATTCAGGTCAAACAACTGCTTCAGGTTAGATTATGATTTATTATAAGTTATTGCTTTTTCAAATCAGGACACCTGTTTGCTGGGGAAAGCATCAATACTACAGATGTAAAAACCCCAACACACCCTTAGAAAGCTCAGCTCCAGAGGTCATCCTCATTTCTCTTTCCACACTACGATGACATTTACTATGGAGAGAGTCAAAAGTAATTTCCATGAATGCTCTGAGCTGTAAAGGGATGTTATATTGTCCCTAGTGTAATAGCATGGTCGGTTTAGGATTTATTGGCCAGCTACACAGGAAAGAAGGGAGAAGTTTAAAGAAATAAATTGGATTAGGGAAAATGAGGAAATAGTTACTTTGTGAAGTAACTATTCTTTGAAAGCCTACAATTAAACATAGCTAAAGAATGATAAGAAAAAGCACTCAGAAGAAAAAAATCATGCAACATTTTTTTCTAAGCATTCAGAGAGGGAGGGAGCAGGATAATGAAACACCAAGTTGGGTTACAGATATAACAAAAGCAGTCTCTGATCAGAATCTGAATCAGCTTCACATCTGCAATCAATTTAAGACTTAATGCTGATGACATCTTGACATTTCATCCACAAAAGTCTAAACAATATGTACCAACTTGTGTGACCTGTCACACGTGCTTTTAGCAATGTTTGGTTAAAAGTCAATGGTAAGTAAAAATGGAAATTTAGTTAGAAACACACCAAAAAATCAAAAGCGTAGATAAGGGTTGGGATCAGGATTCAAACCTGCACTCTCCAGTTCTATCGTGAAATTCCCAAACCAAACTAGTTCCCAGGTTTTTATCAATTCTTCCCAGCTGTTCTATGTTTGCTAAACTCTTACAGTCTCATCATCCATTAAATTTTAAAGCAAACTCCACCCAGGTACATTGTGGAGCTGACTGACTCGCTTGGGTCACCTCTTCACTACTTTGTAAACTTTGTCTGGCAGGAATCAGACCCAAATACACCTGTGGGATCTGGGATGCAACATAAAAATAGAGCCTACCTCTTCCAGCTGCACCAGGAAAGAGACATTGTGTCCTTGCTCGGCTGTCAGTTTGCCATCAGATGTGATTATGCGAAGGCCCTGGGGGGCTTTGCCAGGACACTGCTGGGGCTTTGCTGTGTACCTCTCTCTCACACCATCCGTGCAGTTGTTCGAAACAACTTTCCGGTACCTGAAAAGAAAAAGAGGAACCTGTGGAAGATGCTGACGGAGTGTAACAGGGTTCAGTGGGGACAGGGAAGCATTTCTGAGGTTTCTTTAGACTAAGGTAATTAGAAGAAAACAGATTCCCAAGTACATTTTAGCATTTACAGGGATTTTTTTTTATTGTGTTTTTTTTTTGTAGAGCGGTTTCTATTTTAGCACATTTATTTAGAGGGAGGTTCTGCTCCCCCTCTACTCTGCCCTGGTGAGGCCTCATCCAGAGTCCTGTCTCCAGTTTTGGGCTCCCCAGCTCAAGAGGGTCAGTAAACTTCTAGAGAGAGTCCAGTACAGGGCTACTAAGATGATCAGGGGACTGGAGCATCTTCCTTATGAGGAAAGGCTGTGGGAACTGGGGCTGTTCAGCTTGGACGAGACAGAAGGGAGACCTCATTAATACTTACAAGTACTTAAAAGGCATATGTCAAGAGGATGGATCAACACTTTTTTCTGTAGTGTATGGTGATAGGACAAGTGGGAATGGACAAAAGCTGGAACACAAAAAGTTCAACTTAAATTTAAGGAAAACCTTCTTTCCTGTTCAAGTGAGGGAGCCCCAGCACAGGCTGTACAGGGAAGGTGTGGAGTCTCCTTCTGTCAAGGTTTTCAAAACTCACTTGGACATGTTCCTGTGAGACCTGATCTAGGTAGACTTGCTTTGACAAGAGGGTTGGGCTAGATGATCTTTAGAGGTCCCTTCCAACCCCTACCATTCTGTGATTTGTCTCAGCCAAGCATTCGTCACATGCCTCACACACAAGTTTTTAACGCTTGTAAATGTCACATAATATTTTCCTGTACAGCACCCTATATACAGCGTGTTTATAAACTGCCTAAACATAAAATTAGGTGATGATCTATGTCACATGTTAAATAACTATAAAGTTCCAAGTAAAAGATATACACATACAGTATGACATTGTATTTAATTATTATTATGCTAGGCATAGTTTAGCAGCTTTTCTCACATGTTCTGCAGTTCTCATTGGTTGTCAGGTAACTGCCTCTTAAGATGTAACCTTCAAGAGCTACAAAAACAAGAGAGTTGAAGAAAAAAAAAAAAAAAGCAAATTCTGCCTACGTTTGAGTGCCCAGAACACAGATTGGGCTCCTTTGTTTGCTTTAATTGCTTGCATCGGAAATTAAGTTTGAGGTCAGTATCTTAAACCGCATTTTCCATTGACTTACAAGAGGTTCAAAGAATAACCCCTTCACTTATATACTGCAGTTCACAGATCCATCTGTTTCATCTCTTTCTTTGTTTTTCACCTCTACTTTGTTTTCCACCATTCCTGCCTGATCTGATCCTACATGATTTTTAAGTTAACTCTTTTTATAGATTTTAATGATTTGGCCTTTGTGTTAGTTTTTTCTCCAAATTTCTTCAAGGCATCATTTTTCAGAGGTCTGGACCAAAAATGATTGAAATCTGGAGTACCAGATTGTACACTCTAACAAAGCTGGTGAAGAAGAGGTCCAAAGAGCTTCAGCAATCTTTGGGAAACCTAGGGCAAATGCAATCTATAGTAATCATTGAGTTAATGTCCATGTAGGTGTTCTAGCTAAAAGATGTCCGGTGTGCCATTTACTTACCCAGTGCTGTTGAGATAACTCTGTCCAAGGCTACAGTCTTTTGACAAGGAAGATGGGTTATACCAAAATGCTGGTAAACACTGCCCATTGCTGTGGCGTTCGTATCCATAATCACTGGGTTTGCATTAAAAGAAACAATCACATTAAAAAAAAAAAGAACAAATGCAAGTATTAGCTCATGTTTTCTACTACTGATACAAGTTTTTATTTTCTTCAGTCAGTTTACTAGGATTTCTGACTTTTGAGTGATAGAACTGATTCTTCATCCAGCTTTAGGGTTTTATTGAGGGGGTAGCGTTACCTTGCATATATCCCAGTACAAACTACCTGGTCTGGTTCTCCTCTTTTATGAGCTACTATGACAAGTATTCTCTCTCCACAGTCTAACAGTGCTTCTCGGGTTCAATTCTAGACTCAAATATAATAAAAGCTATAGATCTAAGCTAAGTTTTAGAAAACTGAAGTATTTAACAGTTAATTGCATTTGGAAACTCTATCACATGAGCTGTAGAGGAAAATCTACAGTTCGGAGAGAGCTCTTGGCTGAAGGCATTAACAACATATTTGATAATGGAAAAGAAGGATGGGATCTTCCATTCTATTTTTGTGTGGAAGAGGAAATGCTACCAAAAACTGTGTATTAGAAACATGAGTCAAACTGCAATCATTTGTCCCAATTTATGTTTAGCTATGATTAAATTTGCTTTAGTTCCACTAAACAGCAGTTCAAACCATTTCTGATTCCAGGTAAACAAAGACTCTATCAAAGTTGTTGCTGTGGAACAGATAAACAAACAAACCCCCTCTTTGATCAGTATTCCATTCACACACAGTTTTACTCTCCAGATTGAGTAATAAGGATTGTTTGGTTGGAAAATCTTTCTTATTCCTTTTACTAAGCTTTATCCATAGCCCATAATGGAGAAGTTACTCGGATGTCATTTCTGAAAACTGCTACACAAAGCCCACCAACTCCATCCTAATATTCCAGTTGCAACATGATCCTTCATCTTAAAAAAGCCCTTCTTTGCAAAGCACTTTTTTTTTTCCACTTGTTATCTTTAATAGCTTGGTATCAAGTAGCCTGATGTTCTAAGAAAAGAGGATTAGGGTAACATTAGATTATGTGATTAAAGTCTCATCTCTGTATAACTAAAGAGGCAGAGAAGAAAAACAGGAAAAACAGGAGGCAGAGGAATGCAAATAACCTGATCAGAGCCAGTGGAGCCCCTGCCCCAGTTTCCTCCAGGACTATCACAGGACAGCCATCAGTCCATGGCCAGGAGAAACCTGACACATTGTCAACCGCAGAGGCTCTCCCCAAATCACTTTGCAAATCACTGCACACAGCAGTACAAGACTCATTGTGCTGTGCCAGGGAAGAGTATCTGACATCTCTATGTCAGTTTTCCTGGGTGAGGGACTGTCTGTTCTATGTGCATGTGTGTGGTGGCCTAAGTCTCAGCAACTGGACTCAGACCATAAGTCACAGGGGTCCATGTGCCTGTACTGCCAGAAACTGCACTGACAGGAGTGTGTGCGTATTGTGCAGGTGAGCAGAGTGACAGAGAAAGTGAGTAGGATAAAAGACTTGGGAGCTAGGTGCTGATGTGGTCATAAGCCTGGGCTGGAAACTGAGTCCGTGAGTTGGTTATTGGAGAGACCATAAGGTCTGGGGAATGGCTACTGATGGAAAGCCTATAGGTCTGTATCTGCTTGTGAGATCTGTTATATGTGTGGATGTCTATGCAGGAGGCAACTGGGAACATCCAGGTGTCAGCAGCTGGCGAGACAAGGTATCTAGAGACCAGATACTGGACAGACTCCCCTCTGTCAGGCCACTGGATTCAGCATCTCCTAATAGGCAGCAGAGTTATCAATGACATTTGCAGAATAATACTAACAACAACGACAACATTTACTGTAATAACACTTTTTTCAAATGTCTTTTTCTTTCTGGACCAAAGCAGAATGGCTTAAACCAAAAATTTAATGAATCACTACTAACAAATTTTAAGAAGTCTGGTACTGACCTAAGACATGAGACAAAGAAAAAAAAAAAGGGGAGAATATTTTGCAATTTACTTTTGTGAAATGTCCTAATTTGTTATCAAAAGCTGGATACGGAGGAGAATTTTGTCACTGCTTTTTACTCCTGCCTGCAATTTTTCCTTCAGAATCAAGAGAAAATATTTTGAAGGAATCTTAAAAAGGTGAAATTAAAAAGATAACATTAAGCAAAAGAAAATTAAAGCTCCATATCATTTGGGAAAACCACTAAACATCTATTATGCTGCATGACTGTTCCAAAGGAACATTTTGGCTGCTCTGGTGCTTGGGATATCTACAACAAGTAATTGAGAACACAGTCTAGGAAACAGCAATGAAGTAGATGACCTAAATGGTCTTTTCCTCATTCTTTTGATTGAATTTTCATCAACCTATTTACTCAGATGCTAGTGACTGAATGTTGCTTAATTGCTTTGGAAGCATCAGCCAGTCTATTCTCCCACTGCCATGTGCTTCTGTAATCATCCTTGTTGGAATAAGAATGCTATAGCTGCAGAATACACTTTTTAATGAAGAATAACACTACTCTGATTTGCTTAGAGAAAACAAATATTTACATACAAGTGAGACGCCTATATGTTTGTAATTCATTTGTCAACATTCTGCAGCGCTGTATTCCTATGTTATTGTGTGCCACTCTAATTAAAAAGCTGTAACACTGTGGCACACACAATGTTCTGCAATCAGTTAGGTGAAAGCAAAACAAAATAATACAGGGAAATCTGCCTCAGAGTGGATCAATACCCACAGTCCCATTTGATGCAGTAGCATCAGTCTGGGATTTCTTAGTATACACATGTCTAGTCTCCTGCCATAATTTTGGTTTCTATTAGTACTTGCACATCTGGACAAGCCAAGCTTGACTTAACTAAATTTGACTATACTTGGATCATATTTCTCAAAGCCAACAGAATGAAATCATAGGATTTTACAGAGTAAAAATAGTTCTAAGCACAGAAGTTTCACAGTGTTGTTTTCAGGCTTGCAAATTGTCTGGCTCATTAAGGCCCTACAGAAATATCATCCCAGTAAATGACATGAATTGCTGTTCCATATCTCTCTACAGATGCACCAGCCGCCCATTCACCTACGCAGCCTTGGAATCTAATGAATTCCTTGGCTACAGGCTGGTGCATGCTGAACACTGATGCTGACAACAAATTGCTGCCTACAATTTGGCACAACAGGCTTCAGAGCAATCAGCAGGCATTAGCATCAATTGGATTGCCATAGCACGAGCCAGTATAGCAAAATCTGGAGACAGGGAATGCATTAGCTTTAGACTGCAATCAGCTAGCCGAGTCATTGCCTGGTAACTGGGAATAGGAATTTGCATATATTGATGATATTTTGTGCCTGTCTGAAAAGAACTCAGGTGAAATAGATAATGCACCTATCAAAAAAGAGTGCAGCATTTACCAGCAGGGATTGTTTTATCAGTATGAAGCAGCCTATCTAGTGGTTTTTACTGATGATGGTTTTACCCTGGGCATTTTTCCTGGTTTAAGCTGGAATACTATTTGTATTGGTCAAGTAGGATTGCAAGCGCTTCTTTGTCATTAGAGATAGATATGAATTCATTCCAAGAGTTTTGTATCCCTGCTCAAAGCTCATGGTAAATTCTCTTATCTAAGATTATTTGCAGCATAGGTAATAATCAAAGGAAAAGAAATCCCTTCAGGAAATCTGCAGTTTGAATACACACCTGACAAACATACTGTCAAAGAAGAACTGTAAACCCACGTGAAACTATTTAAATCCAACTGTTTTAAGATATAGAAATAACCAGCTAAGTCAGATGAGTGATTAACAAGTGATTCCTTAACACTAACAGCTTCACCTTAACGTCAACTATGCCAGAAACTGAAAATGCTACTTGTGGTTTTATATGCTGCACTTAGCAATTTTTTTAGACATGAAATGGGGTGGAATCAAGGTATCTGTGATTGTAATCACCTTTGTTTTGTAGTTTTGTTTCCATGTGGAAACAAAAAAAACTGTAGGCACAGCTGTGGAAAAGCTTTTTTCCATCTTTTTATTCACTTGTCTAATATTGAACTACGATGCAAGCGTAGACTTGTGCTAAAAGGGAGCTGTGTTTTCTCCCCAGTTCTATAGGATCTGACATGAGCTTTATCTCAGAGAAGGATGGATTCAGCTGCAGTTTGAATCATGGATTTATGAAGGCACATGATTATAATTGCATCACAGTATTTTGAGTCAAGCTATGATGGAGAAGTGGAATACAAATACCAGATTAGTCCCCATGGCCGATAATCACACCATAAACCAGTGTGACAGTACAGTAGAGCAACAACTGTAATGTATCTCCCATGGGTGACAAGTAGCAGCACAGGAAATATATAGGGCAAGTAAGGGGTTACACAGCATAACTAAGAACCAACAGCACAACTCTGAGAGCAAATAAATCAACATTGCGACCAATGATTATTAAACTAATATAATGAATGCTTTGTTTTAACACATTCTGGTCAGATCTGTCATTATTTCAACCCTTCAGGTCTCACACTGGGCGCCTAAAAGGACTGTCATGGTTTAATCCCAGCATGATAAAGCCTCTTCCTCACTCTCCCTCCTCTCAGTGGGATGGGGAGAGTATCAGAAAAAAAAAGTAAAACTCATGGACTGAGATAAAGACAGATCAATGGGACAGAAAAGGAAGGGAAAGAAATAGTAAGAGTAATAATATAGAAGATTATACAAGTGATACACAATGCATCTGCTCACTATCTGCTGACCAATGCCCCTCCCAGTTTATATACTGGGCATGACATCATGTAATATGAAATAGCTCTTTGGAGCTGTCCTTGCTGTGTCCATTCACAGCTTCTTGTGCACCCCCAGTCTCTGTTGAGAGGGCAGTAAGAGAAACTGAAAAGTCCTTCAGTTAGGATAAGCACTGCTTAGCAACAACTTAAACATCAGTCTTATTGACATTATTCTCAGCTTAAATCCAAACCAAAGCACTATACCAGCTACTATGATGAAAATTAACTCTATTTCAGCTGAAACCAGGACAACTTTGCATAGTGAACCTGCATTTTCCAGAAGCAGTCAAAATGAACACTCATTCAACACTCCTATTTGTTAAATAACCAAGTCTACTTCAACGACAAAGAAACATTAGTCAATCTAAGGGTGCAAATGTATATGTACTTCAGAACTGGCACCTGCATGATCATATTAACTGATGGGTGGTAACACATGAAGCCAAGAAACTCAAATCACATTCAGTATCTGCCTTCTGCCTCCCCACAGTTTGTCAGGACAGTTCCTCATGACCCTGATGTTTTAGCATAAGAACTAAACCTAGCAGGCAGGTCTATAATTTAAGTGCCAAGTAGTAAAAAAAAAAAGCTAGCTTGATCCTTGCTGGTATCATCAATGAAATAAATAGACCAGATTCTCAATTGTGCTAAGGCTCCTTTGTGCCTCTCTGGCTATCCAGAGTCACCAGCCCTGGTATCAACAGGCTTGTACCTCCCACGAAGGTATGAGACATGAGAATACTGTTAGAAGCCCTCAATATTAGTGGCAGTGGGTTCAAAGGGAGCATTGACAGGGAGACAAAATTTCTATTAAAGGACCCGGGAGACAGGTAGCTGAAGGATGAACAGCACCAAAGATTTCCATCTGTGGCTAGGAGGGGTTTCTACTGAAGAGCTATCGCTGTAATAATGCTCAAACAGCAGGAACGAACACAATGTAAGGAAACCGGGTAAATTAATGCTTTAATAACACACAAGTAACCGTGTCATCCATTTACCCAAATCAATTAAATGAAGAAGGACACTCTCGTTTCCAAGCCGTTGCTAAGACAGATTTGCCGAGGGCTCCTGCACACTTCCACTCCCCACTATTCCTGAAGCACTATTGCCCTCTGGCTGTAAGCCTCAGCCCCTGCACGGAGAGTAAATACCTGCTGCTTCAGTCCTGACCCAGCTAGTTCTGGTTCTAGCCCATGATAAGAGATATCTACTCTCAGAAGACCTCAGGTTCCCAAGGCGAGAGAAACGACAGTCATTTCTAATGTCATTTGGTTTTGTTGCGGTGTAAAACAATAAACAAATGTGCCCTTTTCTCTGAGAAAGAGCCACCATGGGCTGCATACAGATTTGAAATGAACATGGAATTCTATATTGCCAGCAGGAAAAAAACACAACATTACAAAATCTTTATGTCTTTTGTAACTGGTATTTTTTTCCCCCCAAAATGATAAAAAAGCACTCATAAGACTAACAGCAATAACACCTTTCCTTTTTTTTTTCACCTGGCAACACAGATACATTTGTTTTTACTCTAAGCTTTAACAAGCTTAGATAATAACATTTTACCCATACAAATTCTCTGTTTAAACAGCAAAGAAATCCTACTCTGAGGCAGATTGTTGTCTTTTTAATTCAGTATACAAGTCTAGGTCCTGTAACCATTGATGTCAATACAAAAAGCTGCCCAGTGTATTTCAAGTGCAGTCAGCTAAGGGGCCTCTCCTTGCCTGAGGGATACATGTCCCCTTCAATCTCCTTCAATTAAGAGCTCTACCCAGTAAAAATGAGAAATAGAGAATTCAAAAGCACTGCTGAAATGTCATGGGTGAGGACAATGAAAGCGCTGCTTTCTTTTGCAGGAAGAACTCCACAGAGGATGGGATTCCATAGTAAGAATTAATTCACTGGTTTCCTCCAAATGTCTGGAGGAGCAGCTTCTGCAGGGTGCATTGGCAGTGAGGCCTAGTGCAGAGTTCAGCAAGGCAGCCACTGAACTCGGTGGTGCAGCAGCAGCTTTGCCTTTCTTAGCACAATAACACTGGGCTGAGAAATTCCATAGAGACAGCAGAATTACTTCTTTTTTCTAGCCGTCTCTTTTCTCCTTCCTTGATAAAACTCTGTCTTCTGTCCCCTGTGGCCTTTCTGTCCTTCTCTAGCAAATCTATGTAAAACTACACTCCTGACTATATTACAAGATAAATTAGCGATGAATACTGCTGGTAACTATTTCTAAACTGGATGCTTAAAGCCATGTGTCAGTCTTTTTTCCTTAGAGGCAGTGGGGAAGGAAGCTGAAACAGATAAAGTAGAAATCCAGATCTAAGGACTGTAGAGATAACAAGATCTCAGGGAGAACTGGACAGAATCACAACTGTCTGCTCTAAACCAGAACTGATTCCATCAGAAGGAAGAAGGATCTTACAGGTCAAAAAGGCTTTCTGGTTGTAATCTCAGCAGAGAAACCTGAAGTATTTTTAAGGGTATTTTTCTCAGGCTACTTTTAAGAAAATAACTTGCAAAGCCTTAATTACGCCTCTTCCAACAGATTTGAGGGGGTCTCACTGGTGTGTGTGAACCTGTGACCAGTTTGTAGTAAGAAACCACAGAATCAATTTTAATGAAATAAAACCATAAATTCTCAGAGACGGAGAAGTTCTGGAAGGAAAATTCATTTTTCTCAGAGGTGTTTCATGACTGTGTGTGTCCCTTACAAGTGTAAGGATTTAACCACTAACAGATTGACTGTGACTCAATCTCATCACCTATTTTCTTGAGCCCAAGCACGATCTTGACACAGGTTTATACTGCACACTCTCCAAGAGGATCAAAACCTTCAAGGTGTTTCCTTCCTATTCATGGCTTGGGTTTTTTTAATTTTCTGACTGGCTGCTGTCTTTTTTACAGCACCAGCAATATGTAAAATGGCTGAAATCCAGGCCTTTGGCACCGAAATGAAGATATACACAAAACTGAGGTACCTCTCCCTAGCAAAGAACTCACTGGAAAACCGGGAAATCATCAGAAAACCATATTCAGAGAATCAGTGCCAAGTCTGCTCATGATTTTTACTGTTTGTGATGCAAGAGGATTTACTTTTTTGACAAATGGAAAAGCCTCTTGTGATTCTGTGAATTTTCTATATATATAAATTGATAACACTATGGTTTTGTGAGGGTGAGAAGGGAAGTGTTGTAAATTTCCACGGTCTTGGAGTGAACTTATATAGTAAGAAAGAAAATATTTAGGAGATGAACCTCCTAAGAGTGCATGTTCAGGGTTTAATTAATAACATGGCATAGATCTAGCTGGCTGAGGTGCAAAGAGGGGTTCATCAGCATCGCCAAGGAGTCACTGTTTCTCTCTTCTGAGATACTCAAGACCGTTTCAGACTTGGAGAAAACAGGTAATAGAGAGATTTCAGTAATGTGGATCCCTGACTTTTTTATAAAAGTCAGTAGGAGTCCTGAAATGAAACCAGCAGCTGGACATTTCATCATGTCATTCATAACTCACCACTGGTCTCTATTTCCCACAGCGTGCAGCAGAGGAGAAAGGGCTTCAGAAGGAGATTAACCCAAATCATGAAGGCAATGTCTGGTGGATACATCAAATATGATGGCCCAGATATAACAGATGACCCAGGAATTTTCTACATACTTCATTTCCAGATCTGAAGGCCTCCATTGTCTATGCATCTATTTATTGTTGCATATATATACATATATGTGTGTATGAAGAATTGGGGGTTTTTTTATGTATATAATATATACACATGCAACTATATACTACCATATACTACTTTCATAGCCATCCCTGGTCATTGCTGAAGTTAGTTATGCTAAATGGACTTTATCTTAATGCTGCACAGAGCTCACATGTGACCTGGTACACACGTTCTGCATCAGTTTTGTGGGAGCCTTAGCAGAGTACAGATATCTATTCCACCTTTCCTTCTTTGACATATCTGCATTATCAGTGAGAAATCTATTTGGTCACCTATATGTTTGTTAATTTCTCCTCTTTGCAAATCTATGAACTCTCTAGCGAGCCCTGCACTGGTGTGGCAGAGAGGATATAGCTCCTATGCCTATTACTCACCAGTCAAAGTCTGCCTCTGTGCACACACATGGCTCCGAGGTCATAGCCCCAGCATATTTTCCTTGCATGCATTTCTTCTCTGATTTGCGCTTCATATAGATCCTTTTTGCTCCCATGATGCAAGCTTCACCCTGGAAACAAAACCAAAAATATCTTTCTCTGACACCCACCAGGCTATTTGTATCACCCAGTATTTCCAAGCCTGTGCAAGGGGAGCTGTGACTCAAGGGAAGAGGATGGGAAGTCAAATGCTGTGTCAGTACACTGGAGCTAATTAAAGCTACTGAAGCTTTAACTGAAACTAAACCAGCTTTTCCAATACACACTAAGAAATTATCTGAGGTTACTTATGTACCTGATTCAGTTCTGAATTTGTTCCAAAACCAAAGAGTAAATGATCCAGGCCCATTTCTCATTTATAGATTAGGTTTCACAGCAAGTGAAAACACAGTCTCCCTCTGCAACCTGTGACAAAGAGCAGGTCTATTTCTTTGGTCTGATCTCTTTGGCCATCATTTTATTCAGGAAAAAAATAGTAATATATGTATATTTCAGGCTTTACAGGGTTTGACTTATGTGAATGCTAAAAATCCCTTGTCTTTTCATGCCTATCTTCAGCACCCTGATAAATATTTCTATCTAGGGAGTAAGGCTCAGACTTGTATTTTCAATGGAAAGCAAATCAAAAGGCAAGAGCTCACACCAGCCTTCCTAAAAAATAGTTCTGCAAGCTCCAAAGCCACTATCCTCAAAGATATACAGCAAAATCCTTGGCATTTTTGCTCATGCAAGTACAAGAAAGTAAAGAACAAAACTACAGTGAGGTCTCACTTGTTACCTTTTATGCTGTTAAAATTGTTGTAGGAAAAAGAAACTTTTCATGGCTTTGATTTGCCCATGAAACAGAAGAGCCTGGATGGCAACTGATGTAAAATGTTGTGCCTCCTTGAAAATTTCAAGAAAGCTATAATGATTTTCAACATCTAAAGATCTAAGTCATAACCAGTATTTGTAGTGTGGAGTTGTGCCTTGTGTGAGCAGCCAGTCTGAGTCAAGCTACTTTCATTTCATATTCATTATTAAATTCTTGCCCAGTAAGATATATACAGAAAGACAATCTTTGATGATATAAATGGGTGTTTCATTTTAGACTTCAGTGGAGTCCGTGGTGTTTATATAACTAGAGAATTTGGGCCATATTTTATTCTAACCTGATATAACAGAGGCAGTTAGATGGGAACCTGGAAAGGTGCCCCAAGGAAGGCCTAGGCACTGCATGGTCCACATTACCTTGCTGGGCACTTAAGCAATGGCTCCAGGAATGATGCAGCAGCTGCATCTAGACTGCAAGGGACCCAGCATAGGGGCCCAATGAACTGGGGAATAAAGTATCCAATTCTCACAGCAGAGGTACCACTGCTGAGAGAGACAGAACAAGGATGAAATCAAGTGAGTAACAAATTAAGCTTTGAGGGCAGGAATTTGTAAAAACAAGTGGAAGGGTTTTAAGACACTGGCTCTGAAGACACAGGAAGATAGAGGAAAAGAAACAAGGTGAGGGTGGGGTAATTGGATGGGAGATGTAAGTGTGAAGAAGTTCAGGCCTGTTTCAGTGGTAGTGCTTTTGTTGTTGCATTCTTCAACCCTGGATAAGTCTGAGTTAACTGCCTTGCATGAAGAATGAAACCCAAAAGGCAACTAGCTGTTCATCCTCTGAGAATCATAGAGTGCAATCTGAGGCCAACACACCTATGTAACAAAACAGACTCACCCAGCAAGGGACAATGATTTACTGCACTGACAGGAAAAGACACTCGATCATGCTGAGTTTTAACTGTGCGATAATTAGATACCTCAGGCCAGATTCCAGTCTCTTTGTTTCTTACCTGGCTATGTAGTTGCCAAGGCCTGTAGTCCTCTTCTGCACACCTCCGATCAAAAATGGACTTGTAGTCTACTTTCACCAGTTGCCACTCTGAGCGGTGGCTGAAATGTCCAAACACTCTACAGAACACAGCAGAAAGAGCATATAGTAAAAAACAGCACCAGATGGAGTCTGGTAGTTACAGAGGTACAGCTACCCACAGATTTCCAACAGAGATTGTTTTACGAGTTCCAGTCCTACTGATTTTCACATGACAGAGATTGTGTTGTGGTTTAACCACAGCCACCAACTAAGTGCCATGCAGCATCTCATTCACCTCTCCCCCACTGCCCTCCCTGCAGTGGGATGAGGAGAGGAATCATGAAAAAAACAATAAAGTTCATGAGTTGAGATAAAAATAGTTTAATAATGAAAATGAAATCAAATATAATAACAACAGTAATATATCAATAGTAAAAAAAATAAATATAGCAAAGAGAGAGAGAGACAACCCAAGGAAAAACAAACAAAAAAGCCAGGTAATGTATAATGCAACTGGCTCATCAGCTGCTGATTGATGCCTGAGCAGCAATCTACCCCTGCTGACCAACCCCCAGTTTATATACAATGCATGATGTTCTATAGTATGGACTACCCCTTTGGGTAGTTTGGGTTAGCTGTCCTGGCCATATTCCCTCCCAGCCTCTTGTGCATCCCAGCCTACTTGCTGGCAGGGTAGGGTGAGAAGCAGAAAAGGTCTTAATGCTGTGCAAGGACTGCTCTGCAGAAACTGAAACATCCCTGTGATATCAACACTTTTTTCAGTGTAAACCCAAAATGTAGCCCTGTAGCAGCTAATAGGAAGAAAATTATCTCAGCCAAAAGCGGGACACATAGTGAAACTTAGGCTGCCAAATATCTACAACCCTCTTAAAAATTTCAAGTTCCTTTATTGTGTGGATCAAGATCCTCCCACTTACATCAACTCCCAAAATGACTACACAGAGAAGAGTTGATGTGTGGCTGGAGGCAGTCATACCTATAGGAGTTTGATATCTCAATTATAAGCTTTGAGAAATCCTTCCACACAAATTAAAAACAGAACTTGAAAGGAACATTCTTTATATATCTATCTTAACTCAGTTTAGCTTCCAAGCCACATATTCTATTTATTATAGGTCAATCCATTTTTCACAGACAGAAACTGAATTTTCCTTCTGTTTTTGCAAATCTGATCCCAGGTAAAATGTCACAGTTTCTGTCAGGACGAATCCAGATTTATGCACCGTGCAGAACTCAGCATACCACATTGAAATTAATTGTAATTTTTCATGAATCGGCCTCCAGGCAACATATTGTCATTCATTTTTACAAGAGAATGTCTTCATTTTTTCTGTCTCAGTTAAAAAAAAAGAATAAGAAAGTAGCAGCAAAACCACAGCTATAAAAACACTCCACCATTTTTCTTTCAAATATCCATCTGTCAAGAGTAACTCTGCTTTAAATAACATTCAATTTGAGGAGTCAGGTTTCGTCCTGATAAGCTAAGTGAAAATGTTTTTGCAGATTGCAAGGAACAATCCTGTCATTCCCTCAGTAATATCACAAATAAACATTGATAATTTAGCAACAGAAGTCTGCATACTCCTGGCTTCAGATAGTACCTGGTTTTGTCCCCAGCCAGAAATGGTCTTATGTTCCAAACCACCCATATATTTGTGGTGAAGTTCCCATCAACAGTAGTATCATGGCATGCTCACTTACGTCATGATGAGAGTTTCCTCTCCAGGTTCTCCTAAAACTCCATCTACAAACAGTGGGAGGGATGTGAAACTGTACTTGCTCCATGATCTCCCTTCATCAAAACTTAACCTAGTGGAAAAAGTAGAATTAGTGTCTTCTTTCTTTTTCTCCTGCTACTTTACCTGAGGATGCTCTAGTCCATGACAACTGCTATGGAGAAAAGGGAAGCAGCTTCTCTTCTTAGATACTGCATTTTTCACCTTTAAATAACTATATTTTGGAGGAAGAATCATAAATCAGAGCATTTATCAAGCTTGTTTGGCATCCTACCACTAACCCATGGCCAATACTTAAGTGGTAAAAACTAATAAAGTTATGTTACAGATTGATGCTTTACGGGCAAAATGTAGCCTAGAGTCAGGATTATTTAAATGAAAAAAAAAAAGTGATTTGAGCATCTTATTTTTGTGTCCCCAACATAAGACATTTTAAAGAGGTTAGATTTTTGCAGCACAAGAGCTTTGCCTCTTCTGACCAACTTCACTTCTTAAAACTTGAGTTTGTGTGTTTCAGTCATTGATATGACACTAAATGGAAGTAAATCATGAAAAACAGCACAGAATTATGTTCTACCTACCACACAAACTCAAGAGTGCTAACTAGCAGGGATATTTTTGTCTTATTTACTGTATAATGCTGAATTTATTCAGCAAAATTCTCATTCCTAAGTGCAGCCTGACATCTAGATGACAAGTTCATCAATAATTTTTTAAAATAAAATTACTTTGGTAACACAATAAGAGACAAAGACATAATCCAGATATGTATTACATAAATAACCAAACTCAAGAGACCAAGTTGTGGTAAAGCAGGAAAGTTGTGAAATTACATCGATGGGATCTCAGATCTGACCAAGCTGCCAAACTATGAAAACTGGAATTGCTAGGATTTCTTAGCTTTATCTGAATTATGTTTGTCAGTATCTTAACAAGTACTTTCTAGATTATGGCTGCAGAAAACACTGGATGCAGCCTAACTGCCCATTTTCTGTCATCTGAACAGAGGTACAGCAGACACTTAGCACAGACGGAGTCATTACCAGAGATGTCTGATAGGCAGCGATGTGTGTTTCATGGCAACCAGTACTCCACCTTGATCCAGGTACAGGACACTGTGCTCTTCTTCAAAGATCTGAGGGGGAAAAAAGTTTCCTTAGTAGCAAGAAAATGTCATAGTTATTTAAGTATAATAATGACAGAGGACAGGTATATGTTAAGGACACTGCAGAGTAGAGGAAGATGTTCTGTATAGAGACAGTTTCTGAGTTTTCTTTTATTCTGTGGGGTTTTCTTCTTTGCTTTTTCCAGGTCCTTGAAAAATGCATTTTGCCTCTGCTTGACAGAAAGTTAGAAACATGACTTTTTGTAAAGCTCAGCTTCCTCCTTTAGATGTCAGATCTTTGTTTAAAGAGTTTCATGTGTTTGCACATACCTGGACCTATCTCAGATAAGTGATGTAGATGGAAAAATGAGGGCTAGTCAAACATTGTAAAATAATTAGGTTCTTGGAATATCAAATATTTTAAAAGAATTCATTTTTTCTATGTCTTTTTTGTATTGGCTTTCTGCAAATACTTGTTCCCTAGTTTATAGAGCAGTATTTGTCAGTCTGAGAAAGTCACTCTTTCTCTCCATGATTTGATATCCTATCCAGAAAATTGGAACAACAGAATTTCCTGTTCCGAGGATAAACACATTAAATGGTAGCAATGCTTTGTTAACAGGCAGGACTCCATTAAATGTTATAAACTTGATTTAACTTCATCATCCAGCCTCTTTCCACCACTAATGAAGTGGCAGGTACCTTCAGAACAAGATGAACTGAAATCTGTCTTTTTTCTCTCTTAGCTGAAGAACACAGCAGAACAATCTGTTTATATAGACACTGAACTTTGGACAACTCAGGTGAAATGATTTTCACACAGAGTGAGGGAAAGTAGACCAGTGCAACTGCGGATTTTCAGGAAAGCATAATCATGGGTGAAGAAAAAAAATGGTTTGATCAGTACAAGTGATGTACAATGGCAAAAAGGAACACATTCTCTCTCCTTAGTATTCATATTTCAAGCTGTTCTATTTACTACAAGGTTAGACCAAAGTAAAACTGTGAGTAGAATTATAAAAATAGTTTGTTCTATAAAATCTAACAACATATTCAGTCTTTTTCTTTGAGCATCTCTCTGCCTCTCAGAATGGAAGTTTACCATTTTGCAAAGATTTGCAAAAAGCTATTCTGAACCAAAAGAAACAAGTGACAGTTTAAATCTGCTTTTATGACAATTTCCTGTGATTACTGTTTAAACCTGTGATTCTGAGTCATTTACCTGTCTCCAAGTGTTCCCAGCATCAGAAGAAACAAACATGCTGATGTCATTTTCTGATAGTTCAGTGCCTATATTACCTGTAAGATTTTCATTGATTAGTGATGCAACGCTCTTATGATACCAAATCAGAGGAGTAAATGTATTTATTTACCTTTTGCAATTGCAGAACTTCTAGTTTTGGGAAGAGGGGAAAGGGAAAGGGAAGACTTTCAGTTTGCAGAAAATATAGAAAAAAGATCCAATCCATACAGCTCTACACACCTCCACATGCAAAGAAAATGCCCTGATTTGAATCTTATGCTCATGGAAACAGAGGACTAGAAGTGATCTCCTTGGTCTTGAAGGTCAGTTTCCATAAAAAACATATGAGAAGTCGAAGGTCCATAAGGATTTCCATTTGATAGCCTGCTTTCCCTCCCAATAGCAATGACGTGACACTCCACAAACCAGTCAACACCCTCCACGCTCATCACAGATGCAAGATTTTGTCAGTGTTTGCACATCATACACAGGCAATCTTTAAATGTTTCATACCTGAAGCTACAATAATACTGGGGGCAGTGTCTCGGCTGGCGATGTTTCCTGATGTGTAGGGATTCTCTGAGACCTTCAGGTGCAGATGGAGGGAGCAATAAGGCTATGGAGAAAGCGGAAATAAAAGTAGAAAGTAGACAAAACATGAAATGAATGCTCCTGTTTCTACAGGCTTAGAAATACACAGTGTCTTTCTGTATTACTTCTCTATCACTGCGTTCTGCCACCCTTAGACACAGCCACTGTCCCAGTTCTGTTGTGAGCACTTTGTTATCATTTTCTGATGCAGCACATTCCCACTGGGTAACTGATTCACTAGGCTGAGTCCTTCTCACACCATCAAGATCTTTGATGCTGTCCCTACAAATGAGGTAACCAAGCTTGCAAGAGCAGGTAATGGTAAGGACTACCTAGCTCCCTTGGCTCCTAGCTCTCTTGAGAAGCAAGCAAAGCTGCTGATATGAAGTGACTCTCAGAGCAGCAGCAGTGCCCAAGCTATCTCTGCAACAAAAAGCAATCTAACCCTATTGCTATGGTGCTGAGTCATTAATAATCAGCCATGAGAAAAACTTGTTTCAGACATTGTCATACCATTTCTTGCCTGAGTATTATGGATACATGACTCTGTTCTGCACCACACTAAGGAAAAACAGCAGGTCTGGAGAGTGCTGGTTTAAAAGTTGTTTAAAGCAATGCTTCATCACTCCGTAGGGATGTGACCTTTGAGATTTCAATACAAATCCAAGGAAAACTCACTTATTTGTTATTGATTTGCATGTCAGGTACTCAGAGCAAGACAGAAATGGTAGAGGATAATTCAGCTGTGCCTAGAGTAAGTTAAACAGACAGATTTCTAAAGTTGCCCTTGCAATTCCTTCCAACTCTACAGTGTGATCATTTCTGAAATTTTCCGGATTTTTGCTTTCTGTCAGGTTTTATTTTCAGTATTCTGTTCTTCCAGATCTCATGAAGAGACCTTCATGAAACTTTCTAAGGGAAAGGAGGTGGAAAAAATATTGGCAAGAAAATCCAAAGCAAACTGACCCAATTAAGGTCGGATCTCACACAGTAACACAAATACAGCAACCCCTGTGCTTCAGCTTGCACGGCTCTGTAAGTAGAGCAGGAGAGGCTATGCAGAAGGACCTTCAGGCTCTAAGGAGGCAGGGCTTTCTGTTTGATATCAGTTGCCTAAAGGCTAGGTCTACAGCTCACAGTGTTGTGTAGGCTTCCTCTGCAGGAGACATAGCACCATAGGTCACTGGAGGAAGACCCCTTTTCCGTCCCACCTCAAAGCAGGCATCTATGACTAAAATGAAAATCTTGTGGAGAATGGCAGGTTGGGTTGTTTTTTTTGACAAAGGCAAATGAGGGTGGTGAGGAGGGATGGGAGTTCTCACTTATGTGAGACAGGAAAAGGGGACATGGGTTGTGCAGAATGGAAAACAACCTGCCAAGTAGAATGTACTGAACAGCCTAACTCTAACTGACAGCCTTGTGAGGGCAGCCGCTGGAGCAGCCTGGGGGTGCAGGGAGGGAGTGGAAACCAAATCAAGCTGACATGCATGCAGGAAGAGGAAAAGCATTGCAACAGCATTAATTCATTCCTTTTACATTTTTATACATTGTGAAAAGACTAAATACAGAACATATTTTTTAAACTAACACACTCCAAGCCCACTTCAGCATTTTAAAGTCAGTAGTTAATGGCAGCAATTCAGCCAAATCCTCACTCTGACAGAGATCAGACCTTGTTAGAGTCAAATCTGTGTGCTACCAGAGTTTTCCTTTCAAGTTTGTCTCATTTCACCGGCATAGTACACATAAATAGATATCTGAAAGATATCTGAAATATTAGAAGACAAGTCATCTAAGTAGAGAGACCGTACTTTTGGTGGCATGAATTCTTATTGGTTGGAGTGCAGTAACGCTTACAGTCACTAGTGACAATTAGGTATGGTGTAAAACCCAACCTCTCCACTCTAGCCAAATGCCTAAAATTACTGTCCATAGCTATGCCATGTCCTTATTGAGGCATCATTCTCTTCATCCTTCTGAATACCATCTCTATCTGTATCCTCATATAGTTCATCAACATATTTTTCCAGTTTGGTTTCTGTCCCATGATACTGTTGCTCCCTTTGTGTTCCTCTTACCTCATAGACAGACATCTGAGCTTTGTTTTTTTGGAATTTCCATCATCTCTATTCTTCTTGTTACCAATAGGCTACTGACATGACATTGCTACCGTAAGAATCACCAATTTGGGGTTTCCCTGGCATTGCCTAGTGCCCAGCTGTGCTAGGTGCTGCACAGACACCAAGCAAAAGACAACCAATGCTGTGGAGCATTTACAACTTAGGTAGAAGATAAAGTACCTGTGACAGCACATTGCTCACTGCCCTAGTTCTTACAATCATGCTGGAGTTCATTACTTGCTTCCTAATATTTTCAAGACAGCATTTTTATGTTTCTCTCTCGGGACACTCATCAGTCCTTGGTAATATTTCTCATAAATACCCACAAACTCACTTCTTGGCTGTTCTGCAAAGCCCACCTGAGCTGTCTCCAATGGTATGACAAATACAAAACAGCTATTAGGGACTATCTCTGATCAGGAGCTGGACAAAGTGTTACAACACAAAGATGATGCAGGAGACTATTCGCAAACTGAGGAGCAGTCACAGTATTTGCTCACCTGCAATAGCAAGGAGCAACAGAGAGATAAACACTTCCAGGTGAGACATTCAAAACACCTCACTTAGATGTTTCAATTATCCTGTAGCAGATGGCATGAATCCCCCCACTTACAATAAATGAGTCTCTGTCCTAAAATCCTTATAATCCATATAAATAAGACAAATAAAATGTGGGAGGGAACAAACAGATGTCTGGAGAAGGGAGACAAAGATAAAATAAATGACTTGCCCAAGGTCACATAGGAAATTGAAGATAGGCTTACAAATTGAATCAAGATTCTCTTGAGATTCAGCCCTGTGTTTTAACCACAAGACCATTCTTGAAAGTTAATTGATTAACTCTCCTAGACAGATACCCATAACTTTCAAGATAGAATTATGCCTCAGTTAACCACTTCACAACACAAGATAAGCAGCAAATAAAACCAGCATCTTTGGATATAATACCTTGGCAGCTCTTTTATGAAGATTAAGAAGTACATTCAGCTTAGAAAACAAGTGGTATGAAGAAGAAAAAATAAAACCTTGGGATTAGAGGGAACTTCATTGCTTTCTTCCATCCTCATTACCCACAGCCATCTCACAAAAAATGCAAAGAAATTCCTTGAATTGCTTTGAAAAAAAAAAAAAACCACCTTGAGCATACTGTCAGTAGAGAGATGGTTCCGTCTGGCTTGCCTTGTGTTTCAACCATATTCCATCTTAACCTTGGCTGCCAACTTAGATGCTATGTACTGATTTTTGCACTAACACTCCCTTAGATTTGGTTTAAAGACCAGATGCACAGAGGACACAGTATTGCACTCACAAGCTGAGGACCACCCTGTCACTCTGGGTAATGGCAGATCCCATTCTGCCAACATGTTGGAACATACGTCAGTGCTGGGTCCCAAGCTATTGCTAGAGACAATTATGCTGAAAATCAGCAGTGTGAAAGCATTAGTATCTGCCATGAATTAAGGGTGGAAGCGAAGCTAAATGTTCAATGGACTATGAAGAATTCACTTAGCTATGCCATATGGAGAAGCAGGATCATGCCAGGAACAGTAATATGTAGAAAGAAAAGGAGCAACTGACATTAGGAGGTAAAATGTCTGGTGATGCAGGGGTAGACAGAATGTGGCTGAAGGGGTGAGTGGAGTTTGTGAACTGCTTAAATGCTACAGATATGTCACAATGACAAGAAACAGAATTGCTTCAGAGCAGAGGACAATTCATTTCCTCCACATTTTCCCCCAGTGGAAAGCCTTTATGGATCCCTGACATTTTCAGGAATGTACATTTACTGTGCTTTTGCTTCAAAAACTTTCCTACCACTCCCAACTTCTATGATCTTTTCTGTTTCACTTTCACCATATTCTGCCTTCATCTTCTCCCATTATTAAGTGTGTAGCTCAAATCAGATTTTTAAATAGCTTGTCTCTCTCTTGCAGGATTTGTTATTTTACTTTGTGGGTTTGGTGCCTTTTCTGTACCACTATCCTTCCTTCTCTTGCAGGCATACTGCTTGTTCCTGTAAAAACCTGACAAATCTAGTTCAGATTCCATCTATTTTCTTCCTTGCAAATCTGCAGTTGACTGCCTGAGATTCTGAACGCTCAGTTGATGATCTCTGCTCTGTTATCATTCCACTAACTTCTGACAACCTAAGCACGAAAGAGTGAGCAGACAATGAAAGAAGCTTCTTGTGTGTTCTACCTGATGTTAAGGGAAGACAACAAATAAACGTGGCTCAACATTACTGTGGACTTATCACAGGGAAAGGCTAAGTTCCTCTCCATTCTCTTTCTGGAAGGGCAAAGTCTGAGCTACACAGTTTCAGTCTATGAGGATTTGTCCCTCACCACCCTGAAATCATGAACCAGTTTCTACAATGCCCACAGATCAGAAATGCCTACCTCAACCCAAGTCACAGAGCATTTAAGAAATGGTTGCTTTCCAGTGCAAATAGGATGACAGGTTTATGAAGCAGTAATTAAATAGTAGTTTGTGCATAGTGGGGCTACAAGGAAGTACAAGCAGTTCACAGAGAACCAAGAGCTTCTCTGGGTCAGTTCTCACTGTGCCCCTGTAAGTGCCCACACTTCAGCCCCTGCTCAGGACCCCTTGCCTGGCTTGGTCATGTTTACCCCCCTCAGGGGAATTCCACCTTGTCCAGGCATATCTAGTCTAATTTCAAATGAAATTAATTGTGTTCTCAAGTGTCCATAAGTACATGTAGTATGGATAGAGAGCCTTAAAGCAGCCATAAACCCCCCTCTCCATAAGAACCAACCAGTCTTTGTTTATATGCAGTCATATAACCGTTATATCACAGATAACTAAAGTGGCAGCGTCCACTTGTACATAAAATACACAGTTCCTGCAAACAATCGTTCCATAAGGATCCCACAGAGCAGTTCCTCTGGCTCACTTATAACCACAATGACAAGTCAGATTTCTCTTGATCAGAGTACAACAGTATCAAGACAGATCTCTTTTCAGAACTCAAACTTTAAATTGATGGAAAAAAGAACAAAGTTCACTTTGACTATTTTAGTTGCATAGTTTTTATTTCTTCCTCTTTCCAGACCCCTAAAGTATTATACTATCACATCATGTAATAAAAATCTCGTGTTTCTGATAAAATTGGTCATAACTTGAAAAAGTCAAAGTGTGGGTTTTTACTAAATATGTTCACTTGAGTTAAAACTAGATTAAAATCCACTGAAACACAAAGGCTTCTACACATAGCTGTTTCTTGACCACAAATTTTCTGAATGCCATCTTTTTGGTTTTCATCTCATAGAAAGATTTCTTTTGTAAATGCCCCCACAATTTTTAAAAACTTGGAAGAAAAAAACAAACCCAAACAAATTTA
The DNA here is from genome assembly GCF_028858725.1 of Colius striatus. NCBI lineage: Eukaryota > Metazoa > Chordata > Aves > Coliiformes > Coliidae > Colius > Colius striatus. The sequence goes on from NC_084766.1 coordinate 27,700,925, forward strand.
GTCAGGCTCTGAAATAACTCTTCTGTTTGACTCCCAGTCCTCTCTATTTATTGTTCTACCAACCGCACAGACAATGAAAGGTTTGCATTTTGACTCAATCAGAAAATCAATTATTTGAACAGCTTCAAATATCAGGTTTTTTATTCTTTGCTTTCACAATAATGCACAGGGTTCAGTTAAGAGATTTTTTTGTAGCATTCAGCTATACTTACCACAATGCACCAGGTGTAACACTGACTCAGATTCTAACAAACTCACCACCTCAACATGAGAAATATATTCTTTTTTTTTTCCTTTTCTGATGGAAAACAACATGCAGGTAGAGGAGGAAGGTAGCAGGAGGAAGTGCAGCCTGAATACTGCCACTGATTCTGTCTGGAATCATGTTAGAATTTGTGTAATATAAGAGTTATTGAGAATCCCAAAGGCTGAGGTCCTGAGTATTTTCCCACTACTATGTATCGATTATATTGGCTGAAAAATATGTCAAGATCAGCCTAAGCTTTTTAATTTAACAAAGATCTCCAATTCTGTTTGCATTACTTATATTTCACTTTCACTCTTGGAAAACGTTAACATATAATGATGATTAAAGACTTATCTAGATGTGGATCTATATCAATAAGTACAGAGACAGATACAATATAGGCCCAATGCATAGCTATACATATATTTGGATGAATGTGTCAGTTCTCACTTCTGAGCTTAAAGAGAAAATGATAAATATTAATACTGACAAGAGTGGCCTGAATTAAATCAGAGCTCGCCTTTCCTTTGAGCCTGTCTCAAGTTACTATGTCCCTGACAGTTCTGAGCTATAACAGCTCACTCCTCCCATCTAGTGTCCAGAGACTCAACTGCGCAGAAACAGCATTCAGCTTCACCTGCTGTTTAAATGCAGACCATTCGTTAAATTCGTTAAATGCAGATATAAACTGGCCTACGATGCTTCCTTTTGTTCCAGAAATTAAATTAAATGAAATTAAGCTAAATTAAAATGCAAACACTTGCAATAGTACTTGCTAGCCCGAGCCTGATGTGGTGTACTTCTAATATACAGCATTCCCACTATGAGATACACCTCACAGACAGAGGAGTAGCCCTCTCCTGCTTGAGTTAACTGGTAGAAAAAGTTCTTTCTGGGATGCTACCACCCCCAAAGTTCCCCCCCGGGTACTTACTAGGAGACAGTGAACGGGGTTTCCTCTCAGATCAGTGTCCGGAGCCTGCAGCAAACTCCAGTCTCTCCCTTTATTGTAGGTGATGAAAGTTTTCACTTGGTTGTCAATCTTCTTGTTAGCCAAGAACATTCCCTTTATCCCTGCTACCTAGGAAAAATTGACATAGCTGAAAAATAGATCAAGCTGACACAGATTCTATGAATGTCAAATCCAACATGACTTGTCAAATCCAACAGGGATCTGGTGGCTGTGTCAATGTGGTAGATGTCAAAGCACAAACTGCTAAAGAGCATCAAAGGCAGGCAAACTGAGGTGCTGGGGGCAAAATAAGACCATCACAGGTGGAAAGGTTACAAATGAATAAAGAAAGCTTATATTTCAGAATCATCATGGCAACTTGGTAAGATATCAATAGCATTATCTGTAAAGATGAAAGATGAAATACATACAAGGCAATTATTTGTCTCTTACACTGCATTAGCAGGAAACAGAAGCAATTTAAGCCTAGCAGAGAAAATGGCAGCACATGTGCAAACTTGCAGTTCAGTGCCTATATTCTCTCACAACCTGCTTACAGACATCTCATCTAAGGTTCAGAATGTGTCTCATAATTATCAGGGTTTCAATAAGATAACTTGTGGCACAGAGGTATTTTTCTTACAGTGTTATGTTTTGTGGAAACCAAAGCACTAGTGACTCAAGCACAACCACCCAGGATGCTAGTTATAGAGCTGCCAATGAGATCCTCATCTCTTTATTTTTCCTGGTGTTCTACTCAACAGTTTTACTCCATAGACCTGCAGGAAGATTTTGTAAATATGTGATGCTAACAGACTCATATTGGATCGAAGCCCAAAAGTGTCTTAATGGGGAGAAAAAAAGTCAGCCTCAAACCACAACTCACAATGCAGAATGTTCCCATCTTCTCAGCACACTGAAAATCAATAGCCCAATAGCTGCTGCAGCTTGCGAATGAATTTGTTGGACTGTCATTCTGCAATCTGAGTACTGCAATAAAAAAAGGGAGTAAAATTGGGAGTGTGTTTGGGTAGAGTTAACTTTTTTCCAGAGTAGCTAGTATGAGGCTATGTTTTGGATTTGTGCTGAAAATAGTGCTGATAGTGCAGAGCTGTTTTAGTTGTTGCTGAGAAGTGCTTACAGAGCCAAGGCCTTTTCTGTCTCTCACCCCACCCCACCAGCCAGTAGGCCAGGGGTGCATGAGAAGCTGGGAGGGACACAGTCAGGACAGCTGACCCCAACTGACCCAAGCGATATCCCATGCCATATGGCATCATGCTCAGCAGATAAAGCTGAGGGGAGAAGAAGGAAGGGAGGGATGTTTGGAATGATGGTATTTGTCTTCCCAAGTCACCATTATATGTAATGGAGCTCAACTGTCCCAGAGATGGCTGAACACCTATCTGCCATTGGGAATTTGGGAATGAATTCCTTGTGTTGCTCTGCATGCCTGTGGCTTTTGCTTTAACTATTAAACTGTCTTTGTCTCAAGCCATGAGTTTTCTCACTTTTACTCTTCCTATTCTGTTTCTCATCCCACCATGAGGGGAGTGAATGAGCTGCTATGTGGTGCTTAGTAACTGACCAGGGTTAAACCACAACAGGGATAAGGAGGGGGAAAAGGAGAACATTTTTCATTTCCAGCAGGCCTGTTCAGTCATCTGCCCCATTTCTTCTTATGATGTAAAACTAGTTCACAAAGTCATATATCAAGACTTTTTATGGGTAGAGATTATTATTTAAATGGTATCACATGTCAAATGGTTACACAGCAGATTCCAATTCTGTTCCAGCTCAACTAATTTAATTATGATTCTGGATTTGGATGCTACATCTCCCCAGTGAGCAGGACCTTATTGCACTTTGAGTCATATGCTGTGGCACTACTAGTGTACAGTGCATTGGTACAGTACATTGGGTACTTAGTCATTACGAATAGCACTTTCCTGCTTGAGCAATGGCACTGGATTTCATTTGAAGTTAAGTAAAGACTTAGACATGACATGCTATAATGGGCAGTAGCCTTTAAATCAAGCAGATATGTAATTTACTGTTGATATAAGCATAAAAAGATAATATTTTCAATTTCTTAGCTGGTTTGTTTTGTCCCATCCAACTAGCAATTCCAGATTTCTTTGCTACAGTAGAAAGGCACCCTGGAAAAACAAGGGTACTCTGTCTCTCAGTGATACTGCATGAATAGATCAGGCTGGAAAAATAACATAGTTCTGCCTTTACTACCAGAGGCCAGAACTTATAGCTCCATTTGTACTTTTCTTTGTTGTTGCCCTGAAATGGCTGTATTATATAGTCCCTGTGAAATGCTGGCCATAAATGATTAGAGAGCATTTTATATATCAGGTGATAAATGTGTTCTGAAATCCTGTGATTTTTTCTTTTTATGATTCTAGTCATGGTCTGGGACTCAGAAGCCTTTCCTCAGAAAGTAAAGTGTAAGTTATACTGTGAGTCTTGGATGGCTTCATCTCAAAAGAAGATTGCACATGCTATACATGTTTATGTGCTCTCAGTAGGATGAGATACACCTATTGCATATACACAATCATGACACACACAATGACCAGTTCCTCCCTGCTGTTCACACAATCATGAAAGACTCATGCAACTAAGTATGCAAACACCAGTGGTCAGAGAAAAAAAAATCATTCCATTAGCTTCCACACACTCGCTGTAGACAATCCTCACTGACCCAAATCAATTCTGTGCAGATGCAAATGCTGTCTACAGTCTTAGAATGATTCATATAAGACACTCAAACACATAACTCAAGAGATTCTACACTCCTTATCACCAACTTCACATGTAAAACATACACTTCCTATCCAAGATGCAGACTGCTAAAATAAATGTCCCAGAGTGATGAGCATATATATAATGACTATAGACACATCACCTCACAGTCTATTATCACTTCATGCATGGGCTCCCACAGGCAGGATTAGCTTGCTGCACACTGCAAAGTCATGGAGAGCCATACTACATAACTGCAGAGGTGCACAAACCAAAAAGGGCACCTGGACCCAATGGGCAGTGATTCTTGCTCTTCCCTTGCTCTCAGAGATGGTCTCTAGGACAGCCCGTTTGTGACTGTGGACGTTTGAACACTGAGTCCAGTGGGCTACTGCTGAAGTGGCAGTAGAAAGCAGTAGAGAAAAGAGCTATTCTCATGCCCTGTTCTGTCCAACATGCAGAAGAGGGAATAGTGTCTCTCTAGGGACGGTCTCCTCCTCCCCTGCAAGGTCCAGCAGCAGAGAAGCCTGCAGTGAAAAGCTCCTGATGACTTAGAGGAGAGGGGGAAGGGGAAGGGGATATGATGAGGCACCATGAAAGAACACCTCTACTTTTTCTTCATGCCCAATGCCATACTCTTTGGAGCAGCATTGACCAGATTTATCCTTGATGTAGAATCCATTTAGAAATCTACACATACAAACACACTCACTATAATGAGATCTGAAGAACTTATTTCTAATGACAAACATGTAAACAGACACAAGAACATTAAATAGGTCTTTGTCTGGCATCTTCTCAACTAATCTTGCTTTTCTAAATATCTTGCTGTCACCACTGAAGGACTCATTTTGCAATCTCTATGCTTCTCTTTATCTATGCATTTTTTTTCTTCTCCTGTCTTCAGCTCCATTTACCCCTAGAGTATCCATCATTTGCAACAATCCTACTGGGAGAACCACACTGGATGGCTTTCTGTTCCCTTCTAGCTAGAATATCAAACTGAAAGGAAGGTTTGTGCCAGGTTCAATGTCAGCCAATATTCTTTCTATCTAGATAATCAGCAGATATGACGCTACAAGTCTGATTCCATCAATTTCAATCCAGGTTACTGTGTGGTGTCAGCCTAATAAAACAAAACAAAAGCTTTTCTTTTCCCCTGGGATGTAGGACACGTTTACATAATGCAGTGAAACTGCATCTCAAGTTGACAGTAATAAGAGGCAACAGTTTTTCCATGAGCTGCCAGCTCTGCAGAGAGATTAATAGCAAAAATCTCCAAATGACTGAAATGCCAGTGCCCATCCTCCTACAGTTCATCTGAATCTATGTACAATACTTGGGCTCTCTGGACAGTAAAAGGTGGTTTCCAAGTAAAGAGCAGCTGAAGGCAAATTACATAGCACAGCTAATATTCAGACAGTGATGAAGAAATATGGGAGGCATCTTTGGTTTTTAAGAATTCAGATCTAGTTCACAGCTTTTATTCTAAAAAGAAAATCTCCTAGAGAAGATCTGACCCTCAAAACAACAGCTGAGGACTGAATTTCTCCGTATCTTAGTGCTGGCTTCAGAAGTAAAACAGGCAGCAGCGCAAGAGAAGTACAAAGGCACATTAAAAGTCCTATTCTTAGGATTAGTTTTCATAGAAGACAATGTAAGTTGTACTTTTTACAGGTGAGCTTAGACAAAATGTTAAAAAAGAAAAAAGGCTCAGACGTAAAATGGATATCAAAACGAGGTAGGACACTGTCCATGCTTACGGCATACCTCAGGGCAGCATATCTAAAATCACTACACTTCCAGAATAGTCCCATCTGAGGAAGGTGGCAAAGATAGCTGAAAACTGCTGTCTCTGCTTCTAAAACAGGAGAGTAAAGCTGTCAGAAATGCAACAAAAATGATGCTCTTCAGAGTGTTGGGAGCTTTCAGAGCCATAGGCTGAAGGATAATCAGCAGGATTTTGGCCGAGAAACTTAAAGAGTTCCGTTTAGGGACAGAATTCCAAACTATTCCACCATATCTTCCTTCTGATGTATATTTTCCTATGCCAGAAAGAGCCATAAGCTCTTCCTCATCTGAGAACCTATAGAAGAGTACAGCAGTGAATCTGTTTCATTGTCTGTGTAAAATCTGGCCTTGAAACTCAGATGGTTCCACTGAACTCCTTAAGTAAAAAGAGAGTAAAACTATACGTTTAGTCATTTTTTGGCTCTGCTGTTCACATGTATATTACAAGGCTGCTGTGCAAGAAGGAAATGATACTGTCATCATGTGAGTTTCTGAGATAGAAGTGAGATGTTTGGAGTCATGACATACCTCATAGAGGTCAATCATCACATTCCCCTCCAGCCCTTGACTACTCTTGACATTTTCCAAGGCCAGGGTGAAGTACACCCCTCGGGTGTCGGAGATATACAGATTGTACGTGTCATTCTGGTTCCACTCTTGAACAGCTGCAAACACCTGATTCTCATCTGTGCTGATAACATGCATGTCCTGGGGAAAGAAAAGAGAAGGAGGTTACTAGAGGGAGCTGTGCTCTGTCATTTCCAAGGGTACCAAATTAATTGTGGAAGAGCAAGGGAAATATTTAGGCTGGAGCTTAAACTGGAAACTGTAGACAACACTCCTATGAGTGGATAATTCCATCCAGGAGTAATTTACATTATCTCTCTTCTGCCAATTTTCAAAGTGGTAATTAACTGATGAGGTGTTAATCAAACATTTACATTGTCAGTACAGTGTTATATAGCAGCATTCTTCCTCTCCCATTAACAACACTTTCATTTAAATGAGTACTTTTTTGGAAGGGGGGAGAAGGGCTGTTTATTTGGCACATGAGTGATTCTACTTGTGACTGTGGAATCACTGATATTAAAAATGTGTGTGTTTTGTTTTTTTTTTTTAAAGAAGTAAAAAGCAGCATCTGAAGCATCCATTTCTTGCCAATCATTCAGAAACCCAGTATGCCTGGGAACAGATACAAGGAAGATCTAATGGGTAAGTATCTGCAGTCAGTGTTGCTTTTATTTATTATTTCTAACATGTTGGCTAGAACAACAGTAACCACTGTGGTGAACATGACTCCAAGAAATACAAGAGAAAGACAACCTTAATGCTCACTAGATGTAAAGTGCAGAATTGTAGTTAGATCACTAGTGTTTTGAGTCAGGTTTTGTTTTGCCCTGTTCTGTGTGTTACAGTAAGAAGGAAGCAATGAAAAGATTGCATGATCTAAGAAAAAATCCTGAAGTTATTACACTTGATTCCCTCTCATAATGCCTGGAGGAATTATTACCCAGTGGAAAAGGCCACTAAGAGAGAGAAGTTGAAGTTATAATGAAATTCCCAGGCTCTATCTGCGCAGCACAGACACCCTCAGTTCTTTGGTACCATAAAAAATTTGTGAAGGTAGGAAAAGAAATGCAGATTTCCTAGCACCAGGTGATTCCCAGAAGATTCAGCTGTTCTATCTGCTTTGGGCAGATATCCCGAAGTTATTCTGCTTCCATGAATCTCAGCCAGGGCTTTCTATATGCAAAACTGGAAACTTTATCAGAAAATATATTCTTTGGAAGTTGATGCTGCTATTTCCTTCTGTTGATAACAGTCTTTGAAAATTCACCTTCTCATAGTTTTGTAAAGGGAATTTATACTTCCAGATGGAGCCTTGTAATGTAAAGATGAATAATAATATAATTAAGAAAATTGATCTATATTTTTGAATGTGGATTCAACACAAAGTTAAGATTCAGAACAGTTGCTTGTTCATCCAGATCCAGATCTGAGTATGGAGTAGATAAATATTCACTTGATTTACTTGCTTCTTGGTGCCGGAGAAAAATGTGTCCCAGAAGATGGGCTCGTTTTGTAGAGGAACAGATTGGCTTAAATCCTGAGGGAACAGGTAAGGCAATCTAAGTCTCACTGCCTTCCACTAATTGTGCTTGTGAAGAGATACCCTCTCTTAGCTCCAGCTGTGCTACCAGAAGTTACTGTTGCAGCTGTTTGGCAGAGGCTCCTTATTTCAGACTGTCACCCTAGTGAATCTTCCAGTAGATCTACATGAGTAGATGTTCCCAATGTGCTTCAGGCAACATCGACTAGCATAGCTCTAACCTCAAGTTCAAACTTTTCCATATGTGCAGGTACACATGGGCAGACCTCTCCATTTAATCATAGATAGAGACTATAAGTAAAACTTATTTCATCTGGTGTATGTACAGTTCCATTAACTTATCATTTTAATCAATAGTTTTGATCAACACTAGGAAAAACTGAAGGCAATTTAATGAATGCATAAAGAGTAAATAATTTATTAACTAGAAACTCCCTGAGTTTTGATCAGATCACTCTAAAAGATGCAAGTCTAAAGAAGATCTCAGTAAGGCTGAAGGAACTTAAGCCTGGAAAAGCAGTCATTGAGACAGAATTGACGTAATTTACATAGTTCAGAAAGTAAAATGGTAGTGTTCCAACTGTTTGGTGACCAATTAACTTTTTCTCTTAATTAACTTTTCCTCTTAATATGGCCTTGTCCAATAGATGCAGTAACGATGAAAAGCTTTGACAAAAAGGGATCAGGACATAGGCATAACACTCTAAGCATCAAACAGGTCTTTGACCAACATCAGGATTTTTTTTGTTTCCATACTGTGAAAATTAAAATTAATCAGCATATAATATTCATCTCTATTTTATTTTTTCAGGGTGGAGGTTGATTTTCAGGGGTGAGGAATAATACACAAAGATAGCCTTCATCTTGATATGGACCAAGAGCTTCACTGCATCTTCCACTACTACAACAGATGTTCATTTTACCTCCCTAGAAAAAGGGAAGGGGATGAGAAAGTGAAGGACGGCACCTTTCTCAGTCACCATCATCTTCAGGGGCTCCCCGTGCTTTTGCCTACTGAGAGTCAGAGCTTTCCTCTCTCTGTTCCAGCACATAGTAGAAGTACATTAATACGTAGTTCTGCTATCTGTCTCTTTTGTCTTTCCAAAGACAAAAGTAAGAGCATGATGCTGTGCACAGGTATGATCAGGTGTGTACTCAAACAACTAAAGGCTGGGGCTTTCTAAATTTCTACACTTGCTTCAATCGCCTTTTTTGCACTTGGTCAGGGAACTTTTATTCCTTGCAAGTTAAAAATGCCTGTTTTATCTTGTCAATTACTGAGACCATCAACTCTTTTTAAGGTCTGTATTTAAGAATTTTTTTTGTGGTTAGGCTTCCTCCATCAGGAAGTGCATCCTAATGTTGAAATGAGATGATGAATTTAAAACAGAGGTACCACATGAAGGCATCTTATCACTATTCACCACAGCACCAGTCAAGGGACAGGTCTTTTAAAACGAGAAATTGCTCAGCTTGCTTCAGTATTCACAGATGTTCGCCCAGCACATCAGTCTAAAATGGGGTGAACGTATCCTGTGTGCACACTGAAGGTGAGTATCATGAATGACATTACAGAGTCTGTGACAGAGCCCACATTGTGGTGCTGTGGTGCAGCATAGGCAGGACCAACTGACAGAAATTAACAGCTCTTGATAAAGTCCATTTACAGGGTTAACACAACCTGTATGAACATATGCAGGCATCATCTTGTACAGGAGAGAGTTTCAAGCTCATTTAGGCTTTTAATCAAACTGGCTATCAATGCCAACAAGAATATTTTAGTTTTGATTTGCTGCAGGCCATTCCTGCCTGAGCAGCAGTTATCACCTGCCAAAGCTGCCTGCCATCACATCTCTTCAGTTTAGGAAGAGTGACACGTAGAGACAAAAAGCTTGGTATTTCCATCTTCAGTTCCAGAAGTCACTTAGTACTGTTTACCATATTTGGCCCCTCTTTCTTAGCTGAAGGAGATAAAAGAGAATTTAGGCATAAAAGAAAGTTTCAGTTCCTTGAATAGTATAATGCTTTGTGAATTTTTAATAAAAGCAGCTATCCTGCTTTGATAGCAGCCTCCTAGACAGCCACAGCTCCACTGTAGCTCCTTCCAAGCTGAATGCAGCTCTTTGGTCTTTGAAGACATTCTGAGATTGTGACAAAGCATCTTATCTCCTTAAAAATCTGCCTTTTTCTTTGGGTCAAATAACATAAATGCATTGCTCCAATTCCTCTTCTCTGAGAAGACATTTAATTGTAGTGCATTTTCTCTGACTCTCCAGGGATCTCTTTGAGAAGGTGGACAGCTGGATAAACAAGCGTGGGCTAAAGGAGACAACTGGTTCAAAGCAAGCAGTCTCTCTACAGATGGTCTGAATCCGTTGTAAATGACAATTTGGATTTGAGTGTTACAATAACCATGCTAAAAATGTAACTCCTTTGCTAAGTGCTACTTCAAATAGCACTTGTTTGAATGTGATCTGAATTGAGAGTCATTCCTTTGTGCCTGGACAGGAAGTTTCAAACAAACCTATCTTTGGACATGACTGAAGATTCTGTGGTAGACCACAGGTCTCCTGTGTCAGACTCAAGAAGATATCATGGCTTCTGTTAGGGTCCTCAACGTAAGCTGGGTTTTCAAGGGATGTAAATAGAAGTAAAGGGTACAATAGTAGAGTAGGTAAGGTATGACATTGAAGGCCTTGTTGTGAGCTGCAGTGTGGTTATATGAAGATCTTCCAGTAAATCCACTATAAATAGATCAGTTGGGTTGAGGAATCAAAGACAGACAGTTGTGTTATTACCTAAATTATCCCTTTGAATATTTCATAGAATCATAGAATGGCAGGGGTTGAAAGAGACCTTCAGAGATCATCTAGTCCAACCCCCCTGCAGAAGCAGGTTCACCTGGATCAGGTCACATAAGAACATGTCCAGGCAGGTCTTGAAGACCTCCAAGGAAGGAGACTCCACAACCCCCCTGGGCAGCCTGTGCCAGGGCTCCCTCACTGAAACAGTGAAATAGTTTTTTCTTATATTTAAGTGGAACTTTTTGTGTTCCAGCTTCATCCCATCACCCCTTGTCCTGTTGCTAGCTACTACAGAAAAAAGGGATGCGCCAAACTCCTGACACTCACCATTTAGATATCTGTAAATGTTAATAAGATCTCCCCTCAGTCTTCTCTTTTCTAGACTAAACAGCCCCAGTTTCCGCAGTCTTTCCTCGTATGAAAGATGTTCCAGTTCCCTGATCATCTTGGTGGCCCTGCGCTGGATGAAGTCTGGTGTACTTTCAACCTCCAGGAGCAGGTTGACCTTACATTTTGGTTGTTTCATTTTGTCAATCCTTGCTGAATTTCCAGCAGTGTATTTGACTCCATATGTTAGACCTCACATAGACTCCACAAGATCATTTGTTACCTTTGAGTTTAAATTTCACCGAAGCCAAATGATATCAAGAACAAAAAGGTCTCAAAAAAAAATACTCTTTGTTAAGAAGTCATTAAGAATCCAGCTGCAAAAATGATTTCTTCAAAATGGAGACAGCATTTTATACAGGCCTTTAAAAAAAATTCAGCTCCAGAAAGCAGCAATAGCCTTTCAAGCTCCAATGCTAATTCACCATTGTTCTTAATTAGGGAAGATACGGAGCAGACACACAAAGACATCTCTTTGCTTGGTTCCCATTAAAATCTGCTAATGAGGCACAGTACAAAAAGCAATGTACATGGGATGGGGATAGGAGAAGGGCATTTTAAGACCAAAAAAAAAAAAGGGGGAGAAAAAAAAAAGTCCCCTCCAAAACTTAATTAACTAGCCATAAAGAAATGGTAATTGACATGGGCTGTGGTATCTCTCTACATTTTATGCTAATGTCCTTGACTAGACAAAGTGCTGACTTTGTTTTCAGTTCTTTCTTGCTTGCAAATGTTCTGTTAAAGAAGAACTACATTTTCACTCACTTCTTATCTTGCAGTAACTTGTGTTGGATACAAGAATTTACAATCAAAATATCTGTTGTGTCATAGGGGCATTCTGTGATTCCAGCAACAGCAACCTACCTTGGGCAAGGAGTACTTCGGCAGCTTCATCTGTGCAAATGCATTCCTCCTATAAGAAACATAATAATGTGGTCTTCCTCCTGATGTTAACTATGAGAGAAGAAGAAAAGTTATCATTGAGAATTTTTAAATATCTTTTCCTTGTCAGGGAAAATATCAAACAAAAGTTGTTAAAGGAAATACCACAATGTTGGTTAAATGGCTGAAAAGTGCAGCACTATTACAGTTGATGAATCAACGTTGATCCAACTAACAGTGGCTGAAAAGAGAGAGGAATTCCATTTTCTGCAAAGAGAGACAAAGGACAGAATTTCAGGTGAAAGTCTGGGGGAATTGAAGTCCTGGATTCACTCAGATCATTACGTCACCTGCTGATACCACAGCTTTCTTCTGCCTTCTCACAAAAGAGTCCTTGCTGCCTGCAGAACCGCCATGGTTATTGGTTAGATCAGCCCAGTGGCAGACACGGAGCTTGACTTCTATTTCTGCTTCCATCTTTGGTTCCTGTGTAGCCCTGTACATATGTATCCAGTATGAGATCAGCTAAGCATTCACAGCTCTTGAAGGCAGGAAAAGCTCAGCTGATTTGATATTTCTGTAAATCTGGCCATTCATTTAAGTGCCTAAATACCAATAGCAACACCTTGAAAAGGCTGGGCTACAGCAATGTGATGTTTCATTTCCTATTAAATGTGGAGGAAAATAGTAAGAAAAAGAAAGCTGTCAGTGTTATCTGGCTTCCAGTGCTGCTGAAGCATAATCAATGTTTGTAAATTATTTTGAAATCCTTGGATGAAAGATACTGACGAACAAATATTCCAAGGATTCTCCACACAGAACTTTGCTTTAATTGCCTGATATTTGGGCTTATCAAGACTTCTCTTTAAAAGGGTTTCAAAAGGCAAGATACACAGAGGGTAGGTTCATACTAGATTAAGTAAAATAAAAGCTATTTCTTGTTGTAAAGCTCTTCAACTTTTTCCTTAAGTGAATTGGACAAAAGTTAGGGGAAGGATGGAAGTAATGTTTATGACTATGAGTTTGCAAATAAAACACAGTGTAGTGGGAGAAATAACCCCATATTCCCTTATCTTCATGCTTTTGAGACTATTAATTCTCATTGCAAGTGTCTGAGGTGCAGAAAAGCTACATGGAGATCAAGGAAGGTAGGAAAGGCTAGAGAAGGGTGCTCAGGGTATTCATCTGCTCTTCCAAGCTTTTACTGGCTGGTATACCACTATTTGTCATCTGAGGAACAGTGCCTGGGATAAGCTGTTACTCAGCGGTTCCTTGCCAGAAGGATACACATGTAAGTAACTACTTGAATCCCATTTTAAATTGACTGCCGACAATGAACTCACCAACTACTTTGAACAAAGCAGAGATTGTTTCCAAGGATTACAATATTATTACTTCATACCATGTGTCAATTATTAGTGACTGGCAGGTACCATCTCTTTGGTCTGTTAGATTTATTTATGTTTAAGAAGTTTGAGAGTTAAAACAGGAGCTTTCCAAGTGCAAATATTACGATACCTTCTCAAACCGCATTACAAATGTTACCATATAACGTGCAAAGTCCCAGCGGGCATTAAGGGGAACACGGTAAGAGGCTGCTTCTCCTCACATGCTTCTCACACCATGCAACTAGCATGGAGGTAAAACTGAAATCTGACAGCACTGGGAAACTAGACAATAGTTTACAGACAGAAAGATAAATCCATCAGAATATCAAGGCTATCCAGAAAGGCAGATAATCTCTCCCCAGCATTGACCTCAGATGAGGAAAAGGGGTTGGCTTCTCTACATTGTATAATAACATCCAGTCAGAATACAGAAGACTAACAATCCTGAAGAGCACAAAACCAAGGCATCAGCAATGAAGTAATGAACCAATTCACATACAAAGAAAAAAATTTCCAGGCTCCTGTGTCAGTTGAGCCACAAACACACAGTCAATCTGAAAGGAGGGAGCATGTCTGAAGAGTGATATGTGCCCTCATTTTCCTTACTACATAAACATTTCATTTATGCCCTAGACACAGTAGACACAAAAGCTATTCTAGATCTTTTTTTTTATATTCCCAGATTTATTCATGGGTGATTTAGAATGATGTTTATGACTGAGTTCATTAACTGAAGATAATTAGCAATCAAATCACCCAATTTAAAATATCAGTCATCTCTCTTCCCTCTATCCCCAAGCATAGCAGAACATAAACTGTCTGGAAGGCCAGTTTAGTCCTAATGATTTCCAGTTCACCTTTATATTCCCTGCAATTCTGTTGTTATTTTTGTCCTCTTTATCTGTCATTAAATGGACACTGGTGACAGTCTAATAAAACCCATAGTAGTTTGGATCTATTCACCAGCTCTCACCTGAAGCATAGCTTGGCTCAGTACATCTCATCTTCAGCCTTTTCACTATAATCACAATCGAGGCATAACAATAAAGCTTGATTACTCCTTCTTTGGTTCTTCCCCTGACTCCCTCCCTCCATTCTATTTCCCTCTCATGCTCCAAAAAGTTTTGGTCTACTCCTTTGTAATAGCAGATGAATGACACACAGCTTAAAGCTGCAGGGTTTAAAGCAGAAACCCTAGAAGGTTGATGAGATTGCAGGGAGGGGCACAGAGCACTCCAGAATATATGGTGGATGCTTCAGGCAGGAACAACATGATCCTTAGTGACAAGATACTAGAGGTAAAAGCAACACTATCAGCATTGCGATGAACTGCTATAATCCACTCAGTAATGTTATTATTTGGATCCAGTGTTGTTTGAAGTTGGGAGCTAACACACACGCACAAACATGCAAAGGAATGGAAAAGAAAATAATAAGATGCAGAAGAATAGAATATAAAACAATAGAATAAGTAAGTGAATAAAGTGTTCTGCACCTGAACAAAGACATAATCATCCTGGACGATCAGGGAGTTATGGTCAATATAGCCTGGAAAGGGTTTGCTGCGAGTGGCTTCACTGCAGTTCTGCATCTTACAGGTAATGTATTGGGCATCTGAAAGGAAAAAACACAAAACCAAGACACTTGAGATCCTGAGCACAGATTCTTCCTACTGTCACAAACCTATTTGCTGAGGCAGCATTTCTGCTTCCCAGTCTCAGGTGACAAGAAGTGCCACGATCCATTCAAGGCCACACTTCTTTCCCTTACATCTCCCGTAAATCTACCTGGATTACTTTCTTCCTTTAACTACCTTCTTTCTTCTCCTGCCTCATTCTCCCATTATTCCACTCTCCATCAGAGCTACACGTTGCTCCTTTATACCAGGAGAGAGCGGAGCCCAGCTGATTTAATTACTCCCTGAGACTCTTGTAGTCCCATGCAGGAAGAAGACCAGAGGCAACATTTGAAGATGGCACAAATGTAATGCTTGCGGCTCAGGTCTCTCAGAAACCCAGTCACAGGCATATCATTTGGCACTGTTACCTGCCCTGCTGACATTATTTGGATACTACCCAGGCTTAAGCTGAAAGCAAAGAGCCAAATGATGGAACAATAGAGCTGTGAAGGTCTCTTTGCAACAAACAGCTCAAGTCCTACAACTCCTGAACTATGGGTCTGTAGAACTGTCAATGCTGAAGAATAGATACTCTCTTTGCTAATGAGGTTTCCTCATCATTGCCACGGTGTGAGAATTGCTGTAGAGCATGACAGCTTCTCCATGATCACATGCTGAGTTTATTTAGAACATGACCAAAGTCCAAGGCATACACAAGCATGCAGACACCTGCCCCATAGTGTCACCACTGAGAACCCCTTTCACAATGAACCTCTGTATTTCCTGCAGCACTTACCCTCTTCAAAGTAATTCATATTACCTTGGAAAGTTATTCAGACCACCTTCCCTTCAGTGCTTTTACCTACTTCTCTGTTGACAGTGTAGGTAGATGCACTCTGGCAGATGTGGGCAATCATTCCCCACTCTCTTGAAACTAGAGAGCTTTGAAGTTTTGATCAGCTGTGTGTTTCAAAGCAAATGGCCTAAATGAAGCCCTGAGCCATCACATTCACTGTCACTGTATGGGATGTCCTCCTCTCCTACTCTGAAGCACTGCAAGGTACTCATAATCCATCACCTGAAGAAAAACAATGTTAAGTTCTTCATGGTGGTAATCTATCCTAGACTACAGAACTAGATTCTCAGTATTCAATCTCATCTCTTTCAGATCAATTGAGAAGTCACACTTTGTTTAATGACAAAGCTGATTTGCAGGAAGAAGGATTTTGGCATTAGCGCTTCTATGACAGAAACACCACATGGCATTTACTGTTAGAACTATTTCTAATCTTTTTCCTTGTTGGAGAAGAGCAGCCACCCTTGTTTCGTGTAATCACCATCTTCTGATCAGAGAAGCAGAATTTTAGACTGAAATAGAAATGGCTGGAATTTTACCATCTCATATTTAATCTTCTTTTTAATTAAAATCTATCATTTGACATTTCTTTCCTTGCTTCTCAGGGCTGTTGACTTCTGCTTGAAACAGACATGCAGGGTAACGAGCCTTCAGGAAAGTTTGATGAGGGAAGATTTTACTCTGGCATTTGCAGAGTTCTTGGAATATATAAAGTGCTAAGTGTTAGAAGTAACTGAAGTTTATAACACTTTATGCTTTCAGAGATCACTACAAAACATTAATTAATACAGCCCAAATAGCATGATCAAAATGCATTTCCCTTCAGAGAGACATGATTTTTTCCACATTAGCCACGAGAGGGCAGGGAACGACATAACTCCCAGCCTGCTTATTCCAGTGAGCTTAGGAAAGTTCCCTATCAGAGATGTTAAGCCCTGTGTCCCTTTGCTCCTAGGGGGGTCCAGGGCCTCTTCCACCATCCTACAGCACTATGATGAGCACCATGTCCTCTCCTTGCCATAAAAGAGAACAGGAATGCATCTCTTCACCTGAAACACAATCAGTTCCCATTGCTCCTGTTTAATTCAATTCATTGTATGATGGACAGCTCCTCATACCTGCCCCCACATTCATAGATTCACAGATGGTTTGGGCTGGAAGGGACCTTCAAAGGCCATCTAGTCCAACCCCTTTTGATAGGCAGGGACATCTTCAACAAGATCAAGTTGCTCAGAGCCCCATCCAACCTGACGTTGAATGTTTCCAGGCATAAGGCATCTATAACCTCTCTGGGCAACCTGTTCCAGTGTTTCATTCTAATCATCGTAATACCTATAGGATAGTTTTCACTTCATGAAAGTTCTGCATATACCTCTGTGTCAGCAATGTGGCTGGAGACCCTGTAGGATTGGCATAAATAAAGACGACTCTCAGCACACGGAGTGGGAAGGTTCAGACCTCTCTTGGTTAACCTCCTGGCTTCCAAATTTGAATTGGTTAAAACAAAGAGTGTTTATTGTTTTGTTTGCTTATAACTTCCTGTTTCTCTGTGGAGTGCAACCCTTTGTGTATATTAAGAAGGTGTAACATGCTTTTAAGCACAAAAAGTCTCAAAGTAGGGATTTATGTAACCAGATTGAAAAAAATATAATAGGAGATAAATTAAAATAGAATACACTAGGCATGAGTACTTTGTAGTTAGAACTAATATTAAAATGGTATTGATTGAAATAAACATGGACTCAGGACAGACGTGCCATTATCTTAAAGGATACAATAGGTTTCTATGCCTGAGGGAGAGAGATCATTCTCAACAACTTGATGAAGTGGGTCCAGTACTGAAATTAGATCCTCATCAACACCTTGATCCCAAGATTCTGGATTAGTATTTTGTACTACTAAAGATAATAACTGTTTAAATAGTCATTGCATTAAGATGAATTTAAGGCTTTTATTTTTATCTTAAATTGCTTGGTACTAAAAGTAATTTGGAGATGGCACATTGCATGCTCCTTACTCATATCAAAAGAGGAATTAGTAAACATGAAACTCCCTAAATCAGCAACAAATGCATTCAATGGTAGACAGTCAGACTCTCCAGACACTCACTGTCCTGGCTGGGAACAGATACACTGTTTGGGCAGCTGAGAGGAAGGGCATCTCTCGGAAGAAAAGTATAAAGCACATAGATCACCTTGGCATGCAATGGACTAGGAGAAGACTGCCTAAAAACCCAGCCTTAACGTCACATTGGATAGTTTAAAAACAACTTTGTTTTAAATGTTAGAAACATTCTTGAAGGCCATCCAGTGCATCACATCAATTCTCACAAATACAGAGCCCTCTGGTCTGGCTGTAAAACCACCTCATCAGATAAAGTTCCACTCAGTGTCATTTTACTACCACTGAAAACTGGGAATCTCCATTTCCATTCACACTTAACCACTGATTCAACTAGAAGAAATCAAATGGTCTGAGCTTTCCAGTGGTCAATCTTGACTTCTAAGGACCTTCCTTTTGGGGCCTCCTGCCTTCAATCGTCTGAATGTGTGTTTTCATATGCTGAGATGCTTCTAGGTGTATATTACAAAATATATAAATATAGGGATGCTTAGACATTCCAATGAAGTCTTTGCTGTAGCATTCCCTCCACTCCCAGCAACCTCCTCCAGTTTTTGCTTCTGCCCAGTAGGAGCACAGAATTGTATTTCTACCCCAAAAGAATGTTGTGAATTCACTGCATCTCCAGAGAAAGTCTCTAGAGAGAGATGTCCTGGCACACTCTGCCTGTTGATGGCCATTCATCCCTGCTGGATCCTGCTCATAAATTCATCTCCTTGCACACCTGGAGTAACCCAGACCTGGAGATATTCATTTTCATAGCATACATAACCCACAATTCACATCCCCACATTATTAAGCTAATGTAGAGTCTGATATACTTACCCATCTCCTCAGGAATAACTCTATGACTTGAATAAAGGTGAGACAACACTAATTTTAAAAAATCCAACAAAATTTCATAGACCTTCTCCTGCATCTTCTGGGATCCAGGTGAAGGGTAATAGCCCAGAACAGCATATTTCTCTTATTGCTGTCATTGGGTGTAATGGGAAACAGATTTAAAACCTAGCAAGTTTGAACATCTTGCATGTTAAAGTGTTGATCAATTTGTATAATAAACATTTTCTTCTTAAAATGCTATGTTTGCACACAAACACATATATTTTGTACATATATGTAACTCACACATCTTTTGTTCAATGTAGGAAATGTCTATTTTATGAAATACATTCCAATTGTTTTGATTTCTTGTTGTTCTATTAACTATTTGCTTTTTACAAAGGAGGATCATTAACAAACGTGGCTTTCTTCCAGTAATATTTTCAGTAACCAAAACTCATAAAGTATATTCTAGAAAGAGAGATGGAGAGGCCAGATCAGCAGCTACGTGACTTCTGGTTTGTGATCAGAGGTACTATGAAATTAACTTTCACAATGACTCTAGCCTGAATCTCTCCCTTACATGCTGACTTTAAACTTCTTTACATTGATTTCATACTTGAGTGATAATATGAAGTTATAGCTTCAGACACCCAGTTATATCAAGATTATTTACCAGGTTGATAACTGAACTGCTAATCAATTGATTGTCATAACATCCACGCCTGTCCTCTTAATTTAGCAATACAAAGTGGCAGAACTTAGTTTAAGTCAAAGCAAAAAATGCTTAAAACTTAGTCTGATCATCCTGTATATACCAGGGATAAAAGTATGTGCATAGACACATGAAGTGCCTGGCCAGACATGATTCAGTTAAATGCCTCGGGGAATATGCAGTAAATTCTTAAGCTGGAATGAATGGACTGTAAGTCTGAACATTTACTCCTGGCTTGTCCTAGTGTAACCAAGAGCAAAACTGGGTGATGATTCTTTAAAAAAAAAAACATGAAAATCGTGACTAGCTTTTATCAAGTATTGATTTTAGTGTAACTAGCTACCCTTGAGAATAAACCACTAAAATGAGGCTGAGTATAACATTTTCTCCTTCAGGGTAGCATGATTTGTAGGGAATGGGGGTGGGAACCTGAAGCTGGATGAGAAATAGCAAGGAATAGGCCTGAATACAATATTAAGAGTATCTCATGGAACGTCTGACACATTCACACTTCTGTAGTCCCAGAACTTGCATAACATCATTGGTCTCTTTGTTGTCATGTCTCATTGTAGTAAGAACTTCAGCTCTCTGGGACAAGGACATTTCACATTTTATTTGTGACTACAGTACCACTGAGGTTGTATAAATAATGCTCTGACTGGGAGGCAAAGAATTCCATGTTCCCAAAGATATAAAACTTCCACTTCTAGGCTGGATGCCCTTTGAGGTACTGAATCCTAGATCTGTCACTACCCCTTTGATTAGCTCTGCTTTTTTGACACTGTTCTAGAGCTTAATATCTAGGGCCTCTTGGCATTGAAGGCTTAACTTTGGAGTACAGAGCCAGTGTGGACAGGAAGCAAGGTTAGACTGAAAAGCCCCTAATTCTGACCTGAAGAAGAGTTAATTCTTCTAGGTCTGAAAAAGAATCTGGGGAGATTAGATGGTATTGATGCAATCTGAAACAAGAATTTGCTTCCAAATAAACCTCATTTTGAAACAAATCTAACTAGACATTAACCTTTCAAGGAAGCAACAAAATAAAGCATGTTCACCTTGTCTGTTGTAGGCTTGTTATTAAGATTGCAAAACTCTGAGATTATCATTCTTGACTCCCTCTTGTAAGGAAACCACAAACTCATCAAGAGAAGAGCTCAGCAATCAAAGGTGAAGTTGCACTGCAGCATAAGCCGGGCTGTGTCAGGGCTACTGCAGTTCCCTTGTGTCCCGCTTCACACCCTACTCAATAGTTGTGTTTCCCGTTTGTCCTAGCCATTAGTGTTGTGTATCCTTGCAGTGGGCTGGTTCAGCAGGCAGATTGAGTTGAATGAGTTCCATTCATACTGCAAGAGGGATAAGAAAATCTGCAGCTGGAGGCAAAGGAGACAGGAGGATCTTAATAACAGTGAGCTGTGTCACACTATATTACTGTGGCATTAGATTTTCTGAGGCAGTATAGAAAAAAGCTGTTTGTCTCTGCTGGTCCACAGGGTCCAGAGCTCTGTATGTGAGGTGACTGATGTGAAGCAACGTGACTACGCTTCTCTCCATCATCTCCCATCAGATGAACAGGCGATGAAGCCAAAGTAAATTCAGCATTCAAGTTTCTTTATTCTTCTCTCATACTTGTTTTTTCTTGTTAGTTGATGTCAGTGCTGTGAGGGAGCTTAAGAAGAAAAACGTCAATATGAATAGGATGCACTGAGCTGGAGTCTCCTTAATTAGCTTTCTGCCAACTCCCTGAAAAACTGTGGAGAGAAGAGCCATGTCTAGCAACTAGGTTCACAGAGGTCAGTGTAGTCAGCGTTTTCCAGAGCCTCTTAGGCAATGGACAGCTAAATGTGGAAGCTGTCACTGTTCTTATGGTTGGACTTTGCTCTGGCTCTTCTCAGAGCCTTAGTGCAAGAAGGTTGAAATCACAGAGTTTTCTGGAGTTCTGCCATTTACCCGCTATCTATATTGTCCCAATGACTTTATTATGCAGGAGAACATGGACAAGGAAGATCTGAGTATAACAAAAGGGCAAAAGCTGTGCCATATCAGCACCTGAATCAAAGCTTATCAGCTGAGAAAAATGTGCAATTAGTTCAGATACATGCCTACAGAAAACTACAAATTTGTCATCAGGATTGTAAAGCTGGAAAGCCAGATGGTTCACATTTTTCTGTGTAAGTACTCTGGAACTAGGGGGAAATCCACATGCTCATAACTGCTGACCCACATCACTAAATAGTTTTGAGAATATGTATATAATGAGATAGCAAACTTAAAAGAGAATTTGTCAGCACACAAAGTATATTTTCTTTTAGAAAGTTTTTTAAAATTAATTTTAATGGATAAGAAAAGCTGCCTGATGTTTTAGAGTTAAACAAGCTATCTCATCCATGGCCTATGCAAATGTTGAACATTCACTGGAGTTTAAATCTCTGGTGAATTTTCTGCTGTAGCTATTCTGCAGTCTAATATTCCTTTCAGAAGAGAATGGCAAATGACCCATAAACGTAAGAAGAAACTGAAGCTGAAAGGATGCTGTGGGCAATATTGTTCACTTTAGTGACTCTTTGTCTAAATCTGAGTCATTGACAATGTTTCCTGGATGCAACCTCTATTGAAGTGTGATAAAGAAACGAGGATATGTGTAGGCGTCAACATTAGCTTATTAAGAAAAGTGGTTAATTGTTGTCACATAGTAATGAGACTTTACTGGTTTCCATGACATTTGGTCTAGGCTGGAGAGATTGTATTTTTCGGAATCTCTCTGAAGTTACAGAGATGTCCAGAGGACCAAGAGTAGTACATACTATTCATTACATCATGGCTATGCAGAATAAGCCAGTCAGCTTGGGGTTCCACAGGGGTCAGTTCTGGGGCCAGTCTTATTCAACATCTTCATCAACAACCTGGATGAGGGGACAGAATGACACTCAGTAAGTTCGCTCGTGACACCAAACTGGGAGAACTGGCTGACTCTCCAGAGTCTGTGCTGCCATTCAGCAGGATCTCGACCAGCTTGAGAGTTGGGCAGAGAGGAGCCTCATGAGGTTCAATAAGGACAAATGCAGAGTCCTGCATCTGGGAAGGAACAACCCCATGCACCAGTACAGGCTGGGGGTCAAACTGCTGAAGAGCAGCTCTGCAGAGAGACCTGGGAGTCCTGATTGATAATAAACTGAACATGAGCCAGCAATGTGCCCTCGTGGCCAAGGTGGCCAATGGCATCCTGGGATGCATCAAGAAGAGTGTGGCCAGCTGGTCAAGGGAGGTTCTTCTCCCCCTCTACTCTGCCCTGATGAGGCCTCATCTGGAGTCCTGTGTCCAGCTCTGGGCTCCCCAGCTCAAGAGGGACGGGGATATGCTGGAAAGAGTCCAGCACAGGGCCACCAAGATGATCAGGGGACTGGACCATCTTTCTTATGAAGAAAGACTGCAGGAACTGGGGCTGTTCAGCCCAGTGAAGACTGATGGGGGACCTCATTAATACTTACAAATATTCAAAAGGTGTATGTCAGGAGGATGGGGCAACATTTTTGCTATAGTGTCAAGTGATAGGACAAGGGGTAATGGACAAAAGCTGGAACACAAAAAGTTCTACTTAAGGAAAAACTTATCTACTGTAAGGATGAGGGAACTCTGGCACAGGCTGCCGAGGGAGAGTGTGGAGTCTCCTTCTCTGGACATTTTCAAAACCCATCTGGACATGTTCCCAGGTAACCTGATCTAGATGTATGTGCTTCTCCAGGGAGGATGGACTAGATGATCTTTAGAGATCCCTTCCAATCACTACCATTTTGTGATTCTATGATAGTAAAAAAACCTTCCTCTATATCTAGCTTAAATCTACTCTCTTTTAGTCTATAACCATTACCCTTTAACCTATTACAATAGACCCTGCTAAAAAGTGTGTCCCTATCGTCCTAATAAGACTCCTTTAAGTACTGAAAGGCCACAGTAAGTTCTCTCTGGAGCTTTCTCTTCTCCAGGCTGAACAATCACAACTCAGTCTTTCTTCATAAGAGAGGTGTTCCATCCCTCTGATCTTTTTTATGGCTCTCCTCTGAACCTGCTGCAGCAGGTGCATGATTTTTCTGTGATGAAGATTGCAGGGCTGGATCAGTACTCCAAGTGGAGGCTTTTCATACACGGGATGAAATCATCCTGCATAGCTATATTAGGATCAGATCTGTTTCCCACCTGGTTTCCTTTTTTCCCCCATCCCCAACACTGTTTCCTTTTATTTCTACAAGCACACTTGCCATAAGGGAGACACTAAGAGGAGACTGCAGTGCCATCTTTCTTGCCATGCAAACAAGGCATAGGAAGCATAGGGAGGTAACAGAATGGGTGCCACTGGGACCAGCCAGTAAAGAAGATTAAGGAATCTTGTCCACAGGAGATTTTAAAAAGCAGACCAGGTTGACATCCATTAGATGTGACTGAAGGTTTTTTTGATTCTGATTTAATGGAGGAATGGGGACTATGCCTATTTCTGCTGTGATCACAGGAGTCTGTGCAGCAGTGATTGTACTATTGATGAAGATTTACTAAGGCAATTCCTGTGAACTTTTACAGTGCAATTCTCCACGGCTTCAATTCCAAAATGCCAGTAATAACTACTAAAGGGCAGAGCACAGAAATTGCTTAAGCTAATCTCCCAAACAGCCAAACCCTGAGATGTGCACACCAAGAAAAGCTTGCTCTCTGATATAGGAGACAGAAAGAAGGAAAAGAAAGCTTCTTGCAGTGCCTGGATCCCTTCTTTTTTTCCAAAGGGAAGTTTTTCTGTGCTCACATTAACTCAAGGATTTTGTTTCGGCATTTGATTCTCATGGACATTTTATGTGATTCCATTGGCAGAGCTTTGTAATTTAGCATTAATTAATGTCAATCAATGTATTCAGTTGCTAAGCTCTGGAATTAATTTCATTAGTTTTCCTGCACAGATGTTTTCCCTGTCATAGGTAATTAGGACATTATGCTTTTCATTTCCACAACCCTCACTTCCACCAACAGCTGCTGTTTTTAATACACCACAACAAAGTCACGCTGTGCCTGGAGAGAATAACAGAACAACTCCAAGCTCTTACACCCACAGACACTTTGATTTTGACAAGTTTAGACACCTAGAGTAGGATTCTTCTTGGGGAATAGCAGATATTTCTAAAGAGGAAGCAAGACAAGTCACAGAACAGAAGAATGGAGGAGACATCTTGTATGAGAAACCTCTGACAAAATGAAACTGTTTGCGGGGAAAGAGAATTGCAAATGCTAACACACAGCAAAAGTTAAGAGCTAGGGAGACCCTGTGCCATGAAAGATTTTAGTCTTTTCTGTTTAACTCAAGCTCCATGCAAATATATTCTCAAGGGAAATGCATCCAGCCTGTTCCAGAGACATTTCTTGGCTCAGTTGGTGGAGATGTAAGCTTGGTGGTGGTTACTGGAGGTTGGTAAGCCTCTGCAAAAGTGTACAGGAGAGTTTCAAATACCTTCCTAAAGTAGAGTAGGACTTTCTTCAGGACACTTTGTTGCCGTGATATTTTTGTTGAAATATGAAACCCTAATATTCAATATTTTCTAATCTCAGCTTGCATGTGAATCTTTTGAAAAACTATTTGATCACAAGGAGAGGCAAAGAAAATGTTTTCTGTACTCACTGCAAATGTAGCATTTTTATTTTTCTTGTCTTTAATTCATTGAGGAATCTGTCCTTTGCTCTACAAATAAACCCACTAAGGACAAATCAGGAGTTTATACTAATTGCATCTCCATAACCTACAACTTGTTTGTCTTCCAGATTTACTATGGAGCATCCCAGTTCATTACTAAACAGCTTTTGAAGGATGACTGGCATCCTGAAACTCCAGTAACACGTCTTTCTTGAAAAACTCAGGTCTGTAACCCCTCTCCAACAGTGATTAATAACAGACATCAAGCAACAGTTGTAAGAATTCATCCAGGTGCTTTGATAGTCCAAGTACACCTTCAGCATTCACAACCTCCTATGGCAATGAGTTCCACAATTCAACTAAACTTCTCCTGTACTTTAATTTTTCTACTCCTTTTTTGAGGAACACACAAAATGACTGGTATGTATCCATTTCCATCTGGTCTGAATGTTGACTTGTGAAATATTTATATGAGAATATATTTACAGGTCTCTAGGACCCAGCAACTGCAAAGCAATTAACTAGTAATGAAGATCAGTTTAACGAAGCCATCTCCTCTACTAACTACTCACAAATCTGGTTTTATCCTGATGCTATTCTTCTTGCATTACATGTCAGTCAGGAATCTTTCTTTACATAGGAAAGTATATCCGCTGCCATTTTTGGCATAAGGATATCATTACAGAAACTAACAGATGTTAAGACAAATACTAATCATGATTAGGGAAAAATACTAATCATGAGTAGGAAGAAAAAAATCACTGCACAGGTTTAGGGCACTAAAAGAATTAATTCACCATTATATGTTAGCCAAAGACTGTCAGGCTAGGTTTCTCACTCATTTTTCCATAGCAGTGATAATTTCATTCTTCCTAGCAATGTCCTGTGAAAACAGAAATTAAAATCCTGGCAAAACTTTGTGATTCAGACACTATTGGCCAGGTGCTCAGTTCCTGTTGACCAGGAAGCAGAGTATGCCTGATGATCCCAGGTGAGGCTTTGTTCTTACCTGCAATCACAGCAGCACTTAAATTACCTTTTAATTAGAAAAGTTTCTGTGTAAATTAGGACAGCAAAAGACAATTAAAGGAAATTAAAAGTACCTTTTAAAAATCAGGAGATCCAAAATTTTTGTTAGCACATTAGAAAACCCATTACCTTCTTTCATCCACAATCTAAAAAAACCCACTGCCACCACCCCTCTTAAATCAAAAACGTTACTCAAAATCGGATGACATTTATCTACATAAACAAATGCACATCTCACAGATGTAATGGTTTTCTTGAGTTGCATCTATAGAATCTGTCAAAAACATCCTCTGGGTCAGCTTCACCATTCTCTAGAAGGCTAGTGGGTACTCAGTCATCAAATGCCTTGTAGGAATCCATCTTTCTCATTCTCACCAACAGTCAGGATTCCTCAGTAGGCATCAGCTGAACTAAAATCGCCTCCCATGTCAATTAGCTTGAACCAGGCCTTACCAGGATAACTTTCCCTAGCTTAAATCAGATAAGCCCATTTATTAAGGGTCTTTCAGGACTCGTATATTAAAGCCGACATATCGTTAAGTTCTGAAAATGATATCAAGCTGCATTTCAGCAAACCTAGGTTTAAATTTCACCAGTCACTCCGCCTGCTGACTGTGGTGGTGAATGTAACAAAGAGAAGCTTATTGTGTGGACAAAAACTGTAGGGGATTAATTGTCTTACTGGGGTGTTTACCTGAAACTAGGCAAAACAATGTCACAATTCCTGCTGACTTTGTTGGCTCGCTTTTGATCCTGTTCCAAAATCAAAGTGGAACACCAGGGACACTCAAGTGTACAAATGGAAATGTGAGATAAGGTTCATATGAACTTCTTCCAACCAGAAAAATCAGTTTTACTACTGTGTGCTCAGTCCCAGCTTGACTGGAATTGGGCCTGAAGCCTCTAAAAAGTAAACAAAGCCATCACATTTTGACAGGATGGAAATTTGCCTGATGCTCTCACAACAGGATTAAAAACATAAATGATTGCAAATCTGTTTCCATCAATACAACTAATTTGCAAAGTCTGTACTCATTTTGTTCATCATTACCTGTACTCTAGTTTGATGAGACATGATGTGTTCAGGGGTTCAGATTTTTCTGGATCCCAAGGAGAAAAAAACCCAAAAAACAGTAGAAAGAATGTGTACTCATTCAGGTACAACATTGCTAGCCAGATCCTCAGTATGTGTAAATCAACATGCAACCGAAGTTATACTGATTTATGCCTGATAAGAGACTCCTATTTTAGTCCTTTTAAACGTTTTACATTATGTATACATATACAATAAATAAAATGCACAGACAGACCATAATCAGAGAGCAGAGACAGAGTTATTAGTGTTCTAGCAGGGAAAACCCAATACTAAGTTTGTTGCTGACAGATGTTCTTAAACAATCCTGCTAGGGAGATGGACTAACGTTGTACTCTGCTGACATTTCTACTTCTTCTCACCTAAAGCTGCAGTTGTACTACTCAGCTTAAGCTGGAAAAGATACCAGCACAACTATGAGGTGTTTTTCTTATTCATACTGAGTTCAGCAGGTTTCTGATTAGCCCTTATATTTACACTTCAAGATGTTTTATTTCATTGTACAGATTGTGTGACTGTTTCCATACCATTCCTCTTTCTTTCCTTCTTTCTCCTTGCCTTGTTTTAGCAAGTCTACCTTCTCAAATTTAATCACTTTATTGAATTTTTACACTTGGTTAACTTTCCAAAGAGAAATTGTAAACAAAGTATAAGTACGTAAATGCGAGAATATTAAAAAAAAACCCTAAACCAAAAACCAAAACCCACACAAAAAAACCCTAAAGAAAATTATTTGTAAATTACCCTTGGGCTTGAAATAAAGGTATCTTTCTGAATTCAAAACACTTCACCCCATCAGCCCACTGGCAGTAACACACTTGCTTCATTCCAGAAGAGAAAGGTTTGTTCATCCATTGGAGAGTTATTATTACTTTGTCCAAGAAAAAGGAGATTGATTTAGCACGTAAAAGAAGCAGCCAAGAGACGTGAATATACCAGGTTGGTCATG
This sequence comes from Colius striatus, assembly GCF_028858725.1. Classification (NCBI taxonomy): domain Eukaryota; kingdom Metazoa; phylum Chordata; class Aves; order Coliiformes; family Coliidae; genus Colius; species Colius striatus. Next base: position 27,729,105 of record NC_084766.1, read on the forward strand.
ACAACTAGAGTAATGGACCATGTGCACAGTCTTAGTCTGTCTCAGTCTGAAAACCCTGTGACCCACAGGGCTACCAAATGACTTCTGCCAAAAAAATGCCTTGATATGTTCCAAGGTTACTGCTTCTAGCTACCCACCATAGTCCTGCATCAGAAACCAACACTTCCTGAAACAATGGGTAAACGAGAGAGTGCCCTTAGAAAATCCAACACATTTTCTTGTATTGCCAATAAGGTGACCTGGGGACCTTCTGAGGAGCAGTTTCATCCAAAAGACTGGTTTGCAAGACGGTCACCACTTGCAGAAGGTTTGACATCACTGCTATATTTACAATAGTAGTTCTGCCACTGCCTAAACAGAAAAACTTAAGTTTTAAAACTTAAGTGCTGCCTCAAAACTAATCCAATATAAATGTGGAGAATCAGTTACCAGAGCTCAGTTGATAAGCAATAATTAGTTATTCCACAATTCTTTACTAGCATGCCTGACTCCTCAGTGAAGCCAGTTTCATCTACCTGTTTTTTGATTTCCACCTTAAGAGTTGCAAAAAAGCTTACTTATTTGTTAAGCACTCAAGTCTTTTGCACAAATGTGCTATAGCTTTAAAAAAGGCTCTTATTAGAGCCAGAGAACTCAAACACAACCATTCATAGTGTCTGAAGCATGGCACTTTCTCCATCCACTGTGAGCTGAACATCCCTCAACAGCATCACAGAATACATTTCCTTAAACATTGGTTGTAGTGCTTCATCTTAATGACCTCAAATTCTTAATGACCTTATCACAGTAATATTGACTGTCGTGTTACAATATTTCATTCTCATTTAGTATATCCTGACAAATGGAAAGCCTCATGTTCAGGTAAGTGCAATTGAGAAGAGAAATCATAACTACAAATGAAAATAGAGACAATATATTCTTTCACTTTTACTAATCTTGCATGTATTGAAATGTGAAGACTTTTAAAACTTTATGGCTTCTATTGCAACCATTTCTTTTCAAAATTCATCTTCCAAAAAATTCTCTTTCATGCTAAATTTCAATGAGTTAAAACCTGATTATCTTACAGTTTCCTTTTCAGACATTTTTTAAGTTCCTGATGACAAAATACACATTTTAAGTAACATCACTGCCTTTGGGGGTACAGTTCAAGGGAGAAATATTGTCCACCTTTAGAGGAATTTATTAACTGCATCATTAATACTTGGATATTGCGAATGGCAAAAATCTGCTTGTTATCTTGCAGCAAAGCTGATATTTACAGGGGAAACAATGTGGAATTACAATGACAAGATCTATGGCAGCCAGGCCTCCAGTGTGATGCCTGAGGCAACCTAGTGTTACGGAAAAGAAATCCATGGAGGAAGATCTGCAAAGGCAGTGGAGCTCAAAGATAAACTTGAGGAACCACGGGTGGGAGGAGAAAAAGCCAGCGGGTGGCTTAGGGTGTCTGAGAGAATTTATAGCCAATTAGGAGAATATTTTGGAGTTTCATGTAAAGGAGGCTCCTGGAATGGAGAAAAGCATCTCAAGAGGCAAGCAGGAAGGGAGAGTTGCTGATGAAAGTGATGGACAGCGACAGGACAAGAAATAACAGTGAAGAAAACACTTAGGCTGGTTATTAAAAGATTTATAATGTAAGAGAAATAAGGTATTTTCAAAGATAGTACCTAAGGCAAAGTATCCCTGGTATGTTCAAACTGAAAAGCTATGAACAAAGTAATATTATATACTGTGTGAAACAACAGCAGTTAGACTGTGACCCGGGAACTTCTCTCCATTGTCATGTTCCCATGAACAAAAATCACAAAGACAGAAATAAAAATGCTGTATATACTAATCCAAATTACTGCATATCACCTATTCTTTCTGGACCCTTTCACAGCCTGTTTATCCCAACTTTTTGCCTTGCTGGGAACAACTTCTCTTCTGATACTAAATGAGTGGATCACTAAAGCAAAGTCAGTTTTCCATCAAGGTATTGTGTGGTTACAGGAATATAAGGGCAATTCAGAATGCCACAATATTTGGAAGCTGATGTACTTACGACCATCCACTGTCTTTGCTTCCAGGTGCACAAGGTCAGGCTCTCTACCGGACCCCATCATAGACCTGTAAAATATAGATCGACACAAAGGCATTTAAAACAACAGATACCATGAATGTCCAAGATATTAACTCTACAGGAGATCCTGTTTAGCTGTACCTAAACTCCTCCTCACAAGAAAGAGATGGTAATTTTGAAAGCATTTAGGAGTTTTCCCTAAAAGGAACTTGAAAATTTGAAAGAAATTCTATCATTTAATCAAAACGATGTACTCGTACTTAAGAGCTCTTTATTTCTGACCCCTTCACTTCTTACCACTTGGAGACTTGTTTCTGTTCTCATTGGTGCCTGACATTTTGATGTGTCTCCTGGCTTAGTCAGAAGGATGCTTTTCAGTTAGGTGGGATACAGAAGACTTTAATTAATGGGATATTAGTGTGTGCCAGCACACTAATTATAGCTGTTCCTTTGTATTGGACATTTTATACACATTTGCTTAATTGACACTCTTAATGATCAATATTCCCTCATTAATTAAGAAATTTTAAAACCCCATTTTATCCGTAGACATTTTATCACTCCCGATCTAATAAAAACAGTGTTCCATTAACAAAAGAAATGTCAGTTTGACTCAGAAAATGACTGTATATTCACTCTGAATTAACAGTAACAACATTAAGACATTGAACACTGCAAATAAGGTGTTTATGGGCTCAAGCTTTGCTTCCATTGTTGAGGTTCCCCTGGAGTGGCACTGCTTGCCTCCACACTTCCTGGGACAGTCCAAAACAGCCAGTGGTTTGAATTATGACGGTACAGATGGCAAGTATTTGCCAATTCCATTGTACAGCAGTCTCAGCATAGCCTAATCAATGCATTTCTCCTCCTGACCTCACACACCCCCATGGGGACATGAACTCTCCAAAGAAACAAAGATTAAACTCCATGGATTTGAACACTTTGTCTCTTCAGAGAAATGCAACAATGGTATTCATCCAGCAAAGAACTTGTTGCCCTAGTTAAAGCCTGTGAGTCTACAGTCAGGTGCTTTGAGAGCATCCTACTCACAGTGCTATTTTGACCCCAAGAAACACCTCTATTGCATCTTCTCAGGTAAAGACAGATAATGCACTAATAAGAAGTCTCACTGGTGGATTGGACATGATTGTCATTGCTATTCTCACTTGTGATATGAACAATAATTTACATCCAGGTCTTAAATGTCTTAAGAGCAGAGTATAAATATCTGAACCCATCAAGTCCTGAAAGTTAGAAGGCTACAGCTGAAGTGATCAGCCTATAACTTAGTCTCACAATATGAAAGTCAGTATTGGGACTGCAGAAGCTTCAACTCAAGGTAGAATTAAGCCATCAATTGTCCCAAGGATGTACAGAACAAGGAAGGCTGAAACATGACTAGTGACAAACATTTTTCATCTACTCAAGGGCTTCTTTATTATCTCCTAACCCCTGCAAATTACAAATGTGATGACAAATAAAGATGAAAACTAAAGCGCAGAGAAGCTAAGGTAGCTCCTCAAGTCAAACAAGTAATCTGAGGTAGAGAGAAGAATCATATCCAGATCTTCCTACTTAAGAAAATACATGTTCCATTGTTTTAATATATAATAGGCTTATTTTGCTTGTGACAGCACAAGGTCAAGGTCAGGGCTGTAATATTAAATGAACATGAACAAATCAAATACAACACAAATCTGCATAAATAAATATTATCTGTACACAGCTGACATTCAGGAATATATCACTCCCACCTGCATTCTGCTGAGAGCTTACTGACCAGTATTTTTTTTGTCACATTTTCTTGTATTGTGCTGTCTTGTTACATGTACTGTTCCCTGCCATATTTCTCTATACATCCCCCCATATCACCTGAAATGCCACATAAAGTAATATTCATCTTATCCAGCTACACACTACAGATATTTAACTCTGAACTAATTACATTTGATCATCTTCACAGGCAATGAGAAGAAACAGGTAGTTTTGCACTGTGGTTCATCTGAACTTCATGAGAAGTTGAACTTTACCCTAGGAAAAATTGTTTAGCCTCATTGAATAGAAGATGAGAAGATGACGTCTGGGCATCTACACTACAGGCGTCCACATAAAGGTCCCAAAGTAGGTAACTTACCAGATCTGAAATATGTTTATTACCTACATTTAAGAACATGAATTACAGATGAATTATGAATTCTAAGTAAGGGGGAAAGAAAATGTCCTGTGTCGCCTTCTCTGAGAGTAATGTCTTTCTTAAACAGCTTACCTCAGCTTTATTATTTACTATATACCATGTAAAATCTAGGAGACATTCAGAAATGCAATATTGACCATAATGAGCATATGCAAGAGATAAATGTCACATCTTGGTTATACTGCACCTGAGAAAAATGTACTCTGTAGAAAGATAGACATATACTTTTACATGTATCAGACAATTACCTCTTAAAGCATCTACTGGAAACAAGATGCCAGGAACTCTGGAATATATATCAGATATCTTGATTTTTATTATGTAAATCAGATCTACCACAACACTACGGAGCATGCAACTATACCACTATAGGTTTTCTTGGCTTTTTCATTTGGTTGGGGAAAAAAATTATCATCTTTAGAAGCTGAGGAGGACAACATGCTTCTACAAGTCTCAGCATTATTAAGTGACAGTGTTAAGCCCATGGCATTAGTTTGAAACAGAATTAATAAACTTAAGTGATTATAAAGAAATTCCAGTTCTGACTGATGATCAAATGACCAATTTAGTCATTATACCTTATACATATATATATACACATCTCATACTAAGGTGCATATATATATAACTTATATCAAAGCTACAGTGATAAATAAATACAAGCTTTACACACGGAAGGAGGAAACTACATGCTGGATTTGCTCCAGAGGACACCAAAGGCTTAAAGTCAGTGTTTCTAACTTGATATAACTGCCTGCTCTACTTCATTGCCTTTTGTTCACATGGTCAGTGAAATCCAGTCAAGGTACACTTCACAAGCTAAATAAGGAAAAGTGCTGCACATATGATAGCTTATGAAATAAGCACCCTGCAGAGAACAAGGGTATGGATGAACAACACTCTGTGATCCACTCAGTTACTGTTTTCTCTTAGAAATTTCTCTAAAAGTACACAGCTATCCAAAACTTTGCCATGTCCTATTCCAAGCAACTCCCATTAGCTGTGTCAGCAGCACTTTCTTCTTATATTTCTTAATTCTTCCCTTTCATTATCTGTTCTCAAAACTCAGTCACTCATACACCCACAAACTTTACTTCTTGCTGTAGTCTGTGTTTTCACTTTATGGTAAAACGTCAACATGAACTTTGTCTATCCCTTTAGTCTCAATTTCTCTATAATACTCCCTGAAACTTAGTACAGGAGGAACATGCTTGCAAACACTTTCTGCTGAACAGTGCTTGCATTTTTGCAATTAGCTTTTTGTGTTTCGTTGACGCTATTGTCTGGATCTTTTGAACAACAAAAGAAAGAGGACAAGAAAGTCTTTTGTAAAAATGAGGATTTACAAAAGCCAAAGGGAGTGCAAGGCAGTGACTCCACTGCCTTTACACAGATGATCACACTATAAAAAATGTAGGACCCCCACAGTCCTGTTACAAAGTTGTTTCCTAAAATGTTAATCCCTATCAATCACTCAGTAGTCATCTGCACTGGAGAGTTTCACAGATCAATATTACTGCAGGGCAGTAATTGCTCTGAAAGCAGATTCTACATCCACCGTGAGAAGTAGCACAGGGAAAAGTCCACGAATCTTCTTGTTCAAAAGCAGGCTGAATCAAACAAAAGTAGCCTGATGTTGCCCATTGCATAGAAAATGCTAGTTGGCATATTTCTGTAGTGACCAACCCCTTGCCATCTCTCTGTCTGAAACATTTCTAAAACCTTGGCTTCCTTGATCTGTCAGCTCTTCTGAGCCAAAGAAATTCAATAAAGACCCTGTTATCCTGAGGTTTTCACCTCTTCTATCTTTTTTCACTTCTAGGGACAAAAGCAATGGTTTATGGATGCTGGGAACTCATGAGGCTTGTAAGGGAGGCAGACCACTCAGAACTGCAAAACAGCATCATTGTGAGGAGAGCAAAAGCCTCCACTTGGTTTACTTAATTGCAAACTACCATTTTTCATAAACAAAGAACTTGAAGTGCCAGACAATAAGGGCTCCATCTAAAAGGCTTGTGCATTCTGGAAAGTAGCTTTGTGTACCTTTGGTTTTTGATACTTGACTTCAGATAGTCACGCTATATCTGCAGCTACAAGCACAAGAAACCTGATGGCAAAGTTTTCATATGTGCTTCTTCTACCATAGATGCTCACAGTAGCCAAGATCAAAGGTTTTTTAAGCCAGGCAATAAAAGATAATATTATTTTACACAATCTTCAATATAAAGAGCCCAGATGAAAGGCCAGAACAGAAATGCTACTATGTCCTTTTCACAGACAGAATCAACGCAAACATTGTTCATTTTTTACATGGGGAAAGAGATGTTATGCAGCTTTTCCATGTCTCAGAGGAAATGAACAAGTGAAGAGTCAGGACTCCTACAATCATCTCTCATCTTTTGGGGGGAAATGGGTATGATTTATTCATGTAGCAAAGGATGGCAGATAAACGACAGATAGCAGCATGACTCTACTAAGGTGGGTGGAACGCTAACCATACAATTCTGGCCATTTTGAGCTTGACATTGACTCAGAGTAGGTTAGAAGTGGATGCAATGCCATATCAAACAGAAAAGAGACATATTGCTTGGAAAACCCAGTTTGACCCTTCATCATTAAAATTGTTCATTTACCTCTGCTGTGTCCTCTCTTCCCCTTCTTGCTACCTGTCCCGATTGTCTTTCTGGACATCAGACTCCAGTTGCATTTTGCAGATGACTCTGTGCTGAATGTGTTATTGAGATGTTTCCTGACCTTCACAGTTCCTTCTTCCTAGTCCTAACATTAGCACACGTCTATCTCCATATATATTGAATTACACAGAAAGACTAATTGGATGCAACAGACAGGTGGAAGAGAGAACATACTCTCCGAGATCCTTATGCTAAAGTTGTCCTATGAACATAAATATTCTAATAAGCTTTATCCTGTCACTATAGAGCTATAAAGTTGCTCTGTTCAGCACATGATAATGGCTTAGTAATTCAATTATTGGTAGAATTTGCCTTTGGGGATTTATCTTCTGTTAGCCTCAGCACTCATGCGAATCCCTTATCGTAAATCTTGCCAATGCTAAACCAGCTTCCCCACTGCCCCTGGGACACATCTTGCCACTTCGTGGTAAAAAAATTGACAACTTATTCCAACTTAGTGAATGGAAAGTTTTTGGGTTTGCTTTAAAGGATAGAATGAAAACAACAACAACAGATGACATTCATGGAGTCTCTAGTACCGCCTATTTTTTTTGTGTCACCGAAGCTTGTGTAACACTCTAAATCCTAATTGCCATTCATAAAAATAGTAACATGTAGCACTGAACAGGGAGCTTTTTGTCCAAAGATACAAAAGTGCTTGACAATCAACCTTTAAGTAACCTTCCCTGCATGGGACTGATTTGTTCCAAGACTTATGGAAAAGTACAAGACCAGCAGACCAACTTAGAAATAGAGGTTGAGGAAAATTTTTGTTCGCAGCTTTATAGATAAACTCCACTGATTAGTCAAGAGCACAGAGACCTCATTGATTTGACCAAGTTCACACAGTTGTTATGTGACAGAGACAAAAATAGAGCCTGAAAATCCTCCAGGCTCCTTTTTCTTTTACTACTATTTTGACTCCATAAGGAGCTTGCAGATATTCTGTTCCTTCTTTGTTTGCGGAGGTCAGCGAATCTGTCCCAGTGAGCTCAGTGTGGGAGGGAATTCTTATGGTTTCTTTAGTTCAGTTTCTATTATGTGAAATTTTACAGATTTTGTTATTCCTGGAACATACTTTCTAGCTTTAATACCTCTTAACCATATTCTAGCGACATGTTTTAAAACAAAGAGCCAGACCCCAGACAGGCATAAATCAGCACTTCATTTCTTTAAATCTGGCTTATAAATCTCCCCTGACAATAACCTAATTAGATTTTCCCTGCTACATCTCTAGACTATTTTTTCCAGTATTGTTGAATTAGATGAAATAATATAATTTTGTGCAATTCAACTGGCAGTCACTGGGCCAAATCCATTCTACAGTACGCTTTACCCAGTTTGACATCTTTTCTCTAGAACCGATGACAAATAGCAACGTAGTGAGTAAAGTCCAGCTTGGCATAAAGTCCAAGTAAAGTCCAAAGTTGTGCCACCTCACAACATGAATCAAAAAAACTGGTGACTGTTAACACTAAAATAGATGAGTAGGCAAATGGGGGTAATGGTGTGATTTCCAGGCCATGAGAAGTCACTGTTCTCACCATCATTTTTCACAACCCTAGAACAGGATTATCCACGGTCTTCCACCTCATGGCATACACATACCATACAGCTTTGAGGACATTAGCAAACCAAGCCTTCTTTCCCCTTGCATTAACACCACAGATCTCTGTGAGAAGCTCCAGAGACAAAACTTGGCTAAAACTCTGAAATAGAAGGATGTTAATTCTCAGGGAGGTAGATAGCTATTGCTGGTAACACTGGTTGGGAGGAACATCATAAAATGAATATCTAAACTAAGATGACAAAATTCAGTTACCAGGATTGGATCCTGATTTTCAGAGTCCTCTGTCCTACACCGACTTTTTTCTATTTTGTAAGAAACTTAAGACATTGTACTGGTTTGACGGGAGAGAAGGAGAAAGGTATCCTCTAGTTATAGCTTCTGAACTCAGCTCCTTGATATAATGGGCCAAATCTACCTATTTTACTGCTTCTCTTCTAGTGCGATCTAATAGGATTACAGTTTTGCACTGTGTTAAGACACATGTTACTGGCATCTTGTAGTGCTGTGGCCCAGTCAGCATGCTCTGGAGGAGGCCAGGAAGTCATTTACAGCAAGAGTGCAAAGTGAACTGTGGTAACATGGTAAATGGTAAATGGTAAATGGTCAAGATTCTACTTAGTTATGACTTTTAGGAGAACATTCAAGTTACTGTTTTATCTTTAGTTTCATCTCAGTCCCCACAATAATCAAATAAGATTGAGAACACTTTTTCTCTCACACGATGGAATTCTACCAAACTAAGGATTTGGGATTGAGGAGCTGTATTTTGCTTTGAAAAATCTTGATCTTGCTAAGTTACAGGTTCTCTCAAGACACTACTGGGAGCTGGATATCTGATTATTATAGACTCAGAAGATCAGAGGGCTATCAACCTCTGCTGTGTGTGAGCAATTTTCTCAACCTTGTCTAGGGAAGAAAGATATGTATTCTGGATCTCAGTTTCTTAAGAACTAAAATTTATCATAAATCCAGTCTAAATGGTGTTTTAACAACATCAGAAAGAGGATGCTGCATGTCTGTTTTCTGTCCTTCCTGACCCACACGAGGCTGTCAAGTTTGTATTGCAGGAAGCCAGACAGGAATAAAATCCTAATTCCCAAGATAAATCTGAGAGATTTCAGCCTTCATTTGTACGAAAAAGACAGAGCTTCAGTAGGGTCCAGCTGTCTGAGAACTTTAGGTAGAGGTTTTCCCTAAATCCATTGAAAAGCCAGTGGGATCTTTTAGTGAACACTGTCAACTAAGAGTATGCTTCCTTACACTCTGGCTGGGCAGGATGTATAACTGACCTTTCTGGTGACAAAATGGTAAATGTCAGGAGCATTGAATGTTGAAAAAGAGCTCTAACGTGTGTTACTCACTATCAGTAATGGTAGCAGTAGCAGCATGGTAAGGGCTATGGTTGCAGATTTCTCTTCACTGTGGTCCTTGGCAGTGTTGCTTGCCTGAAGCTCATCTCTATCTTTAGACTGGCAGCCATAAAGCTGTCTAAAAATGATAGCAAGGTAATAGCAGTGCGTGTTACAGAGGCTTGGACCTTCAGTTTGACTGGTTTCCAAAGCCAAAACCAGCTGGAAGCAAGTGTGTGGTGCTCAATTCAGAAAAAAAAAAACCCAAAAGAAATCCCCCAAAACCCCTCAACAAAACACACAAAATCCAGAAACCAAGCAAAATTCACTACTTTTGTTATTCCCCATCAGTCAGCTTCTTAATTCAGATCTCTTGAAAACTGTCATGGGTGCCCTGTGATGCACCCTTCTGCCACGTGCCCATCTCCACCGTATTTAAGCCATAAAATACATGTATTTTAAATTAAATCTCTACTATGCTTCAACTCATTGGGTCTGGCTTATGTGTTAGATCAAACAGATGATTTTCTGGACAGGCTGTCACAGTGCCCTTTGACTGGCATCTTCCCTGTCAGCCTCCAGCAGTTACCCTGCAGTGATGAAAAGGTCTTGTTCCACAATACACAGTATCATTTGTAAACAGCCTGGATACCATGCCATTTAAATTGCCTCAGCCCACCTGGGTGGGGGTGCAAATCTCACCACGCCAAAATCTGACAAGAACACTGAGACAGATCTCCCAGCTTGCTCCAACTGTTGAAATATAATGAAGATTTTAATGGGGCTTTGACACTTTTTTTCTCTTGATTTTCAGCTCTTTCAGCTGCTCCAATGAACACAGTCAGAGCTTTTAAAATACAGTCTCTAGCCTCCTCTGGAAAAGAAAAGATATATACTCTATAATTCTACTCTGAAGATTAACTTTCTTTGCTATTGCCCATAAAAGAAACACAAATATAGCCCCATGTACTCACCTGTCCTCCCAGCTGCTCACCAGTTTATCTTTTTCTCCCTTTCAGTGTGTGTGCATATCTTTGTATTGTTTGAGGGGAAAGGTTGGTTGGCTGCTTTTTTATAATGTTTGCATTCATTTTCTTCTCTGCCTCATACTTAGAAAAAACCAGGACAGAGTGGACACATTGAAACATCTCTCACAAAACTGACATATCTCTTGTCATTTCTTCAGGGAATCATTAACACACGACCCTACATTATGCTATGTCTTTACTTCTAATCAGCCTGTATCACCTATATAGCGTGTGAAAGCCTTGAGCTGTATGTTTTATCTATTAAGACAATCATCTTAGTAACATTTAATGGTTTGAGTTGGAACAGACCTTTAAAGATAATTTAGTCTGACCCTCTGACATGGACAGAGATACTTTTCACTACATCTGGTTATTCAAAGCCCTGTCCATCCTGACATTGAACACTTCCACGGATGGGGGTACTCATGACTTATCTGGACAAATGTCTCACCATCCCCATGATAAAGAATTTCTTCCTGATATCTCATATAAATTTATCCTTTTTAATTTTAAAAGTGTTACCCTTTGCCCTACAACTACTGTCCCCACACCAGTCTCTCCATTTTTCTTTTAAGTATTGAAAATACTCCTTTAAGTATTGAAAAGCCACAATACGGTTTCCCCAGAGTCTTATCTTCTCCAGGCTCAACAACCTCAATTCTATTAGCTTTTCTTCATAGCTGAGGTGTTCCAGTTCTCTCATCATTAAAGCTATCTAATTTTCTGCAAGTATGGAGTGGTATTTCTTTTTTATTTCTCCTACTTACCGTGTGTTATGCTCAAAATAAATTAAAAAATAAATCAATAGCACTGACCCAGTTAATCATTATAGCTTGATGATATAATTTATTGAGTTTTTCTAGTGTTCATTTTATGCTAGTTTTTAAAACAGTCTTATTTGGCTTTATTTCTTTTTTGCCCCCTAATTTTTTCAAGGTTAGGTTATGAATAAAATTAGTTGAGAATCCTCTTAGAAAATGTGTCATTTTGATTTAACAAAATTACTTTTTGCAGATATTTTAATAAGCTTTTTAACCTTTTATTTGAAAGTTTGTTAGAGCTAGTTCTAATTGTGATATCTAGACTTACTGACTTTCAGAAAATCTAGTTCAAGGCATGATTTGATCTGAGGACCAGAATAAAAATACAGCCTTTAATGAGTGGTTTCTGCATATGTATTTTGGGCATATTGGCCTATATGTACTTTGACTACTTTTTTTTTGCATACTGGTCACAAATATTTAGATTCAAAATATCACTATTGAACTTTGACTAGATGAGTGGTTTAATAAACAAAATAAAGTAATTCCCAATATGACTGATACACTGTGTGCACATTTGTGTTCACTACAATCCAGTGCCTTTGCTGTCAAAAACACTCCATATGAATGTATGCTGAAAATCATCAAATATCACAAAAACAAACCCAGAAGTATTTAGATAAAACACTTACCCAACTCTTCTAACTAGCATATACTGTATTCTCTTCCCCTAAAGCCATTTACATTAGTGTACACTGTGCTATCAGCAATAATCGCTGTATATTAACTTGTAGTTTCTGTTTTACCCTGCTGGACTAATATCACTTAGAATACCCCTTCATAATAGCCAGGGTATTTTCAGAAGAGCACAGTTCCGGAACTACTAAGCACCTTGATAAGTTTCATGGATTTTTCTGCCACAGTATATTTAACAGTGACATGATAAAAACCATGAAACTTGTTGACACAGTGCAGAACTTCAATGCCTTGGGGTTGTGTGCACTGTGGTTTCTTTTCATTTAACATACAGTGGACTCTCCAAGTGGACTACACTTCCCTCAGTATACCACTTTCACACACCCGGATTATGCAAACAGATCTGTGATAAAATACCCAAATTATAGCAATTATTAGAGCTGTCAGTTTTACAGTAGCCCATCACTAAAGCCTGTCTAGCACAAATGTATCCTTACAACATTTTAATGAGGTAGAGAATTACACATTCCTTTTTTTCCTCCTTTTATTTTGTTCTGATTTGATTTTTAAGATAAGAAAACTACAGCCACATCTCATTTTAAAGGTTTGACTTTATCTGCTCATCCCCCATTTGAAATCTTCCTCCACAGAGTGATTTATAATCTGTTTCATTGCAAGTGTGGATGTTAGAGCATCTCTTAGAGCTGCAAGTAGAAGAATGAAAAAAGAGCAACAGAGGAGCTTTGAATAAACAAAGACTCTATTTTCATGCTAATGACTCCTCTTAATGAAACAGAGGATACAAGAATACAAAATACATATGAGTTACAAGGAGATCAGTTGTCTCTACACAGAGTGTTTTCTTAGAGATATGTAGCAGGCAACAGCGGATTGCTTTAATGTTGTTCTTCAGGGGTTTAAATTTCTCTAGAGTGGTAGTAAGAGGCAATGTTTCCCAGAACAGCCAAAAATAAGCAAGTAATAAAGAAAATTATCTTGGAATCAGATATAGAAAATACAGCTGTAAAAGACACTATTTTCTCTGACAGATTTTGCAGTCTGAGCCTTCTCAAGACTAAAACTAGCAAGCTCAATGATGTTCATTCACAAGACTTAGAGCAACCCACAAACCATTTACAATACCATGACAGAGTAAAATGGCAATTAAAATATCAGTGAGCAATCAAGAAAAAGCATCTTCACTTTCATCAATCATTCAAATCTCTTTAAATCCTTTAAAGTCTTCCAGATGTCTTGTCCCTGTCAAAAGAAGCAGCATTAAATAAATGCAGCCTCAAGAAGGCCTGATGTCAAAGGCTTTACTTTGTGTCTTCCTGATCTTAGAAAAGTCCTAGTTTGGATCGTCCTGGAAGCACTCTCTATTAAAGCAACTCCTCAGCCTTCCTCAGATGTCAGAATATAGTCCTTATTCTCCACAGATATTATAGCCCTCATTTTCTGCACAATACAGCTGTGTCCTGGTTGAATCCTTCAAAACCATTTTATTTAGACAAAGCAGTAGGAACAAGAGAGTATCCCCACAGTCTGCTTTTCTTGAAGAGTTGTGACTTCAGGACCTTTTCCTTCACTGTTCATTTTTGCTCTTAAGAACAAGTGAAAGTCAATCTTCTGACTTTTCAGGTTGATTATACTCTGTATATTTCCAAGCCAAAATGTATAATTATGTTTTTGATTTTTTTTTTTTCTTTAATGCAACCAAACCACAGGACATGGTGCAAGGCTCTACTCAACTCATACATCAGCATTGGCTATAGAGATGTTGCAGTAGAAGTTGGATTTCAACTGCACGTCTGCACCCTCTCATGTCCCAGTTCCCTTTTGCTTTTCTTGTGCAGGAATCAGCAGTGGCCACACTCTGAGTGTAACAGGCTACACTTCAGTGCCTATTTTGTCCTCCAGTACCTGCTGCACAGAAATGGAAATACATAGAAATGCCCAGTGTTGCTCTCCATGATGTATATGTTCCTATTTACACATGCACAACATTATCTTCTACAATGGATTGTTTTGAGGAGAAACAGTCCATATAATTGCAGCTAACTATTTTTTTGTCCTAGCTGCTGCTGATGTTAAATAAGTCACAATGAGATGCAACATTGACTCCACAAGTTGTAATACTTTTACTTTTGACAGCTGAAGTACAGTCTAACTTACACCGAGGTGTGTTATGCAAGGGACATTTTGTTCAAGGTGAAAATACAGGCTTTCAGTTTCATGCTTTGTTTATGGCTGTAGGGAATTAGATGGGTGGCTGGAACATCTTTTCATCTTTTCAACTTACTCTTTGCCTTTGAAGCTCCAAGCCTGACTGCTCTTACATGTTCTAAGAGGCCTTCAAAGTTTGAGTTCCATGGAAAGGGAAAATGATCATTTTCATCATTATTCTTATTGCAGGCATCCATCAGCTCAATTCACAACAAGCTACTACTGTAAGTAACGATGGGAAACTTCAAAAGACATGGAGTCCAGTACAGGACATGAGGATCTAGGAACAGAGCCACTTTTTCCAGCTCTCTGACCCTCTTCAGTGAGTACAATTTTGTTGAATGTCTCAAAGACTGGGTCTTCAGTTTTCTAGGACTTTCTGCTCTTATTAGCCCAGAAAAAGAAACAAAAACAAGAGATGTGTGGGGCCGTGTGTTTGCATCTGACATTTTGAAACTCTGTTAGGAGTCATGTAGGAAAGAAATAGAAGTGACATAAATATATATATGTACCTGTCTATACAGACATACACAACCAAGTTTGAATTAAAAATTGAATTTAGTTTGTGAAAGCTTCAGCTAACAAAGGTTCTGAGAAAGGATTAAAAAGCAGGAGTAGCAAACAAAATCGCTGGTATATCCTTTGCAGACCAAATATAAATTGAACTTTGGAAGTAAATTTAACCTCTTACTTCTATCGTAAATTAAAAGACAATATTTGACTGCACCACTCCTGAATCTTGATACATTCAAAATCTGTGGTTTAGGCACAAACTTATAGTTTAAAAGCTGCCCTAGGAGTCTCATTTTAATGATCTGGTTCAGCTGCTTCTGATTTCAGAATGTCGATTTTATCAAAAGCTTCTCTTTTAAAGGACAGCCTCACAGGACATGAGACAACTTCTGCTGGACTACTACTTCCACAAAGAGCTGATGAGGAGTCTTGCAGGTTTACACCAGTGCAAGCAAAAAGAGAAATAAAAAAAATAAAACTTATCTTTGATTTAGACTACAGCAAACATGTTAGCAGGAAAACATTCCAGTGTCTTCTTCATTCCAGAGCTTTTTTTTCCTCACAAGTCAAAGTTACATTAATTGCTGTTCAATGACAGCATGGAGGTGTTTCAGGTAAGTATTTGAAATGTGTAAGTGTGGTTACAGGGCTTTATACTGGGCATGCAAATCATTGCTATGCAAAGCAAATGCAAAGAGATCTGCCTGCAATTAGAGTTAGGAGAAGAGAATAGGTGCACCAGAACCACTGACTGGGTAAATCTGTGATGGCTAAAACTAAAGGAGACGACACAATACAAAGAAATCTGCTAGCAGTGAAAACTGCAAAATGAAGTTTGGATCTACATCCAGGGGTTATTTTTTAGTGATTGTGGCCACTGCAAGTGTTTGAATGTGAGTGAAATCAAATCATTCATTACAGACATGTAATATATGAAAAACTGCAAAATACTCAAATTCTATCATAACTACGTAGGTTATGGTCAATGTACAGCATAAGGTAATGCAGCAGAGAGTTAACCTGCATCAGGGACAAAAGATATGATACTTTGAGGCATCAAACTCCCAAACATTTTGCCATTGCTGTAACTGACATTCAGAGTTTTATCAAGAGGAACTTAAGTGTGTCTGATTCACACACTTCGAAATCTGACTGGAAACATTGCATTGCTGCTTAGAAGCCAATATTGCAGAAGGATTTAAGCTCAAAATGAAGAACTATGTGTGCCTAGTTCAGTGGTTGTTAACTTTCTCACTTCCAACGACTGAAGTAAGTCTAACTGCAGTTAAAAGCACAAAATAAGATACTGGAGAATGTCCACTGTTACCTGTGGTATAAATGCTAGTACACCCAAAGCCTCCAAGACTTCAGTCTCTGGCCACCACTGGTAGCAGGACCGGATTGTTCTCTTTGTGTTTCTTTCAAAAGCAAACAAGCTTATGCCAAATAGAGTTGCATTTGAACTGAAAACGTTCACAGGTAACCACGAACTTCCCCTCCCAAATCAATGTACTCTTCAGAATATCATTTAGTATGTTTCAGTTGTGCATGATGCTTAGATCAAAGACTCCATTTTCAAGTGCTGTTCAAGGACATAGCAGGAGGAATAATGTCCCTTTTATATCAGTTCTAAATTAATCTCAACATATCAGCAGTGCAGATTGCATTCAGCCACATTGCCTTCAAGCCCCCATTGCACATCCATGGAAGCCACATCTAGGAAATGAGGAAGAGGTTTTTGCTCTTACCAGTAGAACCTGTTTGGTGCCACTCCCTCATGAAGAAGCAGCCATCTTCTGCCAAACTCCACTGAACTGAATAACTGAGGACAAAAACAAACAGTCACAAATCACAGTAAAACACAAAGATAACAGAGAAATTTATCTGAAAAGCCTGTATCACTTCCAAGACTTGGAATTTTACTTCATATTGTCTCAAAGAGATACATGTGAGGCAGCTGAAAAGTGTCTGCAGTACATATTACTGGCAAGGACTACGCTGAGCTGTGTGATATGGGACCCAACTGGTATTACCTAACAGATCACTGTATGGGTACACCCAACAATCTGTCATGACTAGAAACTCATTACCTAGCTTTTTGAAACACTCTTTGGTAATAAAACTGTGCAGTGTGGGAAGGCTGCCTTTTACTTTTTTAAACTTGTGGTGGACATCAAATGTACAGCATAACACAGGAGGCTGATATCCTAACCTAGCTCTGACAACAGATATACAACATTTTCTTTCTTGATATTTTGTTAGAAGGTCATTTTCTCTCCAGACACCAGTAGCCATCTCTAGAGAACTTGTTCAATCTGACACCAAAAAAAAGAAATGCTCTAACATGTCCAGACTTCTCTTGCAGGACAGAATGAATTTAAATAGCACAAGTAACTTGTACAATGGAAATCTGCAATTTTCCTGTTGCTCCTGCTCTCTTCCTCCAAACAATGTGACATCTTCTCCTAGTCTGGTTACACAAACAATATCCAAATACATCAATCATTTCAGAGAATTTTCCCATGATAAATATCAAACCATACTGAGAAAGGTCAGCAAAAAGGTGTGTTAAAGGTGTTATAAATACTTTGACATGTCTTTGTGGAATGATACACAAATGTTAATGTTATAGAGCACTTACAAACAGCTGCTCTCCATAAATGCAGCCATCAGGCAATTCTCAGAAGGATCATAGAGGGAAGGATCATTTGGGTCCTGTATTTCTTTTGCTTTACTCAAATTCAGATTTCTCACATGGAAGCACTGAAAGGCAGTCAGCCATATACTTTTCTTGCCGATTCATCCTATTTTTTTGAACTATAATCTACATTTTCATGACATCACTTTAAAGACTTTGCATAAAATTCAAACAATTTGAAACTTTATGTAAAAACCTCGACAAACTGGTTTTTTTAATGAGTAGTGACAGTGGTTGGCAGGGAAGAAATAGATGGGTGCCTGTGAGAATGACTGAAAATAAAATAAGCTGATTTTAAAGTTTTGGGTTGATCACAAAAGTGGTTTGAATGTATTTTAAGAATTATGAGAGTGGGATGTAAGACACCTTGAGATCTACTTCTTACGCTGCATTACATTTCCAATACAAACCTCAGCTTCCCTGCTGTAAAACCTTGGAAGGACATGAAGAAAGTAATTACAACAGTTTCTTGGTTAGACTGGCATACGTTGAAATATACTTTAAAATATGAAAGTTAAAAATTCCCCTCTTTTTCTCATCTCCCTTTCTCTTGAACACTGTTAAAGAAGAGAAAGAGAAGGCAGCAGAGGAGGTAGAAGATAATGAGGGTAAGAAAAGGAAAAATAGTGTAACTCTATGGAAAGAAATGCATCCACTTTTAAAATTTCAGTGGCCAGTCTGTTACTTTTCCTTAAGCGTAAGATTCTAGATATATTTTTATTTGAAACTTTAGGAGACCATTACTAGAAGGAAAAGTTTTGGTCTTGAAAAGTAAAGAAAATCTTTTGGAACATTTAACAATGATTTTTGCAAAGTGCTTTGAGGTCACCTATCAAGAGATTTACTGTTACAGGAGAAATATTTCCCCCTTCATATTCAAAATCAATTCCTAGACCTGCTTTTGTAAATGCAGCAAAAATAAAAATGTAATAACAATAAGCTACTGTCAATTTATCTCTCCTGTGTCAATGTTTTCCCTTTCATGGCAAAGCAGTTTCCTCCATGCCAGGTAATATGTCTTTGACATACAGTAATTTAAGGTTTAATAAAGTTCAGAACATCCTTTAATTAAGAACAGGGAATAATCCAAACAACTCAGCAGTGAACACCTCTGTGTTTCCAGACCAGAGGTATATAAAATACAAGCTTTCTGGGCACATTGGTGGCTGAAATCACCACAGTAAATTTTGTTTTCCCTCTTTTGTTTCTCTTGCCCTACTCCCTCTCTGATATCCCCAAGCACAGTTTTCAGTAGGTTATGTCCTCTCTGAATTTGCTGGTGATAGTAACAGAGTGAATTAATTACAGCCTGCAAAACCTTTCTCTGTGTTTGTAAAGCACCCTCCTCTATGCCTGCAGTCCTAATGCAGTGCCAGGTGGTTGAGCAGCCTCAGTGCCACAGCTTCCCTCCGGCTCTTTCAGCACAAATCTTCTGAGGGGTTGTTCACCAGGTGCATCCGACAACTCCTCCAGCAGAACAGAAGCTGTAATGCTGTAAAGCACCCAGGGAGCCCTGCTTTCCCTTAGCTTGTGCCCTGAATGAGACACACTATTCAGGTAAAAAGAGGAGAAATGTAAGACTTCCTAAGTTTGTTTCAAAGGGAGGAAAGAGATACAGCAATTCTACTGTCAGGATTGGTGTCTCAAATTAGAAGCCAGTGCCCAGTGAGCTGGAGAGAGCACATGAGAAAAGGCAACAGCTCTCAAAGGAAAATATTAGCTCCCTGGGAACCCATGCCCAAAGTTCTCATTGTCTTTGATGAGACACTTTAATAATCAGGCTTTAGAAGGTTTTTTCCTCCTTTGCCATTATCGCAGCACCGATCTCAATCTTTCTGACTCACAGCAGCACTAATGTATCTTTAGCACAGGGAGAATCCCCTACCTTACTTGTCACTCCCCGTAAAAAGAAGAAAAAATGTTTGCAATAAGGATTTTTTCAGCTATTTTACTCTAAGCATCATTCATTTTATTTTGAGTTTATTTAGTTCAATCAGAAAAAAAAAAAAGAAAGAAATATTTGTAGGCTAGGTTTTTGTCAAGGATCAGTTATGATACAGCTGGGATTATCTTTCCCCATTTAGCAATTATAGTGCTTGCATGGCTATTTTGTAAATCCAGAATCATGTTTTGTTGTTGTTATAAAAGCCCTCTCTCTCCTGGGACTTTCCGTGACAGACTTGTGTGTTCAGTCCCTTCACAGATGACATTTTATTTTCTTTGGCAAGCACTGCCATTTGATGACAATTTTCATTATTAACCTGAAATTAGATAATGTTCTTTTCTATACTCCTCTTTCAACCACGAACAGCAAAAGAACCTATTACAATTTCAATGTATGTTTTTGTCTGAGGGCCAAGTAGTTATATGACATTTCTTTTTTCACTGAGACAAAAGTGTTATGAAGTACAAATCTTGTATTGATCTCTCAGGTTTGATCTTTGTTCATCAGGGAATAATTCTCTTCTTGCTTCCTCTTCTCTTGTATATTTCTTTTTCTGTGCAACACCTGAGTACCTAATTATTAGCACTCTGGTTTGGCTTTGTTTTTCTTTTTTAAATCTTAATATTCTGTGAAGTAGAAACCTACAGCACATCTCTTTTAGACAGAAAACCAGAAAGAAATACAAGGGAAAAGAAAAAACTGTCCCAAAGTCACAAACACCTTCTGAAGCTGAGCAGGGATTCAAATAAACTCTCTGAACCACAAGATAATCCCCCAGCTTCAGAAAGACACTACTACCTTCTAGAGCAAACTGACAGCTGAAAACTGAATCCCTTTTCCTATCTACACCAAACAATATCTGTGTGCAACTCACCCTCTCTTATTTGTTTCCCAATCTGTGTAAGTATAAGAGCTGCTCATGTCTTTTGTAGTGATAGTGTAAGCTTCATCTTCAAATGCTTTAGGATATCGAGGCAACAGCAGGACACATTTGCCAGGTAATCTTATCTTTTCCTTCTAATTTCCTGATCTTTCCACCATTAATTTTAGGCATGAGACATTTTTTTGCATTTTGGACTATATTCATTGATAACATTTTCAGTCTGAGACAGACAAAACGGGCTTTAATATATAGATTTTTTTAGAACAAAAAATATTATTTGTAACTGAGAATAAATTTCCTACAATCCAACAAAAATGGCAATGAAAACCAAAATATTTTAGAAATGTTTACAGTTAAAAATCCAAAGCATTTGATGAAGAAGATGTATGTAAAAACTCTTAGTGAAAGTAAAATATTTAACAGAAATTTGTCAAACCTGATTGGTTTATTTACTTTGACAGTTTGCATTATACAATATAACTAACTTCCAGAAAACAGATGGAGAAAATAGGATATTTTTCCAAAATGTTCGTTTCTAGAATAACTGGACTTTCATTTGATTCAACTGATCTAGACTGCAACATTAAATCTGCAATAACAAGTGTCTACTGGAGAAAAGGAAAAAAAAAATCCTCTATATTTTTGTTTACCTATAATACACTTTTGGTTTCCATCCACAAAGCAGCACTGCAATCTGAGAGTTTTGTACTTTCCCCTGGAACAAGGTGGCTACTGTTGGAAGTGTTGATAAGACAAAACAATGGTTCTGCCATAAGATTTCCACATTATATTGGCTTCAAAAACAGCTTTCCATAGTTTGTAAGACTCAGAAAATATTTAGATACCATTGATTCCATTCTTCTCATTTTTCATCAATATCTTATGCTTTATAAGCCTCTGAACTGAAATAAAATGACATTTGAAAATCAACATTAACATCAACACAGTTGGTATTAACCTGCATGTTATATTTAAGACATACATAGCCTATATGACTGAGGAGGTACTAAGTTCCTTTAACAGTTCTTCCAATGGACATGTCTTACTGAGCAATGTCTCTAATAAACAGAAACTTCCTGTAAAGAAAACATTCTTCTCAGAATTTTGCAGATAAATGTTGCATATCTCCACTGAAAAACTACAGAGAAATTTTGATGTATAATATACAGACTCATCCTTAAAACACCTCTCCTAAAATGACTGTGTGGGAGTCACCAGTGCTATGAAATATCAGATCTTCACTCACTTTTATGGAGCTAAAACAAATGACACTGAGGATTCATATCTCTTTAATTCATCGACAGTCTTAATTGCCTTTGTTGGTTTAGGTTTTTATTAGCCTATATGAATTTTTAAAACTTCAAAACAAGTAGCTAAAATATGAGCTTTGAGAATCTGATGTTCTCTAGGCATAAGACATTCTGATGTAATCACTGATGGTATAAGATGATGACACTGCTTGTCTACCTGGGTTTGACTAAATTAGGGTGAGACCTTCCGATATAAACTCACATCTTCAGGAGAAACACAATGAGCTAACAGTTTCATGAATATTGCATCTGGACATGCACTTTAATAAAATTGTACTGTGCACTACTATTTTCCCTTACAAACAGTGGATTTCCCTGAGATTTTCACAGCCAAAAAAATGGCTTTTATGAGGAAACAGAATTCTTCATTTAGCTGTTGAATCCTGACGCATAAGAAAGCGTGGTATCAACCAGGTGTTGCTAGTAAATGAAAACTTGTCTTAAAGAGAGCAGTCCCCACTCCTCCTCAGTTCCAACAAGCTCTGTGTCAGAGCCAGAGAGTAACTCTGCTACTTGCTTAATCATCAAACCACACTAAAACCATACATTCACATTAATCTATATATCATCAAAGAAGACAGATAAATATTTCCTCAAGTAACATCTGACTTTGAGAGCAAGGTTGCACATATCAACTACTAAGAACACGAATGACCCACTAATTCTGATACAACTTGAAGGTTCATTATGCTAGTCAAGATCTGCCATCACCCCTTCTCTTCTCAAGAGATTAATTTTACCATCCAAAGCTTTCTGTCACATGTGGGGTCCCTCATAGCTTCAGCTTCATTTTAATGTCTACTCAAGTTGCTGTAGAGACAACTGACCCTGAGTGTCCATGATGTTTCATCATTCAGCATTTAAACCAACTGGATACTCTGATTAAACAATTGGTTCTGATGCTTCTTCACATACTGATCTTGAATCATGTGATAGTTCCACATGCTATGCTGATAAGGATATCCAATTTTATGTACTGATATCATCTCATGGAAAAAACATCATGCACGTGGAAATTTTGAATCTGGCTATAGAAAAGATGATTTACATTGCATGCTGGAAGTGACACGAAGGAAATACTTTGTACAAGCTTGTACTTCCCATAATTTTTCTTTTACATAAGAAATTTCCTTACAGAATTTATAATGGAATATAGCATGGAATCTAAGTTTATTTGTTGATTGAATTTACCAACTTTGGTATTATATTTACAAAAGAAAAAGCCCTTTTTCTTTCACTTCTGCTTTCCATGAAAGCTCAACTCATTCGTCCTGGACACAGACCTGACCAAAGCAATTCAATCTACACTACAGTAGTGACCTGAAAAAACAACTGGAAAATTACCTCAGAACATCTTCAAAAGCACTGAAGTTGATTCAAATTCACCTCTAATTCCCTTAGAAGGTTCCTGCTGGTCAATCATTCTGATAGTTTCTTCATATAGGTAGACTTCTTGCCTCTTACACTTCCTGGTGTTTCTATGAGATGACTGAAACTAACCCTGTTCATGGTGTTGCACCCTTACCCCTTCAAATATAGTGTATTCGCACATGAAAAGCCCCAAAACAACATTGCATCTAAGCCACAGATTTTGTACAGGTGAATCATATAAGGACTTTGAAGTCACCTTTTCCTCTTCAGTATCAATGTTTTAAATTTATCTCAATTTCAACAAAGAGTACAATATTCCAAAAGCACAACTTAGCTTTAGCTAAAAGATAATAAAGTGATACTGGATAAACACTACTTCTGCAGATGCGATAGTATAATTTGAAACAAATGCAGGCAAGTCCTTCTTCTGATTCCCACTGATTTACACTGAACAAGTTTACTGCTGATAAATTGTACTTTACTATCACTACAGGTGTATTTGAAGAAATTCTAATCTTCTACAAAGTTTCAGTGATTATTCTCACTGTTCAGAAGGGCATTATTCAAGCATTATTCAACTGTGAAAGACTATATTTAGAACTAATTTAAAACCTCCAGGAAAGCAAAGAGCAATAGGCTAGACATCACGTGGATTACTACTACAGTTTAAGTCTGTCTTGCATTTTTCTTTCTATCCAGTCTGCAGAAAAGGATGAGGTCAGTGCATCAGGTAAGGACTTCAGATTGAACATGTTGATATAGGTATATACAGTAGTCTTTCATGATCTTTCAGACTCTTATGCCTTTGCATCTATCTGGTGGATAAAATATTATCACAGTGGGAAAGAAGTTTCCAGTGAGAAATAATGAACAGGCACTTGGATGCATACATGTTCTTAACATGCATCCAGTTCAGCTTGCTTAGGTATCAAATAAAGTACATTAAAAGTTAAAGAAATTACTGTACAGGGCATTCCTTCTTCAGAGCAGTCAAAGGCTGAGAGGTGATAAAGCTTTTGTATATGTTTCATAGACAACTCAGATATCGGTGAGGTCTCTGTGGCTGCAGTTGCTGATGAACCACACACTGCTGTCATGCAGACTTGTTCCATATGAGTGTAACGCATCAGGGGTTTTTGTGCATGTTCAATAGATCAAAGCATCCTGGAGATGACCCTCAGCTTTCTTCCTACCCATCCCTCAATAACTCCTCACACGTTCTCAAATATGAGCCATATCAGCTGGTGTGATGGTTTTGTGGCAGTTTGCAAGCAACTATATTAGCATGAAGTCTCCAGTGCACTCAACTCACATACTAAAAAAGTGATAGGAAACAGCATATATTTAAAGGAATATGTGTGGCATATATATTCTAAAGCCAGAAGGAACCGCTAGTATGAGCAGTCTGTTCTCCTAACATATGCTGCAGAATCTTTACCACCAACTCAAGCAGTAGAGAGAATTATTCAGGCCAACAACTGATGGCTGAACCAGATTACCACTGGGAAAGGCATCCAGTCTCAACTCCAAGGAATGATGACTAACACTCCACTTTGTATGTTGTACTCAAAGTGAATTTCCTTCCCTTCTAAAAAAGACTATCTCTGTAACAGGTAACAAAGTATCTTGCACTTGTCTTCTGTCATGCTGTAAATTTACTAGGTGGATTCATAACTGTTTAGATAACCAAATTGAATGCATTTTTGTTTAAGTATCGTATTAGAATAGGAATGGAACAGAAAAGGCTTATTAGAGCAGAATCTAGGGCAAAGTGTTAGAATTTTCATGCACACATGCATAGCTTTAAATTTAAGAATAAATCATTATTGTTCATCATTTGAATTATACTGAAATCCATGGTTCTGAGTGAATTTACTCTGGACAGGCACAATGAGAAACTGGAGACATACTAGAAAGTACAGTGACAATAAATAACATAGAAGGGAAAGATGACTGAGTCATCTACAGAAAAGTGAAGGAGTTGCTCAACACCACAGAGATCAGTAACAGACTTAGTGATATGGAATACGATTCTTTATTCCTAATCCAGTGAACTGTCCAACTCCACTGAAAAGGTAAAAAGTAATTTTTTTCATAGAAGTGGGAAAACTGGAGTTATACAGAGCACAGAAAATCTTGCATCTACAGCTATAAGTAGGTATCCAATGATCCCAAAGTAGAAAAAGAATATGTTCTCTAGAGGTACAGAGGGATGACGTTTATACAGATGGATAAGCAAGGTCATATTGATTTGCCTAAAGATGAGTCAGTCAGTTGTAAAGAGCACAGTGATTACTGTTTGAGAGTCTTTCCTGGCCCAGAGTACCACTGGGCCCTGATAGTTGATTTTTTTTTTTTTTTTTTGCTTTCCCTTTTTATTATTTAATTGAGGAGGAAAGAATTATAGAGATTCTTCCCACTTCAAATTCCATTCTTTAATTTAAATTGTGGCCTCAACACATTATACTTAGTGAGGTGTGTAAAAGACTGATGGATATATTAACAAAGTATATTTAATGATAAGTAAAGTATATTTAACAATATAGTTTGTACACTATCTTCTAGACAAAAAAAACAATAAATATAACCTGATACAATTATTCTTGAGGAGATAATGCTGAGGAACTGATTGTATGAGAAGAAAGGAGAGAATGAAATAACAGCCAGATATATATAATTTAGTCCCTTCCTCAGTCATTTTCATGATTCTTGTTTCCACCAAATGTCAATTTCAATTGCCAAGACAACAAGGCATATTTGCAAAAAGCGGTAAGATGTGTTATATGGATGCATAACAGGTGCCTGTGCTTAAGGTCTTCACACAAATGGCATGCTAGCTACAAACACGGATGTTTCTGTGCATGACTAATCACTAAGAAACATAACCATATGGAAAGTCTTCAAAATAGGGGCTCACATTCACATAGCCTCTGTGTGGAAGGCCTTTTCCATCCCTGACACAAGTGCTGGTAACCCAGGAAGGATATCTAACATTGTGCAGAAAGTCCAGTGTTGCAAAGGTTAGGACAAACAGCTTTTAACATGCAAATTCCTTATCACTTTTCCTCTTCAACAATATGTGTCAAAAAGAATCAACTCTTCTGGAAAACTGGCTTGGTTGATTAGTGGTGCCCCAAATATTAGCATGAACAGTGTAGCTGTTGCAGGAGGAATGCCATAGGGAAAAAGGGAGTTACTCACATAGGCTAATGTTAGCTTTATGTAAACTAGCTCCCTGGCTGTGTCCATAGGCTGTCAAAAGAGATTGGCTTTTCCAGAGGATGATTCAAAGTGGCTAATGCTTACCACTCTAGAGAAGCTTTTTTTCCTCTCCATTAATTTTAGATGGGATTAGCCTCCCTCAGTTAACATTAGCCCAAGTGAATAGCCCTCTAAATATTGTCAGCAATGTGGATAAAACAACATTCTAAAATCATGTCTCTTGATGCTATTTTTTTAAAAAAATGCCTACAATGTAACTTCTGATAAAATAAATCTGGATTTTATTCTCCCTTCTCTGGTCTATACATGCAGTGACTGCTGCCACTGAAATTGAAAGGGTGTAAATAGAATAATTTAGGTTGAATTATGAAGTGCATACCAAATAGTCCATCACATTTTCAAGAGTGAATGCTGGCTACATCTACAAAAGATACTTGTCAGACACAAGCACTAGACCAAACACACAGATAGATGTGACTGAAAGTTGTCCTGTTCCCTCACACTGACATTCTGTGGCTGTATGCATCCCTATCTCTATTCTAAGTGGTTCCTTCATCATCCCTGACATAGGAACACCTCTCTTCCACTTGAATGCATGAGAAGTGGACCTCCTTTCATGTGGGCAACCAAACAGGATGACATGGTTTGATGATAAAAGATACGTTGTCTCACAAACAACAGAATCCTTATTTGCTAACTTCAGCACTTTATACAGCCAAGTATCAGTTCTAAGTCATTGACACTCATGGAAAATAAAGGCAGACAGATGGAATCAGATATTTAGGAAAGGTCAAAATAAAAAAGAGGAAAAACAAAAAAAAGGAAATGTAAACATCTTCATTTATTAGTACTATGTTGACAGAACTCCTTTAGCCCGAGGTGCCTTGATTTTCAAGAGTTCATATAAAATGAGAGAGGAGAAGCTACAACAGTAACTTAATTTTAAACCTGCTTTTTCAGCCTGTGTTTCTGTCTTTCGGTGCTTGAGTGCCTTTGCACATTTATTCCTGAGCTGGGCAATTACAACCCTGCATTTCGCCCATCTGACTTGTGTTTCCCAATTTCACCTCTATTTCATCTCTCCAAATAGCTATGTTATTCATGGCTGATTACTAACCATTTCTCTGTGCGTCTGACCCATCTGAATAACAGAAGATGTCTCCACATGAAGTAGGAGCCCTTATATTCCATCCTCTGATTACACAGCAAAACACTTTCGAAGATTACATAGTAATACATAAGCAATACTTCCATAAAATACAGCCCCTCATCCTACAAGCAAGCTGATTAAACCCACGAGAGCTCACACATACAAGACCTCAAACAAGCTTTTGCCTCACAAGAAATGCTTTACTCCTGATCTGTAACTCCTCTTAAACAGGAGAAGCATGCACTAGTTCTTCAATTACGTGGTAAGAATCAGTCATGTAACAACTGTACTTTCAGGCAGAACAATGAATGCAATCATGAAGCAATTAGTGCGGGCAGCAGATGGTTTGCTGCTCTTTTTTTTTCTTTTTCTCAAGACTGGCAGGAAAAAGTCACAACTGAATAAGGGACCGGTCTGTCAACAGTGGTAATTCAAGCCTGCTGCCCAAGGCAGAGACACAAGGGAAAGATATGTGAACTAAAGCAACCAAGTCACTGAAGCTTAATGAGTTATTGCTCATCAGCTGAACCTCAGTAATTAACCACATTCACTCGTATGCAACACCCAAGAAACTGGGACACGAAATTACTTCAGTTAACACAGATTTCCCTACCATTGAGTAAATCCCTATTCAACCTAACAGAAAAAGATCTCCAGTACTTATCATAGTGATAGACTCAGTGGGCTGTGAAGAGATTGAGGGATGATGCTATGTGACCCATTTTCCTGTTCATTACAATTGCAACAAGAGACAGGCACTGTTGGCTTTACCCTCATCAGTCCTGAATTGGATGGACAACTTCTGAGAATAAAAACGGATCAGATCCAAAGCAATTCCTGTCTCTCCAACTCTTACTCTATTCACCACCTGATTCTCTCAGTCCCACCTGCTGAAATTACAAAACGCATATGGATGACAACAATGATATGGCTTACTAGAAGGACGTAAGCCTGTTTTCTAGTGGATACTCACCTCCCTCCTAACTGTCAGCAGTAAAACTAAATGACTGCAACAACTCTAACTGGTCAAAATCCAACTTACTGCTTACAGCCTCCATCCACAAAACTGTCACAGTCAGTGGCATCAGAACCAGTGTTATCAAAATGTAAATTCCTTACCATGTACATATATATTTACCTTTCTTCCTTGTATGACTCTTAGTCAGTGTGCACACAGTGCATGGAATCCAAGGAGTAATGAGTTTCTCTTTCCTTAAATACGGTCTCAGCACAAGATTGTGAGATAGAAAAACAGCAGCACTATTTGTTCAAAACCACCCCACAGCTCCCATTGCAATTATCTAAACACCTTCAGGACCCCTTAATTACTCTGAGAAAATTCTGCCTTTAGATATACAAGCACAAAACCAATGGGAGTCATTTACAGCTAGCCAGAGGCTGAACTTGACCCTTAGTTTGAGTTATGTTTAATTTAGTCCAAGCTGATGAATACTTTTTGCCTATTGGTTGCCCTCTATGGTTCTTGGCCAAAGCTTATTGAAATTAAAAAAATGTATCTACTAGGTTTCAAAGTAGAAATTAGGCCTGTGACTCATACCCATACAAAGTAGTTTTTAAATTCTATTTTAGAGTTAATTGGTACAGATCTACAGACTTTTTGCTACACAATTCTCTTGCAACTGCAGTATTCAATTACCAACAGTTCTTCAATTTCCTAATCAATGCCATAACATAAAGAAATCTTATCACACAGCCTGAAGCTTCTCACCCAAAGCACACCATACACACAACTCCCAATACCAAACCTATAAATTCAGGTTTATGTACAAAAAGGCCCTTTTTTCTCATATCTATACTGGTTTTTAGGGTTCTGCAGAAGAAGAGTGGGAGTTTGCTATGGAATAGTGACAATATACTTGCAGGCAGTCATTTACCATAAATTAGATCAGCATTAGTTGTATGGACTCTAATTCATAATTATTTCCTGAGTAGGCTGAATATCACAACAGTTGAAACTCATTTTCTGCTATATCCTACTTTTATTTGATAAATTTACCACTGAAAGTTTCATTGATTCTCACGTAATAAATTTCCTGTTACTAACACACAGTAACTTTCGTTCCAATGGGCCCTAAAAGACGTCAGAGATCAGATTCTGTTCAGTTTCATATCAGTCCAGAGAATCCAACAGCCACAGGAGAAGAGAAACAGTTTTACTCTGTCTAATTACAAAAACACTGAGAAATAATTTAATCTGCACCTTCCTCTGAACAGATTGTAATCACAGTACACTCTAGAAAAAGCTGTGAAAGGAGTGAGTGAAAAATACTGCATGCATTTGGCTCTACAGGAAGCAATAGGCAGGTAAGATGCATTTCTCACCATTGGGAAAGATACTAAAGTACAATCTTGGAAGGATACTGGTTTTGAGATCAAGACACAGGACTAAACTTCTATTCCAAAAATTCCCATAAAATCATTTTATAACCTAACCTACTTATTTAGATTCCTTTCTCCGTCTTACAGTAATAACGAGCCTAATTTAGAGTTAACATTTATAAAAGGAATGGAAAACATCATAGAAATCCATTTTTTGTGTTGATATTTACATGTATAACCTGAACAATTCAGCTAATACTTTATTGATCAGATTCAGATTCTCAGAGATTTATCACGTATAAAACAAAAAGACACCACTAAATTACTTTGTATAAATGCTTACATACTAGATGATAAGATGTTGCACTCTTTTAACCTGGTTGGGAGCTCAGCAAATTGTTTTGGTCTTTTTCCAGTTTTACTGAACACAATCAAAATGTCAGAATGTGAAATCACTCATTTCTCAGCCATTTCTCAGAGCAGTTTGCTCCAATGTCTAGCTACTTCACAGTTGAGTTTATCTGACATTGATTCCTAGTCATTAATTCTCATTGGAAATTTTTTTTCTAGATCAAAATGCTTATTCATAACGCTTTGTGGTCCCCCATGGAGATAGTTATTCACAACATAGTTTCCTTTCAAGCTGCTTTTTCATAGACTAAACAGATTGAGCTCTACAAAGTCTTCCATTGGAAGACAAATGACTTGTGAGTATTGATGTGCCTGATCTTCAAAAAAATCTAACAATGAGGTCTTTAAAATCAAGTCCTGTTCTGTTGTCTCAAGTTGAGCAGCAAAAAATCAAGGCAAACTTCATAGTATATTTCTTCAGCTGATGGATTACTTGTACTGAAGGAACTGGACTTCAAACGAAATTGATTCACCACTACTCTTCTCTTAGAAAATCAAAGGCTACTTAAAAATATGCCAACCAGATAGGAACAAGGCGTGTCTTACACTGTTCCTGGAGCTGGTGCTAGGATGAAACAAGAGAATTATTAAGTACAAGGATAAAAATGTCTCATTAGAGGTTGTTATCACTATCATGAAAGATTCTAACAATTTGCTCTGCCCATTGCCTGTCACATGACATTGCCAAAAGGACTGATGAATAAACGCAGACTGACAGGTCAGTCACAGAGGGCTAGGACCCAAGAATACAGTAGGTGCCCATGTTCTTTACTTTGCCCGTTACATTGAGGCTTACTCAGTGTTTCTTACATGGAAATATCAGTTTTGTATTTCCAAAGACTGTGCTGGTACCACTCCAAAGAGTGTCCTGAATGTCCTGCGACAGTTGCATAGAGAGATGAGGAACAGAGAAATGTGAAAACCCTAGGTTCTTCCTAAGCAAACAAAGCAAAATGCAGTCAGAGATTCTTACCTTCTGATCTTGGCTATATGCTAAGATCCAATCTTCCTGCTTGGGGTGGAAAAGCAGACTGTGGATGTAGAAGTTGAGACGGTATTTTTGATACGTTGCGCCTTCATCAGAACTGATTAATAAGCTGCTTTCAACTTCTGGATCAGTCAGCAGCATTATCTATATGGAAAGGAAAGATGAAAATACAATGGAGAAGAGCAATCAGATGTAAAAATCAGTATGCTACTAGGAACTTCAAATAAGCTTATTAAATATATCTATTTTAAAATGTTTCATTGTAATGTCAAAACTAAGCACAACCAACTTTTCAGTAAGGAAAATAGTATATTTCAGTATATGTGTGTTATATAAACACATAACATATGATCAAATAGGTAGAATGAATTTACCACTAGTTAAAAGAGACCAAAATGAAGGTATGCTTTGGTTATCTAAAAAATCAAACCTAACATTTTTAACACAGATTGTAAACAGCCACAGTGGACTTGCTAGGGTACTCCTGAATGATCTGTCACAGTTAAGTGTTAACTAAAATAGAGAGACAAAGAGAGAGAAGAGACACATACACACAGAAAGATCTCTATGGTGAGGTTTGTTAGACTGTGGCAGAATTTTCAGAGAAGACAGTTTCATTGCCTGAAATGTTATAACATGGCTGTCTGCAACAAGCAATCTTGCCTTGGCAGGAAAACACACTTGATAACATGCTGGGTCCTTTCCCTCTCCACTTTCTACGGTCCTATGAGTTACAGATTTACTAGTGTATCAAAAATAAACTCTGCATAGTAAAGTTGCTTTATGGCTTTGTCCAAGAGTATTAGTTTAGGAGTGACAAAAGATATACAGCCTGTAGTTGTAGCTACTTCTCCCCATTAACTGTGGCATTAATTGGTCTGCATTGCTGATGAAAGAGAGAGAATAATGAGATACCCCTCTAGTGTCTCTGCATGAGAGAATATATATGTTTGAGCAGTAGAAAGAGATCATTCTAGTATTTCAGCAACCAAGGAAGTAATACCCCTAAGGAGTGAGAACGAGGCACCATGAATGACAAATATAAAAAGTTCTAAATAATATTTTCCTGGGAAGGTATTAAAGTCTTGAATCATCAGCTTTTTAAAAAATGTTTAAAGTGCTGCTGCTGCTGTTGCTTTGCAAATGGCAAACACTGATCTGTTCTTAGACAAGCCTGAAATAAAAGAGTCCACACTTGGCATTTCCCAGAGCAAATTCTTATCTGAGTTTGGGCACTGCAAAATTAATACACTCTGTTTCCTTCTCTTTCTTTCATTAAGACAGGCAGAATTAGATACAACTTAACTCACTACCTATGAATTATAGAGTGTTATAAGTCTTGATAGACATCAGAGGCTAAAGAACTATTTGTATGTGAAAGTGTAAACACACACAGGAAATGTCCTTCATTATTGGGTAACAGCCAGAGATTTTTAACCTATCTCTAGAAAACCCTTTGGTAGCATAACAATTTGGCTTGTTACCTGGAAGTTTGGGGTTCTTCAAAATCACTGAATTTTAGGATTCTGAGTGATTATAGACTAGTTATGTTACCACACTGTATGTCTAGCATAAAACAATGTTTCCGTTGTAGCAGAAAGGTAGTCTCCTTTTGCATCTCTGATTTACTTTGAAATCTTGTGATGAAAACATGTGCAATTAGAATTAAACATTCTTATTTTAATTAAGACTTTCAAATACATCAAGTATATCACGGGTGTCAGTTCTAAACTGAAGAATGCAGGACAAAAGCTACACAGAAAGCATTAATAATCAAAAAGTCATCTACTGTCACTAAGTAGCCCATCCAGCTTCTGAAGTCAAAAATTGTGACGTTTATCAGTTCTTTCTGGAACAAGTTCCTATGGTTAACATTTATCAGTTCAGTACTATGATTCAAGAATTATGATTTTCCTATTTTTATTACTACTTCTTCAGTGGATTTTATGTTGGTATTTGAAAATATCACAGTGCAGCATTAATTTGGACTACAGCAAATAGAGCAGAAATAAACACAAATCAATGGGCTTGATCCCAGCTCCCTGAAGTTAATAAGAGTCTTGTCATTGACTTTGGATTGTGCCTCTAAGGTAGGTTGTTTATCAAGATCTGATCTAGTCTCACAGATCTCCTTCTACCTGCACAAAGTACTCATCTGACCTCATCACTGTCACATCCAAGCACATCACTGCCTTAACACATTTTCTGTCAGGCCACTTCTCTGAAGTGTGAAAGTGCTCCTATCTCCATTTCTTAGAAAGGCAATTGAGGGACAAACTGTTGAGGCACTGAAGCACCTAATTCCTCATTCAATCAATAGAAGTTAAGTGCCAGCACTGCTGAGTTTGGCTTTAATCTGCTAACTACCACCCTGGGCTATTACTTCTGTGTTTTCAGGTATCTACAGTCTCCAGAAGCCTAAGCTGTTGCATTGTGATAGCCAGCCACTCTATACATAGGAAGTGTTTCAGGATACATCACTTTTACTATATATGTCAACGTCAATATCGTCTTAGATGTGGCAGAGCTGTGCAGAACTGCTGCAGATTTATACAAGGGCATACAGAGAGCTGGAGACGGGGGAGGGAGTTGACAGATGATTCTTTAGCCAACAGTAAGATTGTTAACTGTGAAACCAACTTGCAGTACTTAGGACAGCATTGTCTGCTCCACTGTTCCACCTTGTATTTTCAATCACTTTGCACAGATACCATAAACCAAAACAAGCTAGAGCTGGCTAAGCGTCATGGCTCATATCATAGTCAGAGCACTATGTTTCTTACAAGGTAAGAAAAGTAAATCTAATTAAAACACATCTGCATGTAAGTAATACGAATTAAAAGTCCAAAAGAAAACATTTATCGGATAAATAGCAGAAATTTATACCTGTATGAGAAAAAAAATATGTCAAAATGAGAGAGGAGTCTACATGGACCAGATCAGGATTCTGAAAAGAATCTCCCAAATGTCATGAGTAAATTTCTATAGCAAATTCTTGCATACTATGTTCTCACTCACATCACAGTGATCTCAGAGCACAGGCACTGAATTCCCTTTCATGGAAGCAAAATCAGAACATAAATATCATCTAATGTGTCTTGACCACTACTGAACATTTAGCTCGCAGCATCAGGAGACTGCTCTAGAGTCAGACATTCTGCCTCCAAAATGCCCGTGTTGCAGATAGATGTCATCTCAACATCAACCATTTCATTCTACAAACCCACTTCCTCTGAGCTGCAATACATATAGTTGCAGCCACATTAGCTTAATTTTATTGTCGACGTTGCCTGCAGCATAAATGAGAAATGAGGGAATGTACAATTCATTTCAATGTTTTTGTTGTTGGAAGCATATGAAACACAAAGTAAATACATTTCAGAATTTCCTTCAAAATAAATGAAGCCAATTTCTGCTTTGAAGTAGTCTCCTACCCATTGACTTGATGCAGTTGCTAAAATAGAAAATAAAAGCAAACACAGATGTGTTGGTCAAAAAAAGCACAGAAAATAAAACCAGCAACAATGACAAAATAAGTTAAGTTTATAAGTCATAAACTTTAATATCTAAGATAATTGAAAGAAATTATTTTTAGAATTTTTGACCTCACTGTAGAAAGCATTCTGGATTTCCTTAAATGTGAGTCCCTCAAAGGAGTGATCTTCTTGCTCTGTTTCTACAGTTCCTAATACAAAATATCACTGCTTTCCCAGCTAACTCTTGTTTCTGGACAAGTATATTCTGGGCATCGTTGAGGAATCAAGATGACTTTACCATATAAAAATATCTCAAATCTATCCAGGTTCTTAGAGCCTATAGGGAAAGACCACCTAGCAGATGAAGTCTAATAAGATTTTTGAAGGTTTCCCTTGTCAAGGATCAGAAATTGTCATAAAAGACCTTTCCATAGATTATTTCATGGTTAGAAGATCAGCATCAAACTTTATGAAAAATCCCTGTTTCCACAACAGAGAGAGGTGTTTATTTGGAATTTCCTTGATGCTTTGTTCTGTTTAATTTATTTAATAACAATTTGGAAAGAAGGAAGGAAAGATAGGTGACAAAGTTTGCTGATGACGGTAAGGTATTCAGAATGAGGAAAACAAAAGCCAGCTATGAAGATCTGTAAAAGGATTTCACAATACTGAGTATATGAGCAGTAAAAGGTAAAATTCAGTGATGCTACATGGGGGGAAAAAAAAAGCAATAGGTAATTCCTTTCAGGAAAGCAGTCTGGGGGTTTCAGTGAAGAGGGATATGAAGATAAGAGCTCAGTCCTCAGATCTAATCCAAAAACTTCAGTTACAGAGGTAGGAATTATTAGGAGAGATTGGGCCACTGTAAAGTGTTGCCACAACTTTAACACTGGGTGCTGTTCTCACTCTTCATCTTAAAAGAGCTATAAGGCTAGAGAACAAAATGCCTAATAGCTGTAAGAGTGATTGAAATGAGCTACGAAACATTTTTCATACAAGTAGAAAATAAATGAACTATTCAACTTTCAAAAGAGATAAATGAAAGGCAATTTGACCAAAGTCTACAAGACTATGACTGGCCTGGAAATGCTTAGAGAACAATTATTCACTCTGTCATAATACAAAACTCATGAGCTATAAATGAAATTATCAAGAGTGAGATATAAAGCACAGCTGAGGCCATAACAAGGGGAAAGGTACAGATATCATTTATATAGACTTCTGTAAGGCCTTTGACATGGTAGCTCCCAACATCCACCTCTCAAAATTGGAGATATTTGGATTTGATGAGTGGACTGTGCAGTGGATGAGAAAATGGTTGGATGGTCACATCCAGAGAGTAGGGGTCAACAGCTCAATGTCCAGATGGAGATTGGTGGCAAGTGGTGTCCCTCAGGGGTTCATATTTGGACCAGCACTGTTTAATATCTTCATCAGTGACAGACAGTGGGATCAAGTGGACCCTCAGCAAGTTTGCAGATGACATCAAGCTGAGTAGTGCAGGATGGGATGCTGAGGAATGAAGGGACTGAGAGCAGTCCTGCTTATCAGGACTTGAGAGTGGTAGGACTTTTTGGATGAAAAGCTCAACATGAGTCAGCAATGTGAGCTCGCAGCCCAGAAAACCAAATGTCTCGAGCTGCATCAAAATAAGCCTGGTAAGCAGTTTGATGGACGTGATTCTGCCCCTCTGCTCTGATGATGCACACTTCTTAGGTGAAGAATTGGGCCCATCATCTTTATCTTGACACTTTTTAAACTATCTCTCATTCCACCATTACAAAATAAAGCTATTAATTCCAGTAGAAGCCCTTAGTAAAAGAAGACCAACCTTAGAGTGCTTCAGGACTAGTTTATTGTTGTCTTATGATAAACAAAAAAATGAGAAGTCAAGACTGTACTTCCCAGCAAAAGTAATTGGTCTTTGTTCAGACCATTGCTTAGCAATGATCAGAATCTTCTTATTCACAGCAGGCAAGGAAAGCACATGCTGCACTTCCTGATGTTTCAGAAGGATTACAGTTTTTCTCTATAAAAAATAGTCAATGAAGTCAACTGTGCTGGTTTTGACAGGGGTACAGTTCATTTTCTCCATAGTAGCTTGTATGGGGCTGTTTTGGATTTGTGCTGAAAACAGTGTTGATAATGCAGAGTTGTTTTGTTTGTTGCTGAGCACTGCTTAAAGAGCCAAGGCTTTTTCTGCCTCTTACCCCATCCCATCTGCCAGTAGGCTGGGGGTGCACAAGAGGCTGGGAGGAACACAGTCAGGCCAATTGACCCAAGGTACATCCCATGCCCTATGGCATCAGGCTCAGCAGATAAACCTGGGGGAAGAAGGAAGAAAGGAGGATATTCAAAGTGATGGCACTTGTCTTCCCAAGTCATTGTTATGCACAATGGAGCACTGCAAGATGGCTGAACATCTGCTTGTCGATGAGAAGCACTGAATGAGTTTCTTGGTTTTGCTTTGCTTGTGTGCATGGCTTTTGCTTTACCTATTGAACTGTCTTCACCCCAAGCCACAAATTTTCTCACTTCTACTATTCCTATTCTCTCCTCTATCCTATCGGGAGTTCAGGAGGGATGAGGGGGGAGTAAGTGAGCAGCTGTGTCATGCTTAGTTGCCCAGCTGGGGTTTACATGCAGCAGTGGTTTAATGCAAAGCATCCATTAATCATCTATCCCCTGAAAAGGGATAAATTTTATTTACTTTTCCAAGAAATAACAAATAGATACAAAACATGATTTATGAATCTTAAACAGCCCACACTTTCTTCACTCTTTTTTTGATGCTAACTCTTCTGATGGCAAATTGCCCTTGACAATTATGTTGGTTTTTGCTGTCCTCACAAAGAAACCTAGGAATGCTCTGCAAGAGGCTTCTTGCTTCTGCAGATAGAATTATGACCCTTATACAACTGCCCTGAATGCTAAATTTAGTGGCCTAGTTGAAATAAGCCCACAATAGCTTTCAGTTTTTTATTTTAGCCTCCCATTTCTCCCCTTGGACCAACTTTTCTCTAACACTTTGTAGGAAAACACACAGTATCAGTGAAATACTATGCTTTTGGGTTTTTTTCAGATTTCATAGATCTACATGTTCTTTCATTCACAAGATGTAATAACAGATCTAAGTTATATTACCTGACTGGAAACAGGGATGAAATGCAAACTGGGTCAAATCTACTGAAAGAACACTCACTTTCCTCATCTGTTACATGCTTCATCTATAGACCCAACTCTGGTGACCCATGTGAAACAAGAAACATTTCTCTTGAGACAGCATCTGGAATATCATGTCCAATTCTGGGCCACTCAGTTCAAGGACAGGGAGCTGCTGGAGAGACTTTGGCACAGGGCCACAAAGATGATGAAGGGAGTGGAGCACCTGGCTTATTGTTAAAGGCTGAGGAAGCTGTGGCTCTTTAGCTTAGAGGAGACCAAGGGGTGACCTCATTAATGTTTACAATTACATAAAGGGTAAGTGTCAGGAGGATGAAGCCAGGCTCTTCTCAGTTATGTCCAATGATAGGGCATGGGGCAAGGGGTACAAACATAAGAGATTCCAAGGAAACCTAAGGAAAAACTTCACTGTGAGAGTGAGGGAGCACTGTAAGAGGCTGCCCAGATGGGTTGTAGAGTCTCCTTCTCTAGGGACATTCAAAACCCACCTGAATGAGTTCCTGTGTGACCTACTCTAGGTGGTCCTGCTCTGGCAGGGGGGTTGGACTGGATGATCATTTGAGGACCTTTCCAGCCCTTGAGATTCAGTGATTCTGTGAAAATAAGAGTGAAGTAAAGCAAAGCAGGAAATCAGCAAGGAAGACCAAAAATATCCTACTCTTAACAAAAGCAGGGCATTCCCTACTTAAATTCTCTAAACAGTAGCATTTTCTTCCAGCTTCTCTGCATGATAGTTACATAATTTTCAGAAGGCTGTGAAATTTGGTTTCTTTACATAGTAACTGATTGCAAGAATGTGAGTGCTATGGAGTCTCAGCATAATGAAATGTATTTTCTGCCACTTTCCATGTCACTTCTCAATTGGGATTGCCATTTACAAGGAATCAAGATGGTGTAAAGAAGGAACCCGAGTCTCCAGATTCAGCAATTCATGTATGCATTTGAAACAACATTCCCTGATTTCAACTAATTGAACTAGCTCATTACAGAATCACAGAAACAGAGAATCTTAAGGGTTGGAAGGTACCTCAAAAGATCATCCAGTCCAATACACCTGCCAGAGCAGGACCACCTAGAGTAGGTCATACAAGAACTTGTCCAAGTGGGTTTTGAATGTCTTCAGGGAAGGAGACTCAATAACTCATTCAGGTAGCCTGTTCCAGTACTCCCTCACCCTCACAGGGAAGAAATTTTCCTTGTGTTTCTTTGGATTATCTTACGTTCCCTGTGAGGGTGAGGGAGTACTGGAACAGGCTGCCTGGATGAGTTGAGTAACCTCTTATGTTCCAGCTTGTACCTGTTGCCCCTTGTCTTATCATTGGACATCACTGAGAAGAGCCTGGCTCCATCCTCCTGACATCTGCCCTTTAGGTATTTGCTTAAGCTTTTTCAAGACCTAGAATAAGAAACAAAATGAAACAAGCCAAAGAAAGGAACTGCTTTGTCTGTGACATTCTGAAATAAATGTAGCACTACTGCAAAGCAATTTAGACCAACTCCTTTTACAGCAATGAGCTGCTAGAAGCAGTAAATGGTTGCAAGAATAAATAAATTACAGACAAAATTACCAAAAAGAAATAACTTAAGCATTTATTTGGATATTAATAGTGAAAGAGGAGATTGAAGTGAAATTTAACAAGCTTTACTCACGGGCTAACATCAACTGCTGTAGAACTGCGCTTATGAATAATGCCACCAAGTTTGGCCCAAGTCTCTGCTTTAAATAAATTGGCTAACAGTATTAGCATCTAAATGAAAACATGAAATGAATTAGAGCTGACAGTTTTGAAACTGTCTCTAACACCAACTAAAAGACAAGGTTAGTTGCTTAGCAATTTCATTAAGATACTATTAAAATAATACACCAATAATTCAATCAAGGAACTGTAAAATCTCTTATTGCCAGAAGTTCTTTTCAGCTCAGGAAGTGCAGTAATTTCGTAGGCAAAGACTTCAACGATCAAATTCTACTTTCAACAATGAACAAAAATATATAAAAATTCCTTTGAATGATGAACTGATTTGGAATGGTCTCAGATATAAGTGGAAATGACCACTTTAATACAACAAACGACCTGTGGACAAGTTCTTTTGCAACTATAATTCAGTGAGCTAAGAATAAAAGGGTTCTTATTTGTACAAAGACATATTCAACTCAATAATCTTAAAGGTCTTTTCCAACTGCAATGATTCTATATAATCTAAACTCATTAAATCAGGCTGCTCTTATATGAGAGCAACATATACCTAGTCTTCCCCAAGTAAAACTATACACACAATTACCAGAGAGTGTAATTCACATTCAGACTCAATACAAATACAGTGTATTCTCTACACTCTATTCTCTACAGTGTGAACTCTAGCATCATTTTCCCCAAGAACACACAAAAGGTTCATAACTGGTAGGATTCTACCATAGAATCACAGAATGGTAGGGGTTGGAAGGGACCTTCAGAGATCATCTAGTCCAACGCCCCTGCAGAAGCAAGTTCACCTAGATCAGGTCACACAGGAACGTGTCCAGGTGGGTTTGGAAACCTCCAGAGAAGGAGACTCCACAACACCTCTAGGCAGCCTGTGCCAGGGCTCCCTCACCTCAACAGTGAAATATTTTTTCCTTGTGTTTGAATGGAACTTTTGCTGTTCCAGCTTCTTCCTATTATCCCTTGTCCTATCAATAGATACAATAGGAAAAAATTATACCCCAACTTCTTGACAGCCATCGTTTGGATATTTGTAAATATTAATGAGATCCTCCCTCAGTGTCCTCTTCTCCAGACTAAACAGCCCCAGTTTCCACAGCCTCATAACGAAGATGCTCCAGTCCCTCGATCATCATTGCCATCCCTAATTCTTGGCTAAACGTAGTAGAAATGATGTGGTAAAAGGTTCAGATGGTAAATTCATCTTCCTTGCACACAAGATTTAGTGCTCATTGAGTGAAAAGACAATTTCATGTCAGCAGAATACTAAGTGACAAAGGACTATCTGTTAAGAGAGAAAAATTATTACCTGCCAATATTTTTGAAAGCTGGGATTATGCAATGTCTCTAATAGAAGAACTGTTGAGAATTGCATTTGGCATCTTGGTGAATGTGGTTTGAAATAAAAAGTTGGCTACTGGCTGGAAAAGAAGAATCCATTTACCTGTTCTATATTAATGAAGTTCATTATAGGCTAAAAGTGACTGCAAAAGAAAGCAGCCAATGATAGTTCTATTTTTTTTATTACCTGTGGGAATCATCTGGGGTTGTTTTACCAGAAAAAGTAAATGTAAGTATTAGTAACAAGCTATAAGGTAAATGAAACACCGTATAACTCCCCTTTATTCAAGCTTCAGACAAGGACATAAACAGTCACTTTCAAAGATCTGATGATTGCCTCAGTATACTACCATTATTCAATGAAAGTCCAAAATCATCTCAAAAGGAAGAGGAGAAACTTTGGAATAAATATTTACCTTAGGAATATATCTGTCTCTGTTTTACACATAGCCAGCAAATTGTATGCATCTAACATGTGCAAGTTATCACAAAACACACAAGTCGTCAGCACCTCTTCTACACAAAGTATCCTGTTTCAAGGTTTCAGAATACTAAAAGTATGAGAGATTTTACTTATTTTTACAGCATATGATTCTAAGTGGCAAAGCAAAAAGCTTTGGAAAACCCCACTGCACACATATGCTGATTAGAAAAAAAGAAATAGAAATAAAGAAAAAAGTAATTTCACCTGTTTTTAGAAAATACTCCACTGTACATCAAATGGCAAACATCACCATCTGTCTCAGCAAATACATATTTGAAAATTACATTTCTAGAAACTAGAGTTGTTACCATATGCAATGAATAACATCACTCATTGACTTCCTTGGCTGAATACAATGTCTTCCTTCTATTATGGGACTTAAGCAAAATATGACCTTAAACACTTCTGCTTTAAATTGTCAAATCCTCTGCTTTTTGTCTCTAGCCCATTCCTGGTTAAGCACAATATTTAGAGTCCTATCCAGGTGTGTTTTAATAATTTGTAAAAAGTTTTTGACTAATAACTGTGAACTTTAAAGAACTTACTTATGATTGTTCCAGGTGAATAAATGGTCATTGGAGCTCACTGTTGTCCTTCCCTATATTAACACAATTAATATTTTGTAATAAATGAAAAAGAAAAAGCTTTAATTCTCTCAATATCTAAACATTCAAATTAAATAAAAACTTCTTTTTCCATGTTTAGGAACACTTCCAGAATCACATTTACTCTTACAACTTTCAGTGATAATAATAATCTAACAGTCAGCTGGTATTTCACAATAGTTTTCATTAATATGTGACTGTTGTCTCAATGTCACTGAATAAGTACTAGTGACCTTCTCTTTCCTGGACATAGCACATGCAATCAGTAATAATGTATTAATTGCATTAAGGATCAACTGCTGTTATTGTTGCTCAGCTTTCTCTACTTTGACTAGTCTCAGGTTAACGATGTTTCTCCACCTCTGAATTTTCATAGCACCAAAGTCCCAAGTATAGTATTAGGTCAATGTGATATAGGCTCATGAAGACATCTGTGACATCTGTGCAAATATTATTCCATTTTTTTTTCCGATCCTACTTGATAAGGATGAAGATATAAAGCAAGTCCAGAGGTGCAGGGGAGAAGATTTTTCCTGAGAGAACAGCATACAATAATAACTGTTCTTCCCTCTGAACTTCAGAAAACATCTGAAGCACTGAGTGGGATGGAACCGATCCTATTTCTGTCTAAATCCAAAAGAGGGCAGTGCACCCACGCGCAGCCCGGGTTCATTACTCCCAGATCATCAGTGTGGGGACATTCATCAAGTGGACAGGTTGCTACCTACAGCCTTTTCTCTCTGTGTCTGAGCTTCGGCAGAAGCCTCATTCTCAAAAGTGATTTACCTTGGACTAGACCTGAAAAGATTCAACAACTTCTTTTTTCCATTAAAGGTGAAGAAGTTGCCACACCTTCAGTCTTTTTGTGTGCTGCTGAGTCATTGCTTGTGGGCTGGACTGCAGAGAGAAATACCAACGATGTTCACATTCCCAAGAGTAAATTGCAACCCCAGCAGCTAGGGTGAACTCTTAAAATATATGCCCTTGCTTAGAGGTAAGAACTTTTTTAACTAAAGGAGAAAAAAAAAGATGAGATGTGGAAGAAAGGAGTTCCTGAAGATTAGCATCACTTTTTAAATCCTAGCTTTTAAAGGCGCAGTTTCCATTTCCATTGCTCTAGAATTAAATGAAAATAAAGATTCTCTTATTTGCATCATCCTTATGCAACAATAGAAATGTAATCCTAAAAACAATAAAGAAAACCTTTTATTAATACAACTTAATAGATTACTACATGATGTTCCAGAACTAGTTTTGCTTTACCTACAAAGTGATTTATAACTTAAATTATTTTAGGTTGGTAAAAACCTCTGGATTTTTCTTACTCCAAACTCCTGCTTCTTATCGAGGTACAGATAGATTCTCAAGACTTTGTCCTGTCAATACTTAAAAACATTGGAGATTGGAGATTGTTGGAGATTTCACAAACTCTTTAGGCCCATCCAATCTGAAACTATTTCGTTTCTTTTCAGTGGAATCTTAATTTTCAGTTTCCAGGGTTACCACGACAGTTTTAGAACAAGCAAGACTACCTTCAATTTTATATTTCTTTTAACTTAAAGGTCTGTCTTAACATAGCAAAAGCTTTGGAAGCTGGAAGTGCTGTATGAGCCCAAAGGACCAAGGCTAGTTTCACCTGCTATAATCCTATAGCAGTGCTGAAAATAGAATTCGTTAGGCTCAACTCCTAATCTTACTCATAAAAATTAGCTAAGGAACAATC
The DNA here is from genome assembly GCF_028858725.1 of Colius striatus. Lineage (NCBI taxonomy): Eukaryota > Metazoa > Chordata > Aves > Coliiformes > Coliidae > Colius > Colius striatus. The sequence goes on from NC_084766.1 coordinate 27,773,033, forward strand.
GGTTCCAGAGGAAGGAATGTGAAAAGATTAAACTTCTCATTTTTTCAGTCTCAAACCAAATTCTAGATTCTTATCTCTTCATTCTACAGTTGGTTTGGGTTTAATTTAGTAGCCTGACATGGCAACAAATGTTTCTATTCCTGTTTCATCATTATTACACATTGCTTTCTCTTCTTTTACATATATTTGCCACAAAAAGCTTTATCACTGAAAACAACTTAAAAATCTATTCTTTAAAATTTAAGTAAAACATAGCAGAAACTTCCATTCCAGAATAAAATCTAACTCATAACAATGACTGTATTTGATTATTGCATTTTGATAATAAAGACAGACAAAATACTCAGGAAACCTACAGTACTACAAGCACTTTACTTTGGATGCTGCAATCTAGTTTTAATTATTAATCATCTGTTCTTTTGCAACAGATGTTCTGCATTGTACTGAACAGGGAAAAAAATTAAGCTGAGACAGTCTTACTTGCTCAGAGGAGAAAAGAAATCTCAGCTTTGTAGAGATCTGGAATGAGTTGTGTTCATACATACTGCTTGTACTTTGTTCTGTTGCTCAGTAAGGCATTCCTTTCACTAAAGAATCTCATGAGATTAATTAGTCAATCTTCACACCAACTTTGTGGTAAAGAAGGAAAGTGCACACATCAAGAGGGAAAATTACTTGGACAAACTCCACTAATCAATCAATGGCACAAAAAGAAAGAAGCCACTTGCACTGTAAGCACATTACAAACAACAGCATCTTCCAGTCCCGAATACTTGGCCCTGAGGGTCGTTAATCCTAATCAAAGCAAGAGGAGAGTCTTGGAGTAAAAGTATGGTAACCTAAGTAGAGCTACAAAAGGGACAGAGGAAAGAGGAACACTAAGGCAGCAATTTTTCCCTGAAGGGTGAGTTAGCAATAAACTCACAATTCACATGATCTTATTTCATATTTCCTGTAATATCCTTTAAAATGTACTTGAACTTACTCTTGAAAGGCAGCCTGACAGTGTATGTGACTGATACACCCCAAGATGTAAAGCTTATATATATATATGTGTTCACTGAATATAGATAGTTGGTGTGCCCCATTACCAAGGTATAAACAGGGATAGCCTATGGCAGGAAAAATCTCTAAGACATTGTGAAGATAGATGAGTTGATGGCCAGACAGGTGTTCAATAGGTTTTAACCCCTGGCTACAGGCAACCAGGAATTTATCTGGCCTGAGAGATTTAACATTTCAGGAGTTTATAGTCTGTTTATTTTTATCAGGTCTCATGACCACTCAAACTTTTGAATGAATCTTTTATCAACCCTACAAGGGAAATGACTCAAAAGTAAAAAAATCTCATTATAAAGGAAGCTTCTCCTGATATTCATCTTTCATGTTCCTGTTTTTCATGTAATGCCTAGTTATAGCTCTATCACACCCTGATATATCAGGGTTTTCTTCCTGGGAGAGATATTCTTGGGTGGTTCACTGGCTCCCATCAGTCGCTATCCCAAGACATATACACACGTTGTATAAAGAATGACATATTAAGGATGATTATGCCACTACAAGTAAGACTCAGACTCATCTAGACAACTGTTATCACAGAAAGAAAGATGCACGGAAAAGGAGATGCAACAGTAATAACAATCTGGCTACTAGAGTGCAGATAAATGGACTGACTGACTGGTAAGGAAATTGTTTTGTTTTTGCCCTTAGAGGAAGAACAATTACCTTCTGCTTTCTCTCGGCCTTCCACAAATGAGAACAATTGGGAGGACTAGGAGGGAGATGCTGCCACAACAGGTAACAAGACTGTGGTCTCACCTCAAGCTTTTTAGCACAAACACATCTCTTGCACTCCCAACGTTACGTCACTGCATGCAATGACAAACAGAGATCATGGAATCTTAGAATTGTTTTGAGTCAGAAGGGAACTTTGAATATAATCTAATCCAGTCCCCTTGCCATGGGCAGGAACATCTTTCATTAGATGAGTCTGTTCAAAGATCTGTTTCAGATCTACCTGGCTTTCACCCTGCCTCTACTACTTGCAACTCCACTACAGTAAGGAATCAATTTTCTTGTGTCGGGGATATTCCAGGAAAGTGAAAGAGGAGATGGGAACCAGGATGAGTTGCAGCCATTATCTTTTTAAAATGTTAAGACAGTAGACAATTTCAAACAGCAATGTTGATGGTCTGCTGATGATCTCTGCTATATCACAGTTATGCCAAGCTCAGACAGATGGTCAATTTACTAAATGCTTTGTTTCATGGCCAACTGTTTCAAGGCATGCCACTTGCCTCTGGCCAGCCTTGGCGCCTGTGTGGCACTGTGCTGTTCAATATTTCAAAAAGCTCTTGCTCTTTCTCGTGTTTGATAGCACATCCAAAGTGAAGAAACAAGAGGGAGGGTACTTTAGACTGTTGGCAGGAGTACTCTGCTGGTCTCAAGGACATTATTTGTACCTGCTCATCTCCATGTCTCTGCATAAGATTGTTATCCCTCCATTCCTTACAAGTGCTCTCATCTTATTTCACCTAAAATCTACCATCTGAATGTGTTCAATAAAAATGGCTTATTATGTCCAAAGTACTTAAAATGGTGCACAAGCTCTTGGATGGGGGAGTTGGTGCCTGTAGCAAGAATGATGCTCACGAAATGCTGAAACCCAGTAATAACTCTGAATAGTAGCTATTTGAAACAGGTAGGGTTGGTAAGAAACCGATATTTTCCTTTCATCTGTTTTTCCCTAAGTGGTAAAATTCTTGGGACTGACTTCACTGCAGCTGGTGACATTATACCTGTCTGAGGCAAGCATCAGATCCTTTAGTGTCTAATGCTTTCATGTTCTGAAGTAAGAAACTATAACCTTAATAGAAAGTATAACAAGATAGAACTCAGAGTATTCAGTTGTTCCCCGAGATATATGTTCTGGGTGGTAGAAGGAAGAGGAAAATACAGTTTTTCATGATGGTTATCAGTACTCTGAAAAATAATGTCACATTTCAGGCCTTTCTTTTTCCCTGAAATTGTAGGAAACTTATGCAAAAGATAATAAAAACTAACATGCAGTAAAAAAAGCAGAAAATTATTCACATATATAAATAGCATTTTTCAGCTAGTGGAAGAATTATTTAATTCATTCTCTTCACATATTTTATAAGGACTTTATTTTCAAAATTAACTACTTTAAAAATAAGAATTTGGCTCCAAAGGATCAATGATAAAAATCCCATTTAATTTAGGATTTTTCTTTACCTTTTGGTTGCTGTTGGGGTGAAGAAAGAAGGTTCTACTAGGTAATGTTTACATTCCTTCTTAAAGCATTTCTGTGGAACTCTGAAGTCTGGGAAGATTAATAATAATTTAAATTATTTTTGATTCTACCAGCTGATAACTTTAGAAAAGACACGTATCATAAGATACCTGACAAAATCATGAGAGTTGACATCTGCACTGAGAGTTACATGTCTTTTCTCTTTGGAGGTGGCTATACAATCTAATGATATTTTGATATTAAATGGATTGCTTTCAACACACATATGTGCAACGGATGATGACAATAGCTGAGCCTACATTTCCTAGTTCAATATAAACTTTGGCATGCTATACATGGTTCTGCTACTTCTTGATTTTTAGGTATGGAGACAAAAATAAAATAGTGCAGGGGCAACAGTCCAGTATGAATGAAGTCTCTTGCTTGAGGGTGTGAATCAGAATAATTTTCCCACCCTGTGATGGTAATCAAAATAAAATGGAGAAGAAAACCAGAAAAACTATTTTGTGCTGAGTTCTCTTCAGTGGTGACAGTGAGCAATGAAATTCCCCGTAATTTTAACAAAGGTTCATTAAAGCAGACCAAACATTTCAAGCAGCATGTTGAGCCCGTCCTCCTGTGCCACCAAAGTTTATTTCAAAAGACTGTTACAGAAAAATCCAAGATCCTATAAATAATAATAATGTGGGAAAGGTAAGCTTAGTCTCTGGAATGTGAAGACAGTGAAGAGTAAGTTCTATCACTGCTGACTACAGTTAGGGGACAAGCATGCCCTTACAGAAGAAAATACCAAAGGCAGCACAGAGTGCTCCAACCTTGTCTATTAATTTTCCAATTGTCATGGTTCTGTATAAAGTCTTTTCAGATTTATGTCACACAGTTCTGTTCTACCATCTACTTGCTTCCAGGCTTTGAGTCATCTTTATCCAGGATATGCGCTCATACAGATGGAATTTTTTCCTTACATAAGGAAATACTCCTTTTGCAAATATAGGACATGACAGTTTCATACATTTTCATTCCAAAGCAGACTTTACACATTGGCTTTGATGAAGCTCCAGGCTTTGTTTCATTTTGGTTTCTTATATGATAATTCTGAAATGTTCTTTAAAATTTCTCTTTAGTTTAGATTTAATTTTTCCCTCTGACTGTGAATAAAACACAGCTTCACAAATTATGTCTACAGCTAGTTCTTTTTATGCATATTTATCTGATTTGCTTCTCTCCAAAGCATTTTTTTTATTAATGCATTAATTTCATAATCATTTCAAATTATGTTTCCTATTGCATGAACAATTGGGGAATTAGCATCTGCTTGTAAGTTATTAGCTTAGCTTTTAATTTTTGTTGCTGTAGTTGATGAACTCAAATTAACCATAGTAAATGTGCCTGAAAAGAAATCCACCTCTAATGATAAATAATTCTCTTTATTTTCTGTTTTGTTTCAGTTTTTTAAAGGGAATTCAGTGCAGTCAGACAAGTAATAACACAAAACACTTTTTTTCACTACCAGTTTTGGTATAATGGTTGAATTTCTACGTAGAGTCACTCTGTAACACTCTTAGAAGGTCTTTCATATATGCAGCTAGGTAGCTACTGTGTTAAATTCTGCTGTTTCCCTCTGGTTATCATAATTCTGGGTCTCAAAGGCATCTACAGTGTCACAAACCACCTGTGATATCTCAGCAGCTTTAATGTCAGTGTTAAGCTCACATTAAGCAAGAGCACTGTTGTTCAGCTGACAAAGACTCAGTGTACCCATTTTCTACAGACTTAACTTTTTACATGACTTCGTGAGCCTATTCAGACACATGTATCTGAAAGCTGTTCTGGGTCATACTGAGATGTTGAAAAAGCATGAGGAATAAAATATTAATGAGGAAATAATGACCCATGTCTCATTTCCCTCCTTGCACATACCATATGACATCCAAAAATGTAGAAAGTGCTGTTAGCCTACTGCTACTCCGTTTCAGAGCTGCTAATGCTTCTCCTCCCTGACCCTCTTGTATTTGCCTTCTTTTAAAATAAGTAATTTCCTTAAAGCTATTTTCAGAAAAAGTGACAAAATGAGTATGATACATCTGTCTGCTGGGATTTCATTACTACTCCATCTTCAGTTGATGATCTGACCTACATGTAACAATATCTAAAGCGAAAGATCAGCATTCTTGGTTTGCCTTCATATACCAACATGGCAGGCATGATCAATTAGTCCAATAAGACAGAAATTCAATTTGTAAAAGAGAACTTTGACTGGTGAAAACGTCTACTGTGGCTAATAGAGCATAATTAGAAGTTAATGGCTTTATTGGAGGTTGAATAACTGAAGCTATACATTTCTGTGCTCATCACCTAGTGCATAGTTTCATCAAGTAGAGCAAAAGCTCGTTCCATTTTTTTTAAGAGCACAAATTTTACAGAAATACTACAGCAAGTTATATGTTTTAATGTTATCACCTCCAAATAGAGTAAGACTGAATGCCACCTGTCTTTGTCTCTAGAGACATTCTGATGGGAAGTTCAATCTATATCTCTCCTTGGCTATTTAACAGTGTGACTAAAGCTTGTGGCACACAGCTGTGGAGCTTGCAAGCAGGTTTCCTTGCACAACTGACATTACAGTTGATTGCCTTTCTATAACAGTTACTCAAACTAAACCAGTGCAAAGCATTTCAGGATTTTTTCAACAAATATTGCTGTAACAGAACTTACCCTTCTACTTCAAATAGAGTATACAAGGAGGGACATATAAACTTACTCTCATCTCTTTTTTTTAAATGAATAAAAAATGGTGTGTACTTTGAAGTGACCTTCCTAGCTGTGTAATTGATCTTGTTAAATCAGAATCCTACTAATAATTAGACTGATTGTCAAAACTGTACAGAAGTAATCCTGCAATAGCAAAGAAAGAGAGGAATCATATTTAGCAGCAGTTTTTAAATTCACTGTTTGTAGAGAATACTTGAATTTATGGTATTTTTGCTTTAGTGACTCGATGATATTCTGGCGTCAAACTCAAAAATCTTCTGCTACTGCTCTTAGCAAAGTTCTTTGAGTGCATGAATTGGGTTCTGTATCACACTTCATGTCAGGTATTTGGGTGTCTGCTCAACAAACTTCAATTAATGTTTGAAAGGCTGAAGCACTAATGACCAAGCAGTGCTATTACTCATGAGATGACAAAAGAAACTTAGACTCAGCCAGTAATGCTTTAATGGCTTCAAACAGCTGGGAATGTTAAACCGTGTGAAATTTAACTCAATCAACTATCTGGCTTCAAAGATGCAGATGCAGTTTTGTTATCAGAAGCCAATGATCAGTATCAGTTTCAGCAGTACACATAACTCATGCAACAATGGCTGTTGAATGCCAATGACTGCTAATGAGAAATTGATCAATAGTATTTCTAACCACACTATTCAGCCTGTAATGGGGCTGCTTCTGTTGATAGAGAAAATAAGTTAGGAATGATTCTATCATCAGCCATGGCAAATTCCAGTGTTGCCCATTGCTTTTTATTGTACCTGCTGCTTAATATCCAATATATATTTCTTCAATTGTCTCTGCCCTGTCCAACTCAATTTTTAGATGCTCACTGTAGCTATACTATAGAACTTGAGTTGCCTACTAATCACTTGCTATTTCTATAATGCCCAATGGATACTAGGTGAGAGCTAAGTTACCATTTCTTACTCTTCTTGCTATTTGCTTACTATCCTCAAACAAGATCATATATGCACTACTTTCTGAGGGATATACTCCAGATGTAGACAGTATTCATGTCCAGGTCCATTATTTTCTCACTGATGGAGACAAGGTTAGTTGATTGAATACTCCTAGCAATAATTCTACTATTCTACTAATAGTTCTACATGTAAGGTAGTCTTTTCTTAAGCCTTCAATGGTCATGTTCAACTCACAAGCAAGAAAATAAATGATAGGCTGTTTTGGCCAGGAATACTATCCCTACTGCCATAGGGTGCAATAGGGCAATACAGTGCAACTTATTCCTCTGTAAAATCTTTTGTGCATAATTTTAAAAAACACTCCAAACATATTTCAGATAGCAGTACATGCCATAAGTAAAGAAAACAAGGCATGATAAGCCAATGATGGAAAGAACGTGCTCCAGACACACCACAGAGAGATCACATAAGCATGGAAAAGAGTCAAAAGCTGAGGGAATAAGATCTAATAACTTCAGTACAGAAAGGGGTTTAGGTAAGTCAGAGGTCAGAGAGAAGGACTGAATTTTAAATTGAAATCTCAGAACAGACTTAGGCTCAGTTAAGACAAAAGTACTAGAATGACGCACAGTGAAAAGCCGTTCACAACCAATATGGTTGGTATCAAAATCAGGAAGAATAGAGGTGAATCCAAAGAACATTTTGAAGTCCCTGCTGTGCTGGATCGTTTGCAATCATGGTCAGCTGAAGCCATGAAAGTGTCAGTTATATTTTGTTCATTCACTGCACATTCTAAGATCCTCGAAGCATAGGGATCACACCCATGAAATGCAGCAGTTTAATTTCCATCCATGTGTGAATGAAAAAAAATTATATACTAAAAAGGTTAGAAAAGAAGTAAAATCTATGTCTTCATACATCAATTCCCACAAGGCAAGACAACGGTCCTGTTTTTAGTGTACATCAGTTGCCCATGTGCACACATTTCTCCTCACTTTCACTAAGCACCATTAAGTTTATCACACCATGAGAGCGAGTATATGGTCAGTAACCATGCAATAGTTAACAAGCTAGAAACTGACAGACCAACTTGCTTGACGGTGATTTGTTATGGAGAACCAGAAGTAGAAGACTGGACTGGGAGTCAGAAAGAAACAGAGGAAAAAAAGTTGAGTGTTAGTGGCAACCAACTCTAACCACAGTCCCTGCTCATAAATATGTTATTAAGCCCAGTCATTAGAGAAAAATACAGCATTCACAAAAATTACATCCTTCTCTAGATGATACACTAACCTTGCTAAAGGAATACTTTGGCTATGAATAAAATCAAAACATACAGAGAGACAGAGTTAATGCTGAATTTTCAGCTTCCTGTAGTCTCCTAGCAGAAGAAATCTTGTCTTGAGGCTACATTATGTTCTAGGGTAATAAAAGAACTGCCTGAAAGAGCCTCTAGCATATACTAAACATCCAGGTACCTGAAAATGAAGATAAGAGTTTTATATTGTCACGTCAATACACTAAAAGATGTTCTTCCTGACTACAGTGGGTCATCAAATAGTGCTCAAGATTACAAGTGGTGTGATTTTGTAATAATTATTGAATGAGGTGAGGATATTATTTTTCACATAATAATTTAATCTTCTTGAGTCTCCAACAAAGTATTTGCCACTCTCATTAGTTGAATTGTCACTATAAAAAAGAATTCACTGAACTAGAGCTAGGAACATGACAAACGGCAGAGTTTTGCCTGGGCTTTTCACTGAATAAATTCTTTGAAAACCATTTCCTTAATCAGCTCTCACAATATTATTCTGTTGTAAAGGATCTATCAAAAAAAGCGTCAAATATGTCTTTTCCCCCATTTTGCCAAATTTTAAGAGAGTCCAAAATTTAACTTTCAAAAAGAGAGAAATTATTAACATTTCTATAACTAATCTGTGAAGCTTAAACTATTTTTTTACTTTAGAAATAATTGGCATCAAATTTACATCAATCTCCTGATGATAATTACATTTATCTACCATTGATTTCTGTGGGGCAAATGATCTCCAGAAAATTTGATTACCTCACATGCATTCAACTCAGTTATCCTTTGAATATCACAAGTAGAGAAGTGTTCTCACCTTCACTTTTAATCAGAGAAAGATAAGGCACAAAGCAATTAAACAGAACATTCATTAAAAGACTTAAAGCCTGTGCCAAACCTCAAATGTTTGAGTGCAATATATTTAACAGAAGACTCTCCTTCTTCCTAACACACAGTTATAGGCCAAATATCTTTTTTTCAGCCTAAATACATGCTGTCAACAAAGAAAATCATTGTTGACAAACAGGAATTTTGTGACATTTCAGTCCCAATTTCTGAATAGCTTGGAATACAGTGATTGTCTCCTTTAAACAGAAAACTAAAATACCTCCAGCTGAATATCTCAGGCTGAGGAAGCATCTGAGGCAGAGATTAAACATTACTTCAGCTTGGAGGTGAACTGGTTCTTTCAGGTCCTCAGCTCCATAGCTACATTTTTAAAGAATATTTAATTTGTTTGATATATTTCTTGTCTCTTTCTTAAGTTCGAAAGTTCCTGAATAACAGGGATGTTTATTATTTCTTTTGACAACGGTCATTATCAGATAGCCCTCTCAAACTGTGTTGCACACAGTCTTTCTGAATGACTGTATGAAAAACTGCCAAAGAATACTGCACTTTCTCTGATGTTTGATTCAAAGCTACCAGGATTCAGCAGAAATCTCTCTAGAGGATTCAAGCTCCTAGAGACCTGAAGTTATCTTTACAGAATAAAGTTATCTTTACTGAAGTTACTTTATAGAATAAGTAAAACAGCAAAAGGATATCTCCTCATGTCTGTTTAAATGCCTTCCATATAAATGCAGATAGACTGTCAATTTCAATAATGTATGTAGTTTTTAATCAGTATAATTTGAGGAATTTTTCTAAGACCACTGACCATTTCATGTAAAATTTTGTCAATGGTTATATTTGTCATTCTAGAGTTGATTGGCTTGCTCTGCATACCCATGATGTAATGGATAGTATGTCCTACTCTTGGTCCTCTGGACATCTCTAACTTCAGAGAGATTCTGAAAAATACAGTCTCTCCAGCCTAGACCAAATGTCATGGAAACCAGTGAAGTCTCATTACTACATGACAACAATTAACCACTTTCCTTAATAAGCTAATGTTGACTCCTACACATATCCTTGTTTCTTTATCACACTTCAACAGAGGTTGCATCCAGGAAACTATCAATGACTCAGATTTAGACAAAAAGTCACTAAAGTGAACAATATTGCCCACAGCATCCTTTCAGCTTCAGTTTTTTCTTAGGTTTATGGGTCATTTGCCAATCTCTTCTGACAGGAATATGAGACTGCAGAATAGCTACAGCAGAAAATTCACCAGAGATTTAAACTGCAGTGAATGTTCAACATTTGCATAGGCCATGGATGAGATAGCTTGTTTAACTCTAAAACATCAGGCAGCTTTTCTTATCCATTAAAATTATTTTTAAAAAACATTAAAAAGAAAGTCTACTTTGTTTGCTACTGAATTTTCTAAATAAAGTTTGCTATCTCATTATACACACCCTCCCTAAACTGCTTAAGCATGTGGGTCAGCAGTTATGAGCATGTGGATTTTCCCCCTAGTTCCAGAGTACTTACACAGAAAAATGTCAACCTTCTGGCTTTCCAGCTTTGCAATCCTGATGACAAATGTGTAGTTTTCTGTAAAAAACTCTCTGATTTCAAGCTTCTTGCACTAAGGCTCTGAGAAGAGCCAGAGCAAAGTCCAACCATAAGAACAGTGACAGCTTCCACATTTAGCTGTCCATTGCCTAAGAGGCGCTGGAAAACTACACTGACCTCTGTGAACCGAGTCGCTAGACATGGCTCTTCTCTCCACAGTTTTTCAGGGAGTTGGCAGAAAGCTAATTAAGGAGACTCCAGCTCAGTGCATCCTATTCATATTGACATTTTTCTTCTCAAGCTCCCTCACAGCACTGACATCAACTAACAAGAAAAAACAGGTATGAGAGAAGAATAAAGAAACTTGAATGCTGAATTTACTTTGGCTTCATCGCCTGTTCCTCTGATGGGAGATGATGGAGAGAAGTGTAGTCACGTTGCTTCACATCAGACACCTCACATACACAGCTCTGGACCCTGTGGACCAGCAGAGACAAACAGCTTTTTTCTATACTGCCTCAGAAAATCTAATGCCACAGTAATATAGTGTGACACAACTTACTGTTATTAAGATCCTCCTGTCTCCTTTGCCTCCAGCTGCAGATTTTCTTACCCCTCTTGTAGTATAAATGGAACTCATTCAACTCAATCTGCCTGCTGAACCAGCCCACTGCAAGGATACACGATACTAATGGCTAGGACAAACGGGAAACACAACTATTGAGTAGGGTATGAAGCGGGACACAAGGGAACTGCAGTAGCCCTGACACAGCCTGGCTTAGGCTGCAACTTCACCTTTTGTTTTATGTCTTTGGGAACATGGAATTCTTTGCCTCCCAGTCAGAGCATTATTTATACAACCTCAGTGGTACTGTAGTCACAAATAAAATGTGAAATGTCCTTGTCCCAGAGAGCTGAAGTTCTTACTACAATGAGGCATGACAACAAAGAGACCAATGATGTTATGCAAGTGCTGGGACTACAGAAGAGTGAATGTGTCAGACATTCCATGAGATACTCTTAACGTTATATTAAGGCCTATTCCTTGCTATTTCTCATCCAGCTTCAGGTTCTCACCCCTGTTCCCTACAAATCATGCTACCCTGAAGGAGAAAATGTTATACTCAGCCTCATTTTAGTGGTCTATTCTCAAGGATAGCTAGTTACACTAAAAATCAACACTTGGTTTCTGAAAACATTACTGGAAGGAAGCCACATCTACCTAAAGTTTTAGTGATCTTTTGTTAAAAGCAAAAAGCTAATAGAACAACAAGAAGTTAAAATAATTTTAACGTATTTTGTATAATAGACATTTCCTATTTAATATAATACGTGTGTGTGCGAATACACTCATCAGTATTTGTGTGCAAACATAGCATTTTAAAAATAAAACGTTTCTTTTACAAATTGGTCAACATTTTAACATGCAATATGTTCAAACTGGCTAGGTTTTAAATCTGTTTCCAAGTCAGTATAAATAGCTTCAGGGTATGTGCAATTTTCCTGGTTTTTCTTTCTCTTTTTCTTTTTTTTGAAAGGGAAAAACACACAATGTTTCAATGCTAATAAAATGAACCCCTCCAAAAGAAAGAACTATTTGCAGCAATAAGACATTCCCCTGAGCATTCGGATACTGAAGAAGCCAGAGTTATACGTATAAGCAACATTCAATGCCATTAAATTTAATTCCTCAAAGAAATTCCTAACTAAAAGGACCAAGATCAGCACTATACAGATGTTGGATTGACCACACTACATGTTAGAAGTAGATTTTATGATTTTTTAACCTCCATTACAACTTCATCAGACTTCTATCTGCATCCTCACACAAATGCTAAGCACTCTGTACAGTTCTGGTAGCCTTTGTCCAGACATATTAGCAGACCAGTAGACAGAATTTATTACCTATATCCCTAAATAGGGTGGAATTTTAAAAAGTAGGTGCAGAATTCACCGAGAATCCAGAGTACAGCAAGGATTACACAGAACGGATTTGAAATACCCCATAATAATAAGCTCTGTGATAGAACTTAGAGCTGATTTGACTTAACTTCAGAGTATTTTCATTGGAGTTCTTTTTAAGAATATCTGAGAAATTGCCATGTTTGCTCCTACAGATAAACACAGCTATACATGCAAAGACAACAGCAGCAGCTAATAAACAGCAAAAAAAACCCAAATACTGTTGTGACAAGAGTGATGAGTTGCAGATCAGCCCCCGACTTACTAGTCATTTAGTTAATTCCCCACTTTCTGTCAAAATTGCTTTCAAAACAGGGATAATATCACATACGTAAGTAAAAGCCAGGAAGAAAGCAGAGGAATGTCAGATTGTCAAAAAGCCACATGCAGGACCCAGTTTGTTCAAGACATCTACAGAAAAGCCTGTGTCTCATAACTAGCTTTCTGATATGCATTTCTAGTTTCTAACAAGCAGAAATAGGCATTTCTGTTGTAAATATTGTGTTTAAAAAACCTGAATTTCAGGAAAATCACAATAGAAGTTACGTATCCTGGCAACCTCAGAAATTAGTTTCATCTAAAACATTTTTAGGGGAAAAAACGTCATAAAAGACTAAATGTTTTATTTTAACCACGAAAAAATGAAATATTTAAAGAACGTGTCCCAAAACATTTATTTGTTTTGCTAATTCCTGCAGTTTAATAAAAATTAATCATAAAAGGTTTACTTCTCCACAGAATGACACCCAGGGGAAAACCTAACAAGTTTTTTGACTCTAAATTATGATTCCTCCATCACTTATTTCAACCTTCCATAAATATAATAAAAAAAAAGAACAAAGTCCTAACTCCACAGAAGGCTAAATAAGTTCTAATTAGGTGTGTAACTCCTACCACATTTAAAAGCATAAAAGAGTTGGTGATAACCATCCTCATAGACCTGGCCCTAAATTCTTAAGAGAATTTAATTCCCCTCAAACAAAGAATCTTTCAGAACTGTAGGGATTAAGCTGGAGGGCCTGGGAATCTTATGCAAATGATTTAATGCATTGTGCACCCATGAAATAAAAAACTCTCAAGAACTTGATTTGCAAGAACCCCCTACCTGTAATTTTGTAAATCCTCTCTTGTTAACCCTCTCAATCCCTTTCCCACCTCAACTCCATCATTTCTTTTCTTCCTTCCTTTGGTTCCTTCACATTTAGCATCTTTTATTCTCTTATTTTTGTTCCAGCAAACAGATGACTGTCTGCTCCTTATCTGATTCATTACTTCATATGGCTCTTTCCACTACTACATCAATTATTACTTGTGTTTACTCAGCATTTCAGTAGTCCAATCATAGTCCTGGAGCCCAATGCTCTAATTACCATGCAAATATCAACAGAACAGTGGTCTTTGCCACAGAAAACTACGCAGTACCTGCAAAGATACAAACTAAAGGTAGTCAAGAGTATGCTGAAACCCAACTATGATCAAGGTTTTGTGTGACTGACAGAAGAAAAAAAAATGAAATTAAATTTTAGGAAAGTATTGGCATAGGGTAGCAGATGTTCCCTAGAAAGCATTTCCTCCCACACAGGATGGGCACATTAAGAAACCAAATAAAGGCACTTAATTGAAAACGCTGCAAGCAGAAGTGGGGATTAGTATCACAAATTAATCAGAGGCAGCAGTTGACCTAATATGCAACAAGGTATGATAAATGTAGCAAGATCTGGAAAGCAAAGGCAGGTAGCCCTCATTTTACTGTAATATGCTGAGGAGTGTTACAAAAATGTGTCACATAGCTGAAGCACAAAGCTAGGTGTCCGATTTCTGCAGCTGCATTCTGATTGAATCAGTGATGGCCATGCCACATTTGTCAGGGCCAGAGGAAAGGACAGTATAATAATTGAGACATGAGATGCTGAAAGCCTGAATAAGAGCATTAGCTCTGTAGACAGCTAGGAAAGGCAGCGTGTTATAAATATGAATGCAAAAAGAATTGGCCTGCATAGAAAACATGGCCTGATATAAACCAGCTTTATGGCTTCTTACAGCTGGAGTCATAGGATGGATGGAGCTGTTTCTGCTTTCTAATGACCACCACCTACAGAGACAGTCATCTGGATCAAAGAGGAGGTTGCTATTCTGCTCTTCAGCAGCCTTTTTAATCCATAGCTATATATTAAAATAGCAAATTACTTCTTTAAGGCATCTGAGGAGGACATCTACATCTCCTCCTCCTCCTCCTCCTCCTTTCTGGAATTAACACTTCAAAAGTAAATAAATCCTGATTCATAAAAAAGGACTTAGTGTCCCCATGGACTGGCACTTGTAGTGACTTATTTGAAAATCAGGAAGGCAGGCACTGAGTTTTGCTGATTTAGAATATCAGGCATGCAGCTTACTCCACAGCAACAAAGAGGAAGACAGAGGGGAGCAGGGTTCAGTGCATACGCGAGTGTGGGTGAATACAGGCAAACCACCACTAAATTAATAGTAAAGAATACTTCTCTACATATCTATGAATATATCTATTCATTACAGGATTATCTAACTACTATAGTATTTAATATTTTAGCTACACAAACCTCTGATGCTCCCAAACCTTGATGAGAGATATATGAGGAGATTTTCAGAGTACATCTATGTCCTTGCCTTGTCAGAAATTTAGGCCAGCATCTGATTTTAGGTCAGACATCAAAGGAAAATAGGAGCTTCATTCCTTCTTAAGTCTTGTGAAGCCAGCAGAGCTAGGCATCTATAGACCTTCATAGATCCTGACTTCGGTGACTTCACAAGACACAAATGGATTCTGTGATTCTATATGGTGAAGTACAATGATAGCAAGCAGAAGAATACATTTGTGTCTCTTCATCCACAAGTTAGAATTTCACTCAATAGACCTGTGATACTCAAAGAGTGATAAGCAGTTCAACTGCAAGAAATCCAACGGCATGCAGTCAGAAATAGTGCTATACTACTTCAGGGTCCAGTGGGTAGTCTAACTCTGGACTGGAACAAAACGAGGAACAGACTTCTCTAAAGCCACATCTGTGGTGTTGCAGGGCTTGTCAGCTCTACCTTACAATGACTGAGAGCCATTACCAAACTTAAAACTGCAAAACCATACCAGACTTTCCCTCTCCTCTACTATGTAATGTCTGTGGGATGAAAACTTGAGGATGTTACTCTATTTGCTCAGAGGGCTGGGATAGCTGGTCATTAGGACCCAGAAGACCACCATTTTGTTTGGTACATATATATCTATAATATGTATGATTGCACTTATGTATGTACTTGTGTATTCTACCAGTATGATTGTATGTATGTGTGTGTATTCCATAAATATCACATTTTACTTACCTCTCTCTATACAGTGCAATGAATAAAATACCTATGTAAAGAAGGTTGACTTGTTGCAAGTCAGGGAATTAACTATTAACGTGTGTCATCCACAAATACTCCCTTCAGCTGAGTTTGATATGAAATAATTTAGCATTTTTAATTAATGAAAAATTAAGTGCAAGGAATTGCAGTCACATGTGACAATCTAATCACAAGTTTGATGGCCTCCTCTTCTTGCCCTACATCAACCACCTATATGCTGCTGACCTTCCATTGATTTAGTAAATGTACATTCTCTCAGCAGTATTTTGACTAACCTAGAAACTTGAGGAAAAAAATGTCATTGCAAAATTCATACTACAAAAGGCTAGGATTTACACTAGGATTCAGCCTGCCATTTCAAGATTTCATCTCATACTTAACATTGGCTGTAGAAGACAATAGCAACTTTAAACTTAATACAGGAGGAATAATTGCAACAGATTTCTTTCAGATGGAAAATAGAATTCTACATATGCATAGAAAAATTAGATACTTCAATATAGACAGAGCCAGTAAGAAGGTACCTAAATGTGTGAATGGGTACACCAGAAGATGATATATTGAATAGTTGGGTCATTGCTTGGCAGTCCAACATTTTAAAATCTCACATTTCACATAATGTTACTGGCATTTTCTTTTGATCACAAACATCGAGATTATTCTGCAAGACATCGTAAATCCTTAACACAAATGCTTACCCTTGACTAAGTTTTATGGTGTATGTCAGATGCACAAGAACAATCTAGGAAGGATATACAGGATATTAACTTTTGTTGACTGCAGAACTGATTTCCTGACGTGTACATTATTGACTACAAAACTATCAGAGGGATTCTGTATATATTTAGCTTTATTTATCTTTCTAGTACAATAGATCACGCATCAGCCTCTGGTAGGGAAACCACAATGATATCCAACTAGTATATTAAACTATTACACTAACTATATCTTAATTATGTGAGCTTACACATGAGACTGGAGTATAAATCCGAGTGAAAATTATACTTATTGGGGTAACCTTGGAAACATCTCAAAGGTTTACAGGTTCTAACACCTACTGAAATGGCACATTAGAGAACCTGAAGTCCAGTATTTTGCCTGTGAGCCCAGCTCATCCACAGAATGATAAAGAAAATCTCACATTCTTGCCAAATGCTTTGCCTTGCTCTGGTTTTCCATCCTGCAACAGCAAGATATTGCAAGAGAAAGCTCTTCTGACATGGTAATGAGAATAATTTCATTTTGCATTCAAAGTGAGTCATTTTATTGACTTCAGTAGATTTTGGATCAAGATCTGAGACTAGTAAAATGAATGTTAACCAAGTGAGAGCCTGTGTGGCTGATTTTCAAACAGTGGAATAGCGATTAAAAGTGAGATCCATGGCTTACCAGAAGCTTTGATATATTTGCATTTAAAAGCTTGTAAACCATTCCCAGGACAGGCTGGGAATCTTTTTTTCCAAGTTTTCATTCCAATTCACTTAGTACTCTTCTCTGCACAACCTTATATTTAATTTATAATGGATTTGTTCTTATTTTCACCAAAGAATTTAATATTGTACTAATTTAGTAACTGCAATTTAAGAAGGGTAAAAAAAATCTTGTTTAGCTTGATAATCACACATTTATTTTTCAAATTGCTCCAGCTGTTGTCACAATTAAAATCATAGCAAAATATATTAATTATTCTGATTATTGCTCAGACTAATGAGGCTGTAGTCTAATTATTAGATCTTATTGCATAAAGAATTTTTGTGTTTATTTCTCCTTTTTTGTTTTACTTGCTTTCCAATGCACCCTTTTATTGTAGCTACTTTAATTCATGTTATCACATGACATTGTTATTTAGCACAGCGACATTTCAGGTACATTGAACAAACAGTTTTTAAGTGGGAATATTGTTAATACTACAAGAAGTAAGGTCATCTTAAGGTAGTGAGGTAGCAGAGATGAAACGTTATTTTCTTTCTTTATGTTCCTGAACCTGAAACAACATTGATGGGTGTATCAAAGTAATTTCTTTCAAATATGCAAAGTCCAATCTAAATGTAGCTTTAAGACTAATAAATGTTATTACTAGCTGAACACAGAAGTATAAACAAATTCCCCTCTGAATGACTGGAAAATAGACTTACTCTCCCTAAATATCCTAAGCTGTGGATTGCAAATTTATGCTAAATATTGAAATAATTAGATCCATCCCTAAAAAGTATCTCTAATTTTGTTGTAGTCGTTAGTCTGGTTGGTTGGTTTGGGTTTGTTTTTTTTTTTTTTACTATGGGCCTTCAATCCATGCTTAAAACTACTGTGTTGACCACTTGCAGTCATTAAAGTTGTCAAAACACTGCTCAGGAATGATGCCTGTAATTTCTGTTCTCTCAGAATTTTTTTTAGGTTGGCTAATTACATTTTCTGACTAAATTTCCCCTGAAGCTTCAGAAAGACACTACTTCCTTCTTCTTCACAAACATTTTTGTAGTTTCACCACATGCTGTTAATATAGGCCCAAATATGTTATGCCCTAGAAGAAAATATATTTCAGGAACGATGGAGAGCAGAAATGGAGACTTTCTTGTTTATTTTTATTTCATTGTTTCTTATAAATGTTCATAATTAAAAAAGAAATCTCAGTCTTTATCAGTAGGATATTTCTGAAAACCTTTACTATTTTTTTCTAGCTTCAGAAAAGTCAAACAGTCTGGTTATCATTGATCATATCTACACCATATAAAATCCACAATGCATACACTTCAGAGACCTGAAGTTGACATTCTCTCTTGCCTTGGGATTATCTTTCTTACTAGATTCCTTCTTTTACCCTACTTCATATTACTATTCCTGCTCTGCATTGATGTTGTCTTTTTCAGACTGTGGCACCCTTAGAAAAGCAGTATTTTTTATCCTCTATGCCTGCCCTCTTCTAAAAAGAAAGTTCTCTAAAAATACTGATCAAATCTAATTTCAGGGGCAGATGAAGTAATCCTTTAACAGCCAGACTTAAATAATTAGTCCATAAAACAGTACTGTTAGCTTACACCAGCTGAGATTGGCTGCCAAGTGTTTTCAGATCTGCTTTCATGTGTGTGTGTGTGTTTGGGAGGCACAACACTGATCAAAATTAATTAATAGTGAAAAGTCCTTCAGAAAAACCCAAACTACAGATACTTTAAACAATTTTTTTCAATCTAAAACCACATTGTTAGTTAGTTGAGATATTTCTTCGTATGCCATACATACACAAATATGCAAACAAATCCACAACGGAGCCCACCAGACAGACCTACCCTCATAAATGCATGTTCTCACCCCAGCTTGCCTGTCTAAACAGCAGCACAATTTGCTGTGTACCAGCAGTGCTGGCTGCTCGGTGCTGAGCTTCTTTTAAATGCTTTTGTTACTTGGGGAAATGTTAAAAAATGACAGTCAAACGATGTAGCAGTGAGGAGCTATAGCTCAGTCCTTTACTTTTGGTTTGGTTTTGGGTTTTTACCTTGGCACATCTTTGAAGAGAGAAACAACGAAGCCATTAAGAACAAAAGAAGTCAGGTGAATAAAAAACTCTGGGATTATTTTTTCTTTCTCTCTGTTCCCAGAATGTCAAGATTCCTCCCTTGTTTTCAAAGGCGAATACCCAAAACTACTGACAAGGAAAATAGAACAGACATACAAATGGGTAAGCAAGGTCTGGAGGGCAGTGATTATCAGTGTCTGGAAAATATGAGGTTTGAAGCTCTATTGGCTCTCATGCTGAAGGGATACAGGAGGTTAAAGAAAAGGAAGAAATCATGAAGAAAAGCAGTTATACAGGTTATTAGCCTAGACAATAACACAGCTTCAACACCTCAGCTGGTCAACTAAAACGAGACTAATTATGGCCTGTGATGCTTTCATTGAACCTTGCTAACGAAAACTAGTTTTGGGACCAAAGTGGTGGGACAGAAACTTTCCAAGAACCATGGATAAAAAAAGAGACTGGAAAGAGAAGACTAATATTTTGAAGAATATGAATAAAAGGCCTTTGGAGCTAATAACAGTAACACTAAGAAACCACACCAATGCCCAAAGTGATAAGAACAATCATTCTTTAGGCATTATTTATGTTTCACATGAAAACATTTGAGAAATGGTCAGAATTCATGATGTACATATATGTGTCACAGCACAGACTGTACTTGGCAGTCAATGAACTTCTTGTTACCAGCTTGAAGCTAAATGGGCAATAAAGATTGTGAACCTTTCCCTGTCAAAATATCCAGAGGTGACTACCAGCAAGTGAAAAAAGAAGTTAGAGATGGAAGTCAATCTTGCTCTGTGATCTCTGTATTGTTAAAACCTCAAGGATAATCTGTTTGCAGACTTCCTAACTGAAAGGAGTGAGTCTGGATCTCTCTCCTCTGTGTTGGATCCCTCAGTAATCTGAGAGGAAGAGTCACCTTCAGCCAAGGAAAATGTAACTTATAACCCCTGTACCCACTGTATTCTCAGTCGCTGAGTGACTACTTGAAGGCTCTCACCCTTTCACTCCCCTGCAATGCGGTGGTGTCCTGTTTAATCATGAGGTTTACTGATTTTCCTGGCACTACCAATGACCAGGCTATCATACAAGAAGTACAATCTGAGAAGGAAGACATGCATAAGACTGACAATCTAGTTCAAAGAGATTCATTGCACATTTTGGTTGCCAAAACCTCAATGATAGCAAAAAAACCAAAACCCACTCCCACCTACTAAGATAGTTACAAAGATTCACAGACTGAAGGGGCAAAGGTGCTTTTCCACATGTTCTAACACCGGAAAGACTTACCTTTGCTGCTCTCCACAAATTAGTATGGTGGTATAT
The DNA here is from genome assembly GCF_028858725.1 of Colius striatus. NCBI lineage: Eukaryota > Metazoa > Chordata > Aves > Coliiformes > Coliidae > Colius > Colius striatus. The sequence goes on from NC_084766.1 coordinate 27,793,882, forward strand.
TTTATCTGGATTGAAATACATTAAAAATGAGACTTGTGGATAAAGAGTGTTCACTGAAGGCACTCACTGATACCCATCTGACCTACTGTGCCTCTGAAAATCACTTCTCCCATTACACATTCATCACCATTAATGCTGTCTCTGATCATGACCACTCTGTCCCTGGAGAACCCCTGGGAAAGAAACCACATGGGGTGAAAGTCTGACACAGAAGGAAGAAACACGTGGGCTAATTTCGCTTTAGATTAAACTCAAACTGGACCACAGCAGCCTTCAGTGTGAATGATTTGATGGATTACCAAGTAATATTTTATGACATTTAGGGATGGATTTTTCAAAAGGATGAGACGTTTATTTATTTTCTGAGGTTTTGCATTTTAACAAAAGAGCAGCCCTTCCACTGCTAAGAATTTGAAAGCAGATAACCTAGAGAACGTTATTTAGAGGTCTGACTTCTTTTTTAAACTGTCCTTCACCCCAGTAAAAAAGAATGTTGTATTCTCATTATCCTTTTGATGAATCTGCTTTACTTATTCACGTTTTCATAAAATATTAGTGCATCTAGCCTAGGAAACGTCTTTTTACTGAAAGATATGGTTTTCCCATCTCAAGTGATACAGGCTGCATATCTCTTATAAAGCAATAATGTATATGAGTATACAGTATAATGTAGCACCTATTCATATAATTCCAAACAGAATCTATACACGCAGCTTTATTGTGGCTGTAATATAGATATATTGAATAATATAACCTTCTTTATAGTAGGAACCTATTTTTTTATTATGCACATGAATTGACTATTAATAAAAATTGTTTGCACTTAAGCAGCATCTCACCAAAAGAAACTCAGAAAATGTCTCAGTGAAATACATTTCTGTTTTGCAGAGGTCAAGCTAGCACTTCCAAGTACAAAAGCGTCAATATAGCTATTTCAAAGTTATATGGTGAGGTGGGAAGCAGGTAAAGAAATAAACCCAGATTATTTAAATTATTAAAAATTCTTACATTTGTTAAAGTCATCTCTCCACTCCCTTGAGGAAGGTAAGATTCCTACAGATATGAATATTATTCAGTTAACTTGAATACTGACATCGGTTGAGATGCAATGACACAGGTTTTAGTCACATAAGGAAAGCAGTTCAAGTTCCTGACAGTTTGCTGTAACCTAAATTGAAATCTAACTCCCCGAATTAGCTGAAAGCTACTTTGGTCTGTGTCAGTGTATCACTTGTAGGAGTCAGACACAAAAGTGGTGTACTCCAAGCCTAAGCTTTATTCATGTTGAGATCCTCAACTATAACTATAACTCAACTAGAGTTACAACTCAATATAGACAGGGCTATATCTACTGTCTTTGGAGAGCTAGATAAAGAAAGAATCTGAACCCTGAGCCCTCCTGACTTAGCTCCATAAGGCCACATTGCTGAATATGCAAACTTGTCACACTGCATCTGTCATCCAAGCAGTGGAAAAAAGAGTCAAACTCATACTGCCTGCAGATCCTGTCTGATTGCAAACACCATCAACATTTTCAAAGAGCCACTTTGTGGTTGACTTTTCTGATCAACATCAACCATTCCGTGATGATCAATTGCATGCTATTAACTTCTAATATCTGCATTAAAAGCAAGGGAAACCTGAGGTCCAGGCAAAGAACTGGCTTCTTTTCTCCTGAGTTTCCTTCTAGCACACACTCAGCATGTTTGCAAATCTCACTCTTACAGTGGGCTTAGACTCATTCTTGAAAGACAGTGACTGAAGAGGCAGCGATATTTAAGTAAAAGCAGGTATATGTAGCATCATTTTAGGGGCTCTAATATCACAGAAACATATTAAGCAGGAGACAAGTGTTGGAATCTGGAAGACATCCAGAAATAACCTAGCTTCCTTAGACATCTTTTACCTACCTCTTTATTCATGATTCTGCTAGTGCTTTGAAAAATTTCCTTCTCATCCTAGCCCTTGTTTACTACATCTGTAACTACAGTCTCAATCTGAACAGCTAATGGATGCTCCTAATTACAGGGTCAAGTAAACAGGAAGGTTGATACAGTTAAAAAATAATAAACACATCATTTGTTTTTTTACTTTGCTGCATCTGAGTTTGTGTGTCTCTGCTGCGACAAGCAAAGTACATGCTGCTAGCTATTTAGCATACACTGTTTGATCATTATCAACCACTAGGAGAGAAAGAATTTTCTTGTAAACCTTTTGCTGTTCATGTAGAGGATGCAAGCTGTGGAGAGACTGGGGGAATAAAAATACACCTATCTAGTGTAACTAGTGATCATAGCTACAGGCTTTAACTGTACACTAAATTCACCTCCAATCTTTTTAATTTCCCATCCAAATTTTGCCTGTAAGGATGACCATTCCAATTTCATTTTGTTGTAAAGGGAAAATGCTTATTGCAATAAATGGCCTGCATAAGAGATAGCAAAAAGGTTAGCCATCAGCTTAGAGGTGTGATGTCTGTGAGTTAATAGCGTATACCTGCACTCATGGTAAGGTTAAAAACTGGAAAGAGAATTTTTTATTACCTAAAACTGGAATTAATATAGCTCATTGGGATATATAAGAACATTTACATGTTTCACAGTTACTTTTCAGGCTGTCCCCAAAATCGGGAATATGCTACATATACTAAGACATTTAAAAATGGTTTAATGGAAATATCTTAGTACAGCATGAAACCGGGTGCCAAGTCCACCACCCCTGGTATCTGCTACCTCCCTCCCAGCACAGCCAATGGCATCTCCTGTCAGAGTTTGCAATGTGAAGACAAGGGGGGCAAATTTCTCAGACTAAGGCAGTTGTTTCCAGAGAACTATTAAACATGAGCTTTTCCTAGCTGCCGGAGTAGTAGTTTGGTACCAGAGAAAACAATGTGTTAAGCAAAAACCCAAATTCAGACTAACCCAGCTAGAAAGGCTTATAGAAGGTGAAGACACTGTGTCTGCAACAGAAATGTGATTACAATTTTCGGGACAAAGTCAAACATTCTATAGACACCAATAATCTCAGGTCAGGTGCTACTTGATCCCATAAAGCCCATGACATACTTTGTTCTATTATTGTTATTTAAAGATAAGTTCATGAATCCATTTTTTTTTCCTTCCACTACCATCTTCAATGGTTGTCTGCAGCTATGAAGGAAATTCTCAGCAAGTAAAGGCTGAAGTGAGTTTTACCTCTTGGCTTTCCCAGAAAAGTCTGAATACAAGAAAGACTTAATATTTCAGTTTCTCTTTATGTTGGCTATAATGAATCAAAGTTGGTTTTATCCCCTCTGTAAAAAGACTTAATAATTAACTGCTGTTGCTTTGAATTTGTAATGTTAAGGAATATAATGCCACAGGTGATACACTGCCTGTTTATCATGCACACCGGGTTGCCTCCTGATGGCTTCAGATGACAGAAAGTTTGTATTCTTCCCTGGAGGGTTGCCTTCAAAGTCCTAATCTTTTACTTACATCTTCTGATGGCCAGGAGCAAAAAAATAAAAAGGGAAATAGGTTGGAGTTTTAGTTTATCCCTAGGGAAATCTCAAACTCTTCTGTAAAATACTTTTCATTTTTATTTTTTGATATTTTTTATTTCCTCATAATATATGAAATAGTATCTAGCAGGTCTTGACAAATGTGTTCCTGCAGTTAATAAAGCTCCCAGTCCAGAAAGTTTTATTTTTCTAGGTCTATAAGACATAAAAATCAATCCTGACCCTGCTTCACATCTAAAACAACCTTCTGGAACTCAGAAAGGCAAACAAGCATATAGAGCATTAGAAGTTCAGAATGCCATAAGACAGTATTTCTAGTTATTGGTAGACTTGTTCTAGAGAAGATGGTGGAAAAGTGGTTCCTTGAATCAGTTTTGGGCTCCTCAGCTCAAGAGGGACAGAGAACTTTGGGAGAGTCCAGCACAGGGAAACCAAGATGATCAGGGGATTGGAGCACCTTCCTTATGAGGAAAGGCTGCGGGAACTGAGGCTGTTCAGTCTGGAGAAGACTGAGGAAGAATCTCATTAATACTTGTACAGATGATGGATGTGAGGAGGTTGGGACATCCCTTTTTTCTATTATATCTAGCAACAGGACAAGGGGTAATGAGATGAAGCTGGAACACAAAAAGTTCCATTTAAACATAGTTTTTTCTTATTTCACTGTGAGGGTGACGGAGCCCTCGAACAGGCTGCAGAGTCTCCTTCTCTGGAGGTCTTCAAGATCCACCTGGATACATTCCTGTGTGACGTGGTCTAGATGGACCTACTTCTGCAGGGGGGTTGGACTAGATGATCTCTAAAGGTCCCTTCCAATCCCTACCATTCTATGATTCTACGGAAATCCTAAGATAAAAGGTACATATGAAACCAAAATGTACAATAATCTCTTTTCTAAGACCTGGGATTCTAGAAAAGTTTCTCTCCTGTTCCTTCTCAACAGTGAAACTGCTCTGTTGATATTCAATTATTTGGTTGATTTCAATCTCACCTGGGGGGGAAGAACAGTTTCAAGAATGTCTTCAGGAAAAGCATTATTCATAATTCTTGTCATTCAGTGTACCACACAATTTTGTAGGTGAAGCAAAAATTAATTCTTGATAGTACCCACAAATATTTCTAAAACCTCCTGTGACTTCGATCAAGGGTAAAGTAAATTTGATGCCAGCTGGTAAATGAAGGCTTTGATGGTTATTTGACTTGGTCACCAAGGCAAAGAAATAATTCAGCACAAAAATATCCAAATATCATCCTATAACTTACTATAATATTAAAAGACTTGGGCAAAACAAGTGAATAAGCCACCAAAACAGACTGTCTTATACAAAATCCAGGAACCACAGCACCGGAATTTGCTGTAGAGTTACCAGACAAGAAGATACCAAGTATCATACTGCTTTATACATAAAATGATGATTTTTAAACAAGTTGATTAATTTTGTAATTAGACTTCTGCAAGCTGATCGACACTAGATTTTTAAGAATTATTCATCATCATAATATGATTTAGAAACTTCTGGACAACTTACACCAATGTCTGTATTATATCTATCTATACCACAAACCTGTTTACTATGCTGGTCTCAAAACTGAATTGTCTTGTGCAATAAACATCAAGATAATATTTTCCTTAAGAAGTATTGAGAGTTTGGCAATAGGTTGAGCTTCCAAAGCTTTCATAAAAGCTCAAAGATGCAAAGCAGGAGGAGATGATAAAAACAGACACCTGAACATATTTTTCAAAATCCAAATTTCCCACAGAAAAACACATTCTAGCAGATTTCTGATAAACTCTCCAGACAAACATCTTTGATGGAGAAAAACCCCTCCATACCCAATCATCAGGCACTTCTACCCTCACAAATTCCAGTTGAAAGTGTTGGTGGAAAGACTTTAAAAGCACAAAAGTGTAATTTTACATCAAGAATTTTAACCACAATACAGAGCTTTGCTACTAGCAATGCAGTATTTATAGCTTTTGTTTCTAATGGTTGTAATACAGGAAAGGACAGTCCTTGAGGCTCAAGACACTTGACAAGTACACAGGTACCTTTTTTCCCCCTCAACTTTCAAGCTACAGTAGTTAAGTACTAGCAAGGCCCACAGCATATTTGTCCTTCAGTTGCTAACAAATCTCTGATGTAGGAAAAATGGAACACATTAGCTGCAGGAAGAAAAAGATTCAGAAGCAAGAAAGCTGTGCCATCATGGGAAATGTATCTACTGTTTCATAGATTTTTTCTTATAATCCTGATGATGACTGAAAGATTAATTTAAGAATTTCATTACAATTATGTTGTTTTTCCCAAAGCACATATATATGTTTTGGAATTCTCATTCTTGCTATCCTTAGTAAAACTTTAGTAATAAAGAAAAGGAGACAAAAACCCAACAAGTTCTACTTGGCAAAGAGCCAGAGCTCAAATTACAGTAAGCACCGTGGGAATAAAGGTAATAGGTTTTAATTGGTGCCCAAGGGGGAAAAGTCAGTCTCCTTGGAACAATGGGAGTCTTTGGTGGTAATTGACTGAATGCTCCTGTGAGAGCTTGTAAATGTCAGTGACACACTTGAAACAGTAGCAAAAGGAAAGGTTTGGCCTCTTGGAACATATGGAAGAGTTTTGCTCATAGAGATACTATAAAAAGAGAATGGTGAATCCCTTTACAAGGGACATTACTTAGAAGATAGCTCTCAGATCCAAGGTTTGAAATGCCAGGCATACTTCAAATGGTGTGAGATAAATTTTCAAGATCAAAAAGGAATATTGCCATGCACGCTGGTGTTAGACATGCAGGGATTTGGGACAGTTGATGATACGTCAACTTTGCCCATTGCTACATTAGATGATTGACTTCAACTTCCTCTGTCCCTCTGCAATGACCTAACACCACTCTTATTCCAAGCAGGCTTCAGACGATGTTACCTCCATTCTTTTCTGCTCTTTTTTTGTGGGATTTTTGGTTGGGTTTTTTTTTTTAAGCAACACAAATGAAGGATACAAACTTTCAGGAATACAATGAAGGTTGGGATATCCTGCCAGAAAGGAATGAAATAAAAGACTAGATCTTCCAAAATTACATGAATTAAGAGAAAAGATGACTTTATGGCTAGGATTTCAGCCAAAATCCAGTGTTCTGTTGCTGTCTTTGCAGATGATTATTTTTCTAGCCTTATCAAAACACATATTTGATCTCATTCATAAACTAGGACTAACCATATTTCTTTTTGAGTACCTACTAACAGAAAATCGATAAATGATCACAGGTCTCAAGACGCAAGTAGAGAAAACATTACACTTTCTTCCCCAGTGGATACTGCCTGTCTGCCTTTGGTTCATCTGCAGTTCTCTCTTATTTTCCGGGAGTTAAATATGACATAAGGGAGAGCATATAAATGTGTTTGCATTTCTTCTCTAAGTACCTAAAACTAAGCACAGATGGCTGTCCTTCATGTTTGCTATGCTGTCACATTCATTATTTACCATTAGTAACAGTAATAAATGGGAGACAAGTTGTACACCATAACTAAAATGAACAGATGCTGTTCAAACACAGAGAATAAATCTCTATCTCCAAAGTTCTTAATTTACAAATAGGACAGAAGAAACCAGATTGATGAAGAAGGATGAGTCATAATGATACAATAGTAAGTTCTTAGTCCTGCATAATGTCCAGAAACATCTGTAAATGCATTGCCATGCCTATAATGAAGGAACTACTTCTAGTGGGTCGTCTTCACCAGAAAGCTACATCCAGAATAGGCAATATGATCAAGAGTAGAGTTCACAGAAAGTGTCAAATCTATGAGCAAATAGACAAAGTCCAGTATCCAAATCACATGCTCAAGGCTAAAGCCTCATGAAACTTGTCCTGGCTGAAAGAACCAATGCAACAACTTTGTGCAATTTGATGTGCAAAGTAGCCCTGAAACAGGGAGAAGTGATTTTTTAAATCTTGTCTGCTGAAGATGCACCTCACATTTCTGGAGGAAACTTAGCCATCAAAAAATGAGGTGAGTTCTATTAACTCTGCGGTTTCATGGATAATATATCCCATTGCTTTCTATCTGTATTTTTGGTACCTGTGGGAAAAAAAAGCGATGCAAGCACATCAGCATTTCATCATTCAGCAGGGGAGACAAATTCCTGAGAAATGCCTGCACATAGGAATGTGAGACCAGCTCACAGTTTATTCTCATATTTGTGTGCATATTGATGAAGACTATGTTCTCAAGGGACTAATTTCTCAAAGTTCTTTCTACATCTAAATTGTTCAGATACTGTAAATTAATTAGTTGTTGTAAATTACTTAAACTTGGATCATTCTCCCATCTTTTTTTCCATTGTCATTTGTTGACCATTGAATTTCCTTCTCATTCTCTTTATTTCCTCTGATGAAGGAATACCTTACATGGGACTGGAAACTGTGAAGAGGTTTTATGTGTACACAGAGGCATACAGAGACATAAATACATACGGGCAGAGGAGAAATCAGTGTTTTACTGTATTGAAATTTTTAAGAGTAGATTTTAACAAAGAAAGAATCAGTGAAGTGATTAAGAATCATTTAAGGATCATTATTAAGTTCTATTATTTTCAGTAGGATTTATCTTGGTAAGTCTCATAAGAATTTAAAAGTGGAAATATTTTAAAACAAAATTATTTTAGCTTTATACCTTAAAAATATTGCCATTTTAACATTAATTTCTTAAAGACAGGAAAACCTTAGATGACCTCAGCAGAAAAAAATCATGGTTTCAATACGAATAAGTGCTTTCAATCAGTGTGAAAATTTTCTTTCTCTAAATAGCAAAATCCATTATTCATAATGCTCTATATGTAACAGAACACTTTGTAAATTTGATTCTTTGTTGTCAAGTAATGTGTTAATTTAAATATTTATTATCTTTTGAAAATATTTCACCACCTACAGATTTTTAACTGCACTGGCAGTTTAAGAAAAAGCAAAAAAACAACGTATTGTTTCCCAAATTTATGGGAACAGCTGGCCTCACTCAAAATTTACTACCAAGGATTTCTCTCAAATCATCACATGTGCTTCTTAACAAATGTACACAAAAACACTGTGAAGGTAGGAGCGTACCCTGAACATTTTCCATGGCCTGATTACCTTCCCCATCAATGAAAAAAATGTTTAAGAAACAGTGGTCTAGAACTTAATCTATCCATACCAAGAATTCCCCCAATACTTATGAATATAATCTAGTGTACTCAGTCTCTCTACACAGTCCTCAGCATTGTGTCCAATTATTACTATTATCATTACTAGACTTTCTCAACTGTTTTTGCTGTCACTTATGCCTAAAAAAAAAAAGAACTGTTAAAGAACTGTTGACCAAAATTCAGTAGTTCTGAACATAGTAGAAAAGACTCCTTCCCAATAGAACTGAGTTTGGGCAAATCTGTGGGAGATCTGTACCCATCTGAAAGCCAAGTCATGGCAAACAACAGGATAACTCTGTGTGTTCCTACTTCCAGCCTCTCTACACCATTCTACTCCAAGCTGTATTTTTCTTGCCCTTAAGCCCTTCCTAAATGTTTTAATCCCCTTTTTTTTTGTTTTTTGGGGGGGTGGTGAAGAGATGGGGATCAAAAGAGACAAGAGACCAAAAAATGGATTACAGTACCATACTTTCAATAAGTTTAGACCCTCAAATTCTCTGGTTTATGTTATCTTTGACTCAAGGTTTGTTTGGGTTTTTTTCTTTAAACTCTGGGAAATGTCTCTCTGTCTTTGCAAGAAGAAACCTAAACCTTTTGTTAAGTACCACTAAAAGGAAAAAAAATCATTCACACTTTTTGCAATATTTTTTCCATACCAGACACCAAATTATTCCCATTTTCTCCAAGAAGATTCTTATTTTCATTCAGTCATCACTTGTTGGTCTCTAATTCTCAAGCTACCTGCATACAAGTCAAATTCCACATTTTCTTAGTAGACAACTTTTTAATTACATCCATTAATCTTTGTCATCACTCCCCTCTCACTGCATTTACTAGCATCAATCAGAAGTTTCATAATCAAGAATATTTTTCTTCTTCATTTTCCTTGCTTTTTTTTCCTTATATTCCAATTACAGCTAGACAGAAGGTATAACACAAGGATCCTGTCATTTAGTCATTCATTTCTTCATAATATCTAGACTGCAGAAGGAGTAAGCAGTTGCAATCTGCTGGTAAAAACGCCCTACAGATTACAATGTTGTTAATTAACAGATACTACATATGTCCAGTTCTGGGCCCCTCAGTTCAAGGACAGGGAACTGCTGGAGAGAGTTCAGCGCAGGGCCACAAGGATGATGAAGAGGGTGGAGCATCTCCATTCAAGAGACTGTGGAGTAATCTTTTTAATATTTACAAATACATAAAGGATGGGTGTCTGGAGGATGGTGAGGGTGAGGGAGTACTTGAACAGGCTGCCCAGATGGGTTGTGGAGTCTCCTTCTCTGGAGACATTCAAAACCCACCTGGACGAGTTCCTGTGTGACCTACTTTAAGTGGTCCTACTCTGGTAAGAGGGTTGGACTGGATGATCCTTCAAGGAACCTTCCAGCCCTTGAGATTCTGTGATTCTGTAACTTTGTTGCATGTCTGGCAAGAGAGAGTTGTGTTCAGACTTCCTGTGGTCAGTATTCTTACATTTGTTATTTTTTACCTGATCAATTTCAATCCCCAACAAACCAGTCATCATATGGTCATGTCACAGTATCATGCTATTTTTCCCTTCAAGACCAACTTTTGAAGTCATATGGTAACAAGACAATTTTCACATTTCATGACCAAAGAAATATGTTCCAATCACCACATAGCAGTGAAATAACATAAAAGTGAGATTTAGGTATGTATCTTCAATGACTCAAAATCTAGAAGGCAAAATAAAAAAATCTTGCTGCACATATTTTTAGTTCAACTTTAAGGGACACAGAAAAAGTTGATTTTCAACTGTTTTGAGCTAGGTTTTAATAGCTTTTTTTCCTGGTTTAAACAATCTGCTTTATGGAAATAGGTAGAGCTACAAGTTTGACAGACAGGTTTGTTCTGTAGTCAGACACACTCTTGCACCACCATCAATCCCAGATGCCTGTATTTGTGCTGCAATTAACAACATATTGCTCCTCCGCTTTCTAAATTGCTGGCATATATTCTCCCTTGTCAAAAGGCGTATCATCTCTTCCAGAATATTTACTAAATCACTGAGAAATTAAAAAAGGATAAAAGAAGTAAAGGCATTCTAACAAGAGATTATTTTGCGTAAGTTTTAACTCTTCAGTTTGTAGGAAACAAGAGTCAGAAAGGAAAGAACACCTTTGAAAACCTCTGCAGCCTCGGTGAATCTTGGCTCTAAAGCTGAATTCCATGGCTCATACTTCCTTATCATTAGTTTCAACACTCAATGTGCCCTTGGAGACTTCTGTAAGATACAACAGCATGCTGTAGCGCTACTTTGAGTGGGAAAATGTCAAAACTGCCACTATTTTTGATAGGCTTACAAGAGCAGCAGTGGAATAAATGGGCTTTGATTTCACTTCATATCCAAGAAGAGATATGGATGCAGAATAACAGCAACGGCTTTATGTGTGTAATGGCTACTGTAAGAGCTGTCACATACTATAGTCATAAATCAGAAAGTTTGGTAGTGAATGCTGCCAGACACTTCAAAAGCCAAAATGCTTACTTAGAAAGATGAGACTCTGCCTTCACTCCACCAAGCTTCAGCTATGTTAGATCATATCCAAAAATATATGAGGAACAATCTACCTTTCTAAACTAATTTTAAAAAAATTATTTTATCCTTGATTTCATAAAGGGTGAGGGGAAAAAAGACAGTCTACTGAAACTTGAATCAAGGCTATACTTGATTATCTAGTACACAGGTAGAAGTCTTGAACCTAAGCATGTTACAAGAAGAAATGAAAATCGTAAAATGTATACGATCATAAGACTGTAAGACATTCCAGTTACCATCAATAGTGGCTTGTAATAGCAGTAGACCTATTCTATCATTACTGATGAACTGCAGAACACAAAAAATTTCTAATTCAAGGGGTGAGACATCCTTTTTCCTGTGGATAGTTAGTAATGGTAGTGTTATCAGAAGTCCATCAAACGACCCTCGCAGTCCAAGGTAACAGTTCTGACTCTTGCAGGTCAAGGACTTCAATTCTTTTCTGATCAGCAGGTAATATCTCAAGCCAAAAGTGCTGAATGAAATAGCAGTACTTAAAAAAAAAAAGATAGTCAGGAAGAACTCTTACGTTGTCACACTGAAAAGCCATTGGAGAAAAGGCACATGTACTGCTATTTACCCTAAACTGTCATCAGATCAACAGAAACAGCAGATGAATTCACATGAATTGTCCTGACTCTCTCCCTTTTAAATATTCTCTCTGAAGTAAAAGATGAGGTTGTGAAAAACTATTATCTGTGGTCATAGCTTGAGACATTTAAAACAAATCTGTGGGCATCCTTATGCACCTTCCTATGCTATATGGCGTTTAATCCAAACAGACATTTTCACTTGATGTAATTTACGTTTCAGTCTGCAAAACACTTCAGTACAATGTGATTCTTCCCTTTCAAAAGGTGAAAAAAGACTTCCATTAAGCATCTCCTTGAAATCTCCTGCACACTAGATCATTAAAAAAAAAAAACTATAATAAACAAACACACCATTCACATCTGTGATACAATGCCTCTTTGGTCTCTTATGACCGTCTCTTTGAAGGCTGCACTCACAGCTTACAGCTAACAAGGATCTTTCCTTCCAAGTGAAGAGAGCAACAGAATAATCTATTTTATCTCTGCACAAGTGGACTGCAATAGCACTTAGGGCTACTGGCACGACTGATTGACCATAGGCCTTGAGTCTTTCACTGTCTAATTTGCTAAGGATGCCATCCTTGACAGCCACAGGATCTGGCTCAGTCTGTGGCGAGGTGTGCTTAGGGCTCTGCTGAGCTCTAACCTCTCCGCTCTAAACTGATAGTTCACACTATCATACTAAGATTTAGAGACATACAAGGAGGACATCACTGGAAATAACTGTATTTCTCTGAGTAAAAAATTGAGCCCTGCCATCACTTCAGACTTCCAAAAGCTACAATGGTGATACAGGTCAGAGATAATTTTTACATGTGTTTCCAATCTAATTTTATCAGTTGAAGGCAGCAGGCTCTAGAGAAACCGTGGTGACAGTTGCAACAGTTCATGTCTATAGACATTTTACCCAACTCTTAGGGGAGCAGGTGCAAAGGCTAGTGTGAAGCATACAGTTACCAGTCTTACCCTTTACAATAAACTGAGCAGTTCACATTCCAAGAGAACTACCCTGAGGCAAATTAACTCCTCTAATACCATAGGATACACAGTAGCACTCAATCATTGCCAGTTTAGCTACTAAGGGTAAATCTTCTGTCTTGACTGCTGAACACATTTCCCAGTTATTCTCTAAACCATCACTATCCGATGCTGAACATACATCTGGGCCACTATTCCTTTCATTTAAAACTCATTAACAGAAATGAATGTGAAGTAGTTAAGGATCTAACCAGCACTGAAACCCATGCAATTATATTGACAATAAATATTTGTTATCTTGGAGCTACACACACAACAGGACAGTGCTTAACGTGTTGTGATAAAGGTACTAATCATGACCACTAAAAATAAAAGAAGAGGAAGGCATTCACAATCCATTCATCTTTAGAGAGAAAGAAAAGAGGACATTGTACTGCACAGCAATTAAAATCTGAACGGTTGGAGGAATAAAGGGAAAATTCAAGGCAGGTCTGCAGAAAGGAAAGGAGAGAGAAAAAACCCTAACACAAAAATACTAACCCAGAGGAAACATCTGATGCACTAGACCTATTAACAGCATAAAAGTTGCTGGCAATGCTATCACCCATCATTTTATTAATTAACTGGAGATATACAGATACAATGAATTTTAAAGTACAAAGAATGAACAGGCTGCACAAACTAGCTCTTTGCAAAAAACACAGTCTGCTTTGTACCAGTACAGTGTATAAATTAGCCAGTAGCATTTTTTTCATCAAAGATAATCACTCTGGGTAAACAAATTATAGAGTCCTCATCACTATTTGCACAAGTCTATGACTCTCCATGCAATGCTTAAAAACAACTTATCTGAAAGGCTTTTATAAAGAAAGACCATAAAACTTTGTGCATCTGAGTTTCTAGGAAGGCAAATGACAAACTTTTGTGAAAAAAGATTTGACATAATTTTGGATTTCTATTTTAATTTTTAACTCACCAGTGCATTATTTCCAAGTCTTATTTCATCTCTTGAAGCATTTAAATCATCTTATTTCCCTTCACAAAAGTCTTTATGAACCTAACAAATAAACCAATCTTGACATACCTAAACCTAGGGATTTATTGCACATTGAGGATTATCTCTTCTGTAGACTTGTTGACAAATACTCAAACATGCTCTGTGTCTTTGTCAAGATCCATGTGCTACAATTCTTTTCCTCTGATCTGTATCATTAGTCATAAGACCAGGTAGTACAGTAATTCAGTGAAAGGAGAGAATTGCCAAGGCTTATATATTACCATGTGATATGCTATTTTCAGATTTTCCTTAAGAAAATACTGTAATTCAGAAAAATAACAAGCAAAAGCAATAGGTCAGCAGTTTAAATAGTAAATAACAGGTAACTTTGTTCTCATTATTTTCAAAGCATCCTCTTGTAATATGACATTTCCTACAATCTTAGGTTAAAGGTTCATTTTGTTCATTAAAGAAATAAGACTTGCAATTCAGATGTTTGTAGAAAGAAATTGGCATTCATAGACTGTGGGAAGCTTTGCAAATCCAGTATGTTTATAGATACTATTTTTTCCTAGATGAAGAAGAGTAAACAAATTATAACAAACAATTTATTCAACACATGCTGCTGCTTGTTCTTTTCCAGAATGTGAAAATAATCAGAAATTCATGAACAAATTTATTAATCATTTGAATAAATCTAATTACATACATTCTACCATTGTTTCAAGTGCTTTGCTTTACAAGGAATAGACAAGGCTACACACTTTTTTTTTATTAGAAACAATCAGTCTTAAGTCAGAGAAGTTCAACATTTACTTTCTGTTTCAACAGAACTATTTCTAAAAGTTAAATACATGCTAAAAGGATTTTTTTTAGAAAAAAAAAACAATGTAGCTTCAGTAAGTTAAGCACACATTGGCCCCACTAAGGAATCATTTTAGCAGCAAGATCTCTTGTCCAAGAGAAAAAGTGTATCCTCTCCTTCCCACTACTGAAGAAGCATTTTCCCTCTGCTAGCAAATGCCTTGTGGAACAAAGAACATCGAAGGTTGCAGGTGCAGTGAGAATCATTATTTAACACATGTAACAAATGTTCAGGGAAACCTTCCTATTAATATTGAACCAATAACTGCAGCATATGAACAGTATGAGATTTACAAAATGTATGAATTTAAGTAGTTGAATCCTACATTTAATAAAAAAAAATGTCTCCAGCTACCCACCTGGCACACAGTGCTGATACAAAATGCCACTTTCATAGTACCCAGAGCTTCTCACAGTGTTATTGGAACTGGGGAGGTGGGGGGAGAGCAGTGAGGATCAAGACTCAGATTCTATAGGTTGCTGATGGAAACAGGTAAAATGTGCAAAATTTGTAAATATGTCTTCTTCTGTTTTCTGTTCTACAGCAGGTATGATGAAGACCCTGAATTTTTGATAGTTGGTTTGATTTTCAGTATTTAAGGTTTTTTTTGCTTTCATTGCATGAGTATTTTTAGTGTGGAAATATAATAAAGCTCTATACTCTCTTCCCCAGGCTCTCTTAATCATGAGGGACTAGTTAGGTGCCTAGAAGTTAAATGTGTACTGGAGGAATGGCCTGATGTTCTATAGAAACAGACAGCATAAGCAGGGCTTCCATAAGCTCTCCTTGCAAGCCTAATTCTCCTCCTGCTGTGAAATAAGTTTTGTAAAATTTAATCTTAGAGAACTACATAGGTCCTTTCATCCCAGGTGTCACAGCTTTCCTCTGGCACTGTCCCATATTGATTATAGGCCAACTTTAGTGTAGTCTACTGCCAGAACAGGCAGTTCCACATGAAAACTTTTTTCCTTTCATCTATTTGTTTTTTGAGCTGGAAAGGGATTAGTTTTCTGGCAGATTAGTCCTCGATCCAGCTCACCAGATGGCTACACAAACAAGGCGGGGGAGGAAGGGCAGTGCAGGGAAGGGAGTGGGAAGGTGCAGCCAGAGGTGGTGAAGGATTTTCAGAGCCAGCTTGCACTTCAGTTGTCTTAATATGGTTGGAAAACCCTTGGTTTCTTCTTGAGTTTCTCTGTACCACATGAGTTAAGAGATCATGTATATTTTGCCCAGCTCCAATCCTTCTTAGTTCTAGGGAACAGTGTTATTACTCTACAACAAACATCAGGCATGATTATATATAAATATATCCTCCAAACTACAGTTCCTTTGCTAAAGAGATAAATCTTTCAAACCTCAAATTTGAAGGAGATATGAATGATCTGATAATTTCATTCTTTAGCTTCTAGTGAAAAGCTTCATATCTTCATTTGATGTCATCTGCAATGAGATGACATTGCTCCACTAATTTGGGACCATTTAATCCCAATTTAATTTGGGATTAGTTTTTTTTTATTTTCATTCTTTTTTTTTCCTGATTCAACATATGAGGAAACCTGAAATTAAACTGCAATTAATTTCAGGATAATTTAAACTTCTTAGTTTCTACACCAAAACACCAGTAGTAATGTCTGCTATCATCAAATACAAAAGTTAAACCCTTTTTTAAATAGCATGTAAAGGAGAGTCTGTAAACACAATATTGTTCACTGGCATATTCATATGTTAGTATGTGTGAAGTCATTGTTATTTCCTATTGCTTACCTCCAAACTAAAATAAATTGTCAAAAAAAAAGTATTTCAAAGAAGGCATCAGATTTCTTTCATGAACATGTCACCATTCTAAATCCTTAGTAAATTGTTAGTCAATAGGATGTTTGCATGATTAAAACCTTCTGGGCTTTGGAAGGCATTTTCTTTGCAGGAATTTGTCGAATCCTGTTCAGTTCACTACTGGGAACACTTAAAAGACATATAATGTTACATAAAGTCTGGCTACTATAGATTCACTTCTGCCATTTTAATCAGTGTCTCCCACTTTCAGACAACAAAGTAAGCAAACAATTAAATGCATGATACCTATTATGCCTATCCATTTAAAAGCCATCTTTTGCTAATGATTATTCCCTAAAGTACACTGGTAGGCAGTTTACGTAAAAATAAAAGCTAGCTTTTATTTTGCTAAGAGCACGTATTTTTTTCAAGGGAAGATAGAAAGATGGAATTTCTATTCATTTGATTAGTAACAGATCTTGAGAATATTGGTAATCGGGACAGAAAACGTGTCATGAAGTCACAAGGAGTTAACCACATTGTCACCTACCTTACGTTTGTTTGTTGGACAAACATACAAGTAGCTCAAAATAGTCTTCAGACCAACTTTATCATTCAGTTTCTCGTATGTTGTCCCATAATCTGTTGACCTACAATTCAAAGAGAGATTTCATAAATACAAACACTTAATCACAACACCACAAGTCACTTGGCAGCTTTTCAATATAAGTCATGCTTTACATAGCAGAATGGCTCTCTAGAGCTTTTTGAATCATTCGTAATAATGATACCTAATTATACACACACAGCATCATGTGAGTGCTTATAATTTGCATTTAAATTAGATTAGGAAAAATTAAACCAGCATCTTCCTAAAGCATTTTCAAAGAAATGTGTACAATAATAAATGCTAAATTCTGCGTACAGAAGATGATGACGACTGTCAGAAATGACAAACAGCAGAAAGTAAGAGTCTTAATCAATCCATTGTAAATTGCAAGCCTAGATCAATTTTGTTAATGGTCTTTTCTTGGCATATTCCAAAGTAGCTGCTCCAGCTGATTGTTCACTGAAATTGGAGCTCACTTTTTCATTTTCAAAACACTGATGTGTTTTTGAAAACTTCACTACATGAGCATTATATCTACAATTTATGAGTTTTTTTCACATGGATGAGTAGAGTGTGAACACATGTGCCTTTTTGTTGTTTTAAGAGCCATAATTGAAAATAATATACTTCAGATGTGAGGGTTGCCTTTAAAGACACTGCCTACATGTCTTGGGGAAAAACAAAACAAGTGAATAAACAAGACTGCACAGAGTTCCTGTAATATCTACACTGAACATGTGACTAGAACCAAGATAAATTATCAGGAGAAGTTTTGTGCATTATGTAGCTCATCCTTGCCTGAATTGTCCTAATTCTCAGAGCATTTAAGATAATCAGCCCAAAGCAATGCAGTTGGTATCCACAAATTTCAGGAAAGTGACAGGTAACTGGGTAAGAGACATTTAAAGAAAAACATTCTATGGGTCCATATAGAAGTTCAGTTGCTAGCAGTGAGACTTTTCCCCTCTACTAACTACTCCAAAACTAGGAATTCTAAAATAAACCTTAGACACCTGTTATTTTCAGGTTCTCATGTATCTGGGAAACAATGGCTAAATTCTCAAAGGTATTTATTTTTTTTTCCCCCTCCTTGGTGGAATGTTTTGTATTTCTGGATCAAGCTCCATGAATTCATAGCACAGCTTCTCAGATTTCAAACATTGTCATTGGTATGTGAATAAAACAAGGTGGCAGTAGAGTGGTGTTTTACCCATTAAGATGAATTGCACTGAAATGTGGATCTGCATTAAAGTTGAGTCCTTCTATTCAAGAACTTTATCAAAGCATTTACATGTATCTGTCCTAGTCATATAAAAATTGACCTATGGTTTAAGACCACTGCTCTTTCCTTTCTTCCAGTAAACATATGCAACTTTGTGCACATATTTGACCTTTATTGGTTAGAACGCTAATGTTAATTTCTCATCTACTGATTGATCTTTCTCTTTATAAGGTCATCTCTCTCAGGAACACACAAACTAACCAAGCTATTTCCTCAGTGAATTGAGGAGGAAGATACCATTACAGTTATTTCTGAGATGTTCCAGAATCCAAGTAAAAGTAGCCACAACAGGATGCCAAACACAGCCCTGACAAGGACTGCTAGTCAACTTGGGTTACCCCATTCACCTCAGGACCTGGCCTTCTCATACATTAATATTTCTGTTGCAGTCTGCCTAAAACACATACCCTATCCTTCATGAAGTTTGAGTTGATAAAGACCTGTAAAGACTAAGGACTAAATCTGACCTGCTGAGTTAGGAAAAAATATATCAATGAAGTAAGGCAGATCTTTTTTTATACCAGGGACAGTGATTTCAAAATGGGACCCTTCAAATTGGGATAGGAGTGAAGAAAATCTGACACATAAAACTTGGTTTGGAGTCATTAAAGAAAAACAACCAGTACTGCTGCCACAGCACAGCCAAACAGATGTCAAAGGCCTACTGCAAACCGTAATCTTACTTAGAATTGCCAGCCATTTCTTACTTCAAAGCTCTAGGCAATTATTTTGCATTCATAGCTTTATTTTCAGGTAACGTTTTGTAAAGAGGGAAGCGTGTGCTTCTGTCAACACCTATAAAAGCAACTGAAAGACTGCAAAGCTTAGAAAAACATCATTTTTTGCAGATGAACAAATGCACAAGCAATCAAAGGAGCTACTATTAGAACAGGATAATGTGAGTAAGATCTAAACTAGCAACAGCTAGTCCTACCTGCCCAGTTGCAATTTGTTTCTTTCACACCACTTTACAATTATCTTTACCAGGGAGGTAAATGTTATACAAACCACAGATAGGCATCTAGAACTGCTTTACCACAAAGAAATAGGGATAGATACACATACAGAGCAGAGGAACAAAATAATTGTATTGAATAAACACACATATGTGAAGCTTTTGCTGGGATCTAACCAAGGGGTATCGTCAACCTGAATTCATCCTATTTCTATTATATATATGTGTACAAGCAGACAATGATTAGCACCCTGGATAATGAGCTCTTCATTTGTCTTATTAAATGGGTGTATAAAGCAGCATGAGACTCCTAACCGATGAAAACATGTCAGCCATTTAGTGATCCAAGAAGTCAGCCCAACCTGGAAGTGCTGAAAAGACAGATGCACCTCAGCAGGGTATAGGCAGTAATGACAGTGCAGGATTAACAAATTCAATCCCATATTCAGAGTACTTAGACTCAATTCTGAACCTCACTTCTGTCCTACCTTTTTACAGTTGTAATTGCTTCCATTAAATCCGTCCCAAATTTTACCAGTAGCTGTTTAGAATCAGACTCCCCATTTTTTTCAATAAGGCAGAATGATTTCTGCAGACACCCAAGATGACAAACATTTTGATTATTAATAGTTTATTCGACAGTATAAAAAATGCCAAAACTGTGGGACTCATGCTCTGACTTCCCTGAATAATAAATTAAAACAAAACTAGAAACATGCAGAATAATTTATATTTGCAAAATATTTGCAAGAAAGTTGACATTTAAATAACTTCATTATTATTCATTGACAGGGCTTTTCCCTCGCCTCTCGTCAGTGTAAGTGACATTTCTATTATTGTATTATAATAAACTCCTGCACATTTTAAATAAAGTCACTGAATTCCATTAGTCCACCTACTGACATGAATATATCTCAATTCATTCCTACCAATATTTCACAACCATAATAGGCATTCATAACCAGTAACATGAGCCTTATAGAAATCTTCTTTCTCAAGAAGTGCATACTGAAATTCAGAGGACTGTCAGTTCAAATATACAGGTTAAATAAATTCCCTAGTAAGTTGCTGTTTACCCTCCTCTGTTACATATTTAAGGTTGTCTGTACTGTTTTTTACATAAGCTGCTGAAGACTTGAAGAATCAACCAGTTGATTGTTGGTCAAGGCTTCCTTTGTAACAAGATCTTTCTGGAACATTCCACAAGAAAAAAGAAAAATGTTACATGTAGACTTTAAGCTGCGTGACATCATATCTCCTGCCTATTCAAGGGCAGCTTTCTTACCACAGAAGATATGCCTTCACAGTTGAAACTCCTTGTTATAACACATATCCTTAAGACACAATCACTTTAATCGGCATCATTTACAGTTTGGGGTTTTTCTTGCTTTTTCCACCTCTGATGTCAGGCTTTTAGATATTAACATGATTGCTTCCCTCATCTTCACCATGAGAAGATTGTCTGTGTATCATGTCTTCAACCTCCTCCTTCTGTAGTTTGATTTGCTGCTTTAACACCTGAGTGGCAGCCAGCCACAGGAGGTAGGACCAGAAGCATCTGTAATGTGGTTAGGGAACAGCAGAGAAGGGCAGCCTGTTGTGACTAGGAGCAACGTGAAGAAATGGGCTCTAGCCTGTTTCTCCTTCTGCACATGCATTCATCCCTGGCAGAAGTCAGATATTTTAAGTAAGAAACAACAATGACTATTAGATCATCTGTTCCAACCACTCACATAACTACATTTGCCACCTGGTTTTCCTCCAAATGGTCTGGACAGTGGAGCACAAGATTTGCCAGTTGCTATTGTATTAACCTCTACATGAACAGATTTTTGGAATGAAGGCTTTCAGATCACAGAAGGCAGAACTGGGGAGTCACAGGTTACATTTACTTTCACTGAACAAGTATTTTAATAAAGCAGTAATTAAGGCATTAAAACAATATTCCACATTTGAATGTGAAAGATACTGGAGATAGTAATTCTGGAGCTTATTTGTATTCCATTGTGCAATATTTTAAGATTAGTTGTAAATTCTGTTACAGAATTGTTGACTTTTGCACTCCTTCTTTCTGGAGATCTCTCTAGACTGAGGTACTATT
Organism: Colius striatus; assembly: GCF_028858725.1. NCBI lineage: Eukaryota > Metazoa > Chordata > Aves > Coliiformes > Coliidae > Colius > Colius striatus. The sequence goes on from NC_084766.1 coordinate 27,815,284, forward strand.
CTCTCACAACTGAAATTGAAGCTCTTTCCTTTATGGGTTTATAGGCAAGTACTAAAGTTTCCCATTGATTTTTGCCATGCCACCAAGTTTTACAAAAGCTAGTAATGTTGAAGTCTTCTTCAACAGCTAACAGTTTAAGTTCATATATTCTTCTTGCTAAGCTTTTCACAAGCCATTGATAGATGTCACTTCTGGTCTAATTCCTGGTTTAACTCTTTCAGGTGTAACCCTGATGTTTTTTCCAGAAAGTCTGATCTCAGTTCCTCTCTCTGTGAGAAACTGGGGTTTTCTTATCCCATTCTTTATTTTCATGGAAAGTTACTCTTGTGGTTACAAATTACCTTGCTTCACTTGGGCACCTCTCACCACTGACTTTCTAACTCATCATATAAATAACTTCCCACAGGCCTTCTCCATCTCTAATGGGAAATATTTGCCTAGGTCACAGAGACTGACACATTTGGAGAGGAGGTTACATTTTGCAATTGCTGTTCAACGTGAAGATGTAAAACACAATGAAACTTGTGTCCTTGTACAGTTTTCATTCAAAGCGATGGATCTTGACCTCATTTGTACAAGTTTGTCTCCTGAGGTCACATTGAAAGGTTATCACTCTTCCCCAGCACATAGGTTATCACATTAGACAGTGTGAGGAATTTTTCCTGTGGACCTTAAGGCAGAATACAGGATATTTATTCAAAACTTCTGTATCCCACTGAGCATCTCAGGTCTTTCAACACTGAACTGATTTGTGGCCCTGACACACTGTCTCTGCTAAAGGTCTTTCTGCAGCTTGGGACCAGCCAAACTGTGTCTTTATGCTTTTCCCAGCCTCCTCATCCTCACTTTATTGACGTGTCTTGGCTGATACTTAGCTAAAGCTTGTTTGCTTTACGTACAGACTAAGCTAAAGTGAACCTTGTTCAGAGAGGGCTTTTTTGCCTTTGTAATGGTTTGGTTCAAGAGGGCAATGTTAAATGGTCTGACAGGAGTGACAAGTCAAAAAGTTGGTTAGCATTTCTTTAAATGTCTGTAATGGCAATGCAGATGTCACAGCACTAAAATGCTTCAAACTTAACCTGGCAGGTTGAAATTAACTTTTGAAGACATCCCCAGGGTAAAGAAAAATAAGATATTTCAAAACTCAAGGGACTCACATGTCTCACTCCCTAAGTGAACAGATTTCTGATGACTTTTTTCTCATGAGGCCCTCAGCAGGCTGGCAAGTATTACTGTTCTCGCTTTCTAGGTTGGGGAAATGGAGGGAAAGACTAGATAACTAATCCTACATTTGAAGGAAGTCTGTGACAGAGCCAAATGCAAGTCCCCTCAGGCTCCACCAACTTCCCACTCCATCCTGAGAGCATAAGTTTCCTGGGGTTTTGTGCATATAAGAATTGGCAAGAGCCTGAATATCAATGTGGGAAGGAAGAAATATAAAATTAAATACAGTTTAAATGTTAATTTCAAACCAGATTTAAGCCTCCATTTTGAAAAAGTCATGCTTGCAGTTTGGGTTGTGGTTGTAGATTGCACTGGAAATGAAGTTATGAATTTTTAGGAGTTTACTGAAATTTAAATTTTTTTCCCTTATGAAAAGAATTTTCTCATCACAAAATAAAGTTTCCCACCTACAGAAGTCATCAAAAAAGACTTGGAAAACTAAAGAGAGGAAAAAAGTTACAGAGAAACAAGAGGAAACTATGAAATTGACGTTTCTCTTCATAATCAGTTAAATGAATTCCATTTTTTTCTCCTTCTTAATCAACTTTTATTTGGAATAATGTAGATGAACAGGAATATACACAAATTTCTTTCATTTTTTGGCTCAATATAGTTCTGCTGATTACTGATATAAATAAATTAAAGATGGGACAAGCAGAAGCAGCTCTACATATTGCATTGGATAGTTACTCAAAGTCTTACCCCAAATCACAAAGGACATAAGTAGGTAGGAGGACCAGGAGATGTTTGTGATCCAGATTAGTTGTTTATTTCCCCTTAAAATAATGGCTGAGAAAAATAGATTTGGTTAACTTGCTTTCTCTGCTGTTTCAGTTGAGAGTAAATCAGGTCAGCAATCTGAGCAGAGAATACGTGTGCCTCTGTCTCCATCATATCTGATGTAGGGATCATGCATCCCTTCGCACATATTCAGTCAAGGGGCCTGCCAGAATCTGTAGCCACACAGCTAAACCTTCATCTGCCAATTTAAGCTGCAGGTATAGGTCACTATTTCATAGCCATCTATACTCCTGTTAACATCTGAGGCCACAGTGAGCAGACATGGGTTTACGTACAACCCAATCACTATGGGTTCAGCCACATCTTTCACTGTACAAGTCATTCCATACTTTTCAAAAGGCCAAGGAAAAGGAAAAACTTTTACAATTTTGAAAGTGTCAGGGAAACAAGTAGTTCAGTATTTTTTCAATGTTAACTAGAATTTGTTCAATAGCTTCAGAAGTCATGAGATAATGACGATGGGAATCTTACAACAGGACAGAAGATAGGTTGCATATGATAAAGGGAATCTGTTTAATCAGGGTGAGGTTATTTCTTACTCTATCTATGCCAGAGGAGAGAGGAAGGAAAACAGCCAATTATTATAAACATGCAAATGTTCCAAGTTGAACAAGAGAGATGAGCAAAGCTGCTAATACCATAACACACAGTATTAGGCAGCAAAAAGGCTTAAGGCCACTGAATGCAAGGACAAGGGAAAGAAGTATTATCCTAATAATCTGGGTAGCACATGAATGCAAACCAGGCTGGCATGCCTGAAAGTTGACAGAAACTTAGAAGTCTCCCCAGTTGCCCCACCAGAGAACAATGTCCTTTAAGTTCCTGTAAGTGGGGTTTTTTTCATCACCTGAATGCTTGGAAGAACTAGTGCATATCTATTCAGCTAAAGCATAGTATATTTTGTTGAGATCAGCCACATTTGTATTGTCTATGGTGAACAATGCTTAGAAGAAACTAGCCCATGTTGCTCACCCAGTGGCTTCTTTGAAATATCTTGTAAAGGAAATGAAAACCTACAGAAGAGAGTCTGAGGTATAAATCATCAAAAGTAAAAAATAAAAAATAAAATGAGATAAAGCTAGAACACTAATGTGAGTGTATCTAGCTCCTTCAGTTCTAGTGACACGTGTATTCCGTTGCACAGTATCTCTTCAGACTCTCCCATCTTACCTAACTAGCCATAGGACAACATAACTCACAAAGCTTTCATGTTTTACAATTCAGAGACGTCTTGTGTTTGCAAGCTGGCAATGAAGGGCTTTTTCTATACCAGTTTCTGATGCCACTATGAGAAGTAACATTCCACTGTATTGTGGAGATGAGCTTTTTTACCTTCAGGCTTCAAAGAAATTTCTGTTTCAAGGTTGGATACCCAAAGAATGGAGCAAAACTGAATACTGTAGTAGAAAAAAAGATCAAATTTGGATCAGATGGGAACGATGCACTTCTTTTCCTCCCCTTTAACTGCTTCTCTAATTTTAGATGTCTGCCCTGTCTTGTTTGACCAATAATCCCCCTTTTACTGCACAGTACAATGGCAGCTTCTACCAGGAGGCTAAGAACAGAAGATTCTGGCAGCTGATAAAATCCATATCCAGATTCCTCACTCTACCTGATGATCAGAGGTCAGATCCTGATCATACTCCTATAAATCCAAAGTATTTGCTATGAAGAGGCACCACTCTAATCATGGCACAGCATCAACAACTAACCTCCCTTGTCTTGGAAGCAGCTGCTCCCAGGAAATTAGAAGGATCTTTGTTGTCAGAACTCAAGATAAAGATTTTTCTTTTGAGAGTACAATTCACAATTTTTTGTGTGAAAAATAATGCACTGAGATTTGACTGGACTCTGTCTTGCAAGTGTTCTCTAGGCACTGATTTACAGGAATGAACTGTAAAGCCAGGGTTTTGCTATAAACAACCCCATTTTGGGGACCATAGCTGCATTCTGAAGCTTCTCTCAAATGCCACTGTGCTAAATTTGCAGGAAAATTTATGGGAAATGAGATGGAATGTCTAGGGCAGAAGACTGCATGTGTGGCAAAATACTTGTGGACTTACCATCTATTTTACCTGTCCCATATCATGACTAGCCATTGTCCCTGCAGGTAAGATAAAATGGCAGTAGAAGGAATTAGGGCTTTCATCTCCATTATTCAAGCAGGAGAGGATAACTCTCCGGAGCTCTCCCCCTCAGATCTCCCTCCCAGCCTCTTATCTGTTGTGGGCTGAAAGACTCATCTCTAGTCCTGAAAAAAAAGCAGCAAAAGTCAAGAAAAGCACAGGGAGGCTAGCAATCACAGCTACTTTAGCTATTCTAATCCAATGCTAAGTGAAAGCCTGCAGTGAGAAACAGCAAAAGCAAGACCTTCACTTGACCTTCTCAGTGTATGACTTAAGAAGATGGCACTAATGATGCTCTGGCATTGTTCTGCAATCTCTCTTGTTCTTCCCATGAGCCATTTCGTACCACAATGCCTGGATGCATGTGGGAAGGATCAATAACTCCAGTAAGACTACTAATTTTTGGGAGCTGTTTGACGTGTACCAAAAGCTGCTACAGTATTTACACTTGTGCACCTGACTATATGTACAGTCCAAATATTTTCTCCTTGAGTCCATAGTACTGTTTTTCAATATCTTCTCCATTTGTCATCACATCATTCCTTTCAATGAAGGAGCAGACCCTGAAGAAATGAATGAAAGCTTACTGGCAACAGACTTGTTCCTTGCTACCTTCGGGAAATTTGTGGGGATCAGTGGACTACAAGTAGAAAAGCAGCAGTCTGAAAGAACAGGAACCATTCCCACAGGGCCAGCCTGACTCAAATCTTAGAGTCCTTCAAGAAAAAAAATCATCTGAGTTTAGCTGTGACAGATATTAGAGTTGTTCTTCCTTAGAAGAATTGAGAATGACTAATGATTCTTCTTGTCCTATGTTTACATGAAGCATACTGACATCATCACATCTTAGTGTCAAATTCTTGCTAATAACGTGGTTGAGTGTTGCATCTTTCCATTTCCATCCCAGCCTGGTGTAAATCACACAAATAGCTAGGACGTAGCCCAGTAATCATCACACTATTAACTTTCTAATTGATGGTAATGGCCAGAATAAATTTTAGGCAACCCAAGAGGTGGTTAATGGATTTTGTAGCTTGAGGGCAGAATAACAGGAAGCTTTTCCATTAATCAGTGAGATGAGACAACCATACATGTCCTATGCTCCTCACTCCATCATTACACTGAGGTCATTGCAACTTTGTTGAAAACATGGGTGTTGCCAGACCAAAAGAACACCCTCATGCCAGGCTGAGCTCAATTGCAAAGTTTGATGTACTAGCTCAGCAGAACTCTTGTTAGCATCCACAGTCACATTACAAAGACAGAAAACTGCTTTAGTCCACCTTCAATTAAGAGTAAGGAGCTTTATTGCATGATAAAAACATGCTTTGGGTTTTCTCTAGCTTTTAGTATATACCCAACATAAAAGGCTTTCTAGCTAGCATCATCCAAGCATTTGCAACACAATATGCAATCTTTGTGCTATCCTGCCAGTGCAAATCAACAGCTAGAAAACGTAAAAGATCCAGGCAGCTCAGGACATTATTTTTAAAATTATTGTCCAAGTCCCTTAGTAGTTATAATGGAGTAACTCCCAAGGACCAACAGCATTTTAAAACCAGTTAAAATGTGCCTCATGCATTAATTTATATTAAAGTTAGTTGGAAGATGGAACTCCTATTCCTTAGGCAATGCTAAAAAAATTTTTTGGTCCTGTTTTAAACTATCATGATTTCCACAATCTGGACAGAATAAGAATACAGGGGAAAAAGAGATTAAGTAAAAAAAAAAATCCACTGTTTCATCCCCCTAGTACCAGCATTATCATTACCCATTCAATTGAATATTTTATTATACAGTCTGTCATCCCACAGGAAAAAAGCTCAAAAGAAACAAGAAGAAAATCAAAAAATGAAACATACTTTCAGTTCCAAATCATTCCAACATTTGCTGTCAAGATTTCATTTTTAAAATATTGCAAAAGATTTATCTGACTAATGCTACATTTCCCAGTAGAAAATTGTTTCACTGAAAAAGTTTCACTTAGTTCTGAGTCCTAGTATCAAACAGGATAAGCTGTTAGCTAGACTGCTACCCTAGTCTAGATATTAGCTAAGCTGCTACTCCACCATGTCACCAAAGAAAGAAGGTGTTGCTGGATTTAAAAGCTGTGCTGTTGGATTACTCAGGTTACTGTACCAAAGAATCACTAATTAATGTGTTAAAGCAGACAAAACCAATGAGGGGTTTTGTTGGGGGTCTTCTTTTTCGCTTTTAAAACCATAAGAATGTCACAGCTGCACCATTTGCGTCAGTTTCAAATAATATACAACATCCAGAGCCATGCAACTTTATTTTTTCCTCTTGCTGGGTAGAAGCATATTTATCACTATGAATCTCAAGGATCAGAGGGGTTATAAAGCTTGCTATTTATAGCTACTCTTGGGGTATCGAGCAAGTGACAGTAATTTGTTCCTTTGACATCTAACCTTAGGTAACTCCAGAAGCAGAAGATGGATTTTTACAGGAAATGAAATGAAAGTACACAGCAGAAGATTAATATCATTTCCAAAGCCTGAGGAGAATGCATGCTCCCAATCACTAGGCAGAAAAAATGGTCAGAAGCACGTGCCATGTATTAAGCAGAGAGCAAGATGTGGTCAAGGTGAGGTGTTCAAACAGTCTATTAGCAAACTGATACACTGGCATTTGTGTGTAGAGGAACTAGACACTGATAGTCTAGAAATGAGCTCAGCTCTTCTGGTACTTGGATTTTGAAAGTCATCTTTAAGTCAGTGTCAGTTACAAATAAAATGGGATCTTGCTTTTATGTTCCTGGTTAATGATAAAAGAAAGCTAAAGCTAGGCTGTAAATTCCATATCAGAAATATCTTGCACAAAGATCAAGTTACCATTTTGCCCTGCACTGAAAAAACATCATGTATTAATTATATTTTCTGTTTCTGAGAAAATAAAAGCCTGCAGATTGAAACATCTTGAAAAGATTCCTTGATATTAAAATCCTTATTGATGGACCATATTCATCCATTACTCACAACTTATATTCAAGTACCTGTAAAACAAAAGGATTTGACCAGAAGATCCATCTCTCCCCCCTTCCATCTGGTTTTAATTTATTTGGAATTAAAATTACAAGAAAGGTCTTTCTAAAGCTGTGGGTGCATAAAGACATTAATTATAAAATCCAGTCATTAAAATAATGCTACCAACAGGAATTCAGCCAAGTACCTGAAAAGCCCTTCTACATTCTTATAACAGACTTACCACCCTCAACCACCACCAGTTCCCTTAACATGGTATGTGGTCCAACATGCTCAAAAAGCTAGTATATTTCAGCTTTGCTAACCCTCACATATCTCACATATGACCACAAGAATCATGTAAACCCCCAAATTTATATCTAATGTCACAGCCTACCTCCACAGTCCATCATTTCCAGGTATAATCCTGCTCTTCGCTAGCACAATCACACAACTATTAGTGCAATGGATGCAATCAGGCTGCAATATGTTTCTCCTACTGGACAGCAGGCAGGTGGTGGTATATATTACATGTGCCCACACATAGTCCTATCATTGGAAGTGGAGGGGGCAGTGGTGGAATAGGAAATAATCCATTATATAGTTGACAGACAAGAGCCTAGTGTTTACTTCTAGGCTATAGGCAACACCATTCAACCCAAATAAGAGTTTAGTTATATTTATGGAGTCATATTTAGCATTTTAAATCCCAAAACAACTGGAAAAAAACCACACTAATTTCACCCATGTGGAAGCCAAGTCTGGTAGAACAAGAGTTCTTAATCAAAAAACGTTAAAATTTACACATCAAATGGTAAAGGTCATGCAGGTACCGAAAGATAACACCCTCAGAAGGAACCTTCTTAAGTTCTTGAACATTCATCTGAGAGATGTTTGCAAAGTCCTGTTCTTCTGCTTGATGGAAAGTCATTGATAAATGCTTATCAGTGGAAGGTCTTCAATTCAGTTTTGATTTATTTGGGCACAATTAGAACAGATACTTTAAGCAACAAGCATCTCCAGAAACTGGAACTGTCGTGCTGGGTGGTGGGAAAGGGAAAGAGGCAAGAATGGGTGCAAAGTTTTAAATCTGCAGTTCAGCTGGGAAGTAGTAATTCCTTTATCACAGGTATGCCCAAAATCCCACTTTCAGCACACACACACGCCTCCATCATCTATCAAATAGGCTGCTAGAAATCTGATAATTTGTTGCTTGAATGTCCAATATTAGGTGAAATAAGACCAGAAAACTGTGACCAATCCTTCTAGGTCTCCACAGATCAAACCCCTGCCAAAAAAAAATATGCACTGAATCCTCCGTCTTGAGTGGTTTACAATTGGAACACTGTAAATACACAAAGAAAGTAGTCAGTGATTTTTCACTGCTTCAGAATAAAGTTCTCTGTTCAGTCTATCTAATCTGGGTGAATAAGGCACCTTAACCTTCACATTATGTGTGTTTTTTTTCTACCTCCATCCTCTTCCCCCTGTTTTAAAATTTATGGTTACCATTTAGGCTGATTTCAATTTCCATTAATAATATGTGCAACTGATGTACATTTAAGTGAATTTAATCATGTTGTAGTGACAGGTTTAGCTTAAAGCAGAGCTTCACTTAGAACTATCAAGTAAATTTCTCTTGAAAAGGTCAGTTTAACATTTAACAGGAGGGCCCATTCCAGACAAATTAGAATTTGCTCCACTTGTTTCAAGTGCATACACTTTTCCAGTGGGCTTCAACAGAAGCACATCAATCAAAAGACAGAAGTGTCAGGTGCCCAAGGGAGAAGGTTCTCTGACGCCTCCCTACACAGCCAGCCCAAAAGCTGCTTGGGCACATGGGCTAAACTGAAATATTCCTGCCTCACTGTGCAAGGACTGACACTGCATTGGAGCCAGAAAACACCATAGAAAGTAAGGAAGACAGAACCAGGAGAGTTTAGGCAAGCCCCTGACAAGTCAGACTTCTATTTTTAAATTGTTACAGCAACAGGAATAAAGTGTAAACAACCTTGTGTGCTACAGAGAGAGGTTATTGTACATGTGTCCTATGAGGATTCATTATTGCTCCTGTGCCTGACAGGGAGTTCTGTCTTGCAGAACAGCGACATGGTAAGCAGAGAGGGGATATCTGTAATGCTGTCGCAGTGGCACCCTCAGCAGTTGCCAAATTCCCTTGTGGATGGAGTTGGTCCTAACTCCAGGATAGGAAGAGAAGTGGTCTGCAGCAGTCTCCCAGACAGCTCTTCCACAAAATACTTTCTTTATTAAAAGGCTTCACAGTAACACTACCACAAGTCCTAAGTGGACCATAGGTGTCAGGTATCACTTTCCCTGCTCCGAGTAGGAGAGAAAACCAGAACTTATTTCATTTTGTTTTGATTTAACCAAGATACTTCTCCAGAATTCTGGTCAAATTACTATGTAGAGATGAAAATTGTCTACCGTTGCTGAAGCCAGTCACAGCAGCACAATCTCACAAGTTTTACATAGTCTTTGTCTGGGCACCATCTCATATAAAGTCATAGGTTCCCAAGTTTATATCACTGCAACATATAAGGCAGGATCAAGTCAGGTAAGCTTCCCAGTTAAAATCTTACATTACCATAGAGTTCAAACTGACAGTAGCATAGGCAATTAACACACCTTCTCCATCCTGAATTTGCTTTTTGGTATTTTTATTTTATGGTGTCTAATTCCTGTAACAGAAAAGAGCTCTCTGACATATTCCCATTAGTTATCCCTTTCCAGACCAAATATTTCCAGTCAGCTCAACCACTTCTTCCACACAAATCACTCCATACCTTGACAGTCCTTACTGCTCTTCTCTGAACCTTCCCTTCTTAATACATTCTTTTCAAAATAAGAGTGACCAAAACTGGACAAAAATCCAGTATTCCTGTTGCATCAAGATCTCAGTTCTTGAGTTTTGCTACTTAGAAGAGCTTCAGAATGAAGCTGTCACACAAGAAATGGTGCATAGCCACTTAACTAATGTGAATCACACATCTGAGGTTTGAAGTTGCTCAACAGACTCAGAAGATGCCTACTCCTATGGATTCAGCAGAGTCTTCTTGCATTACAAGTTGCTATGTTCACACTTATTCTGAGGCAGTAAGACTTATCCTGCTAGGAGGAAGAAAAATACTCTGTGGGAGCTCAAAGCAAGTCCAACTCAAAAAGGAAAGAAAAGCAATTCCTTTGCTGTATCCTCTCTGTACCCTGTAGCTAGTGGCTGCTGGTATAACCATAAATAAAAAGCAAGAAATAAGCTGTAGCATTTGAATCTTTAAACTAGTACCTCTGGAGGACACATAATGATATGAGCTCTTGTAGCATCTCCACATTGCTGATGAGCCATTCATTGTTAATAGTCACCAAGATTAAGACCTCCTGTTACTGCCTCACCCATACAAGAATTCAATGTGTCCTAGTAGATTTTTTTCACTGAAAAGAATTTTTTGCCTAAGGATGTTTTACATCAGGTGACAGTTTCTGGATGGAATCAAAACATCCTCCAGGGACATATACAATCTACCTAGCCAGCTGGCTGGCTGAAACACATACCCCATTTAGTGACATGTTTCAAGGTGTTTTTCAATCTCATGTTTTAATACATTTTCAGAAATGCAAAATACCTCAATAAAATAGAAATTCTATTTTTCCAGGCAGTTAAGTAGGTTTATCATAGTGTAAATTTTCCTTATCAACTCCCAAGCTCTCCAGGAGTCCTGGGCCTCAAAGTGTACCTTTAACATCATTACTGTCACTGCCTGAACAGTCTTCATTATGTCATAGGCTTGTGCTTCTGCCCAGAAAGAATGTTTGGGGGAAAAAAAAAAAGCACAAACCACCTTACAAAACATCAAATAAACAAACAAAAAAAATCCAAACCAAAAAACCAAACCCAAAAAAACAGACACAAATCAAAACCTATTCAGACACTCATTAAAAGTTCAGGGATAAAACTGAAATTCAATTCAGTCATCTGCAGGGTCACTTGGAAATGTTTCAGACACGTTTTCACTTTAGCAAATGCCAACCTGCCAAAGCAAAACTTTTCAGAAAAGCTCCTGAATGGTGTTTCCTGGCAGAACATCAGAAGGAAGAGATTAGTTAGTTCTGGAAAGATATCTGCCTGAAATGTGAAAGGTCCAGGTTTTGGTGGAAGGAGAAGACAGTCTATAAGAAAGTCAGCTAAAGTACTGATGCATTTGTATCTGTCTAAACATTAAAACAACAGCTGGGGCTGTTATTGCAGCAATTAGTAATGTATTGAAATTAGTTTAAATCAAACCTTTTACAGAAAGATAAAAGCTGAGATACAGTCAGTCACTCTCAAATGCTAAAGAACTTCAATTTATGAGCCTCCCTCATCTTGAAGAGAGCTCTTTGAGTCACTGCACTACTTATTGTGGGGTGACACTCTCCTTCAGCCCTTCAAATTCTGCTTATGTGCAGGACAGGAAGACATGTTTAATAATCCAGCTACACTTATCATTATATGGAGGACAGTAACAGGTTCACCAGCAATTTGACCAATCAGGCTAACATAGTGATTAGGTTCAAAAAGGGAAGAACTCTCCCTGTAGCAGTTCATTAAAATAAAAGTGAAACTGCACATTTCCAGGATTTACTGGTCCATAAAAGGGAAGGAAAGAAAATAGCCTCAATAAGGCTTTAGACTGGACCATCTCTTCTAGCTTCACAGCAGAGGATCAGCAAACAAAATCTGAAAAGAGGTCTTGCAAGGAAAGACCTTGAGCCTATAGAAGCATTTAGGTCAGGTGACTGTAAACAGTAGTTGAAGATGACAGTTTTCTTGTAGAAATTGAGCTAACTGACTCTGAGGGAGGGCTATGACAAACCTTAGAAAGTAAGCTAGGTTTTATGAGAAATGTGCGGCTGCAAGAAAAAAGCAAAGCTACTTTGAAAATGAAAGCTGACTCATCCACACACAGCACAGCAGTAGTCCCATCAAGTTATCTACACTGTGTGAGGTTGCTGAGAGTCAAGAAACTCAGCCTGGGTGGCAGTGTGAGAATATATTAAAACAAGTGTGTTTTTATGAGAATGTTTTATTTATGAGTAGAATAGAAGCATTGGAGAGAATTAAATAAGACCTCTGTGATTTATATTTTATTTCATGCTAAGACTTAATCGGAAAAATCCTAAAGTAATTAATGTTTGAAAAAACTACAGGTTTTATTGGATTCCTGGGCGTTTCAAAATGGTGTGTTGGAGATGTGGTAGATGTGGGGCTTTTCTGTAATAGTCTGTTCTGGTTTAGTTTGTGCAGTGTTTGCTGTAAGAACAGACTAGTAGTATTTAAGAAGGAAGCTGTTGGTGAGGAGAATGGAGGAAATAAGTAGGAAGAAAAGACTAAATGGCACTTAAGGATCATTAAGGGATATTGACAGAATCCAGTAGAAGAAAGGCTTTGATCCTAGGGTGAAGGAGCAATTGTGTCTGCAAAAGGCGACCCGTTTTACAATCCAAACTAGTTCAAACCACACTGAAAACCCCTCAAGAAGGCATTTAAGTAGTACAAACCTTTCCAAACCATGAACATGACAGCCACCAAAGAAGGGACTAGTGTCCCAAGATAGGCTTTATGCTTGGTCACTGGTGCGGGAGAGTAGATGAAGAAGCCTGAGGGTAAGAGAATTTGCTCACTTCAAATTTTTTTGTTGCAACACCAGATTCAACAACTCTTGCTACAAAAATCTGCTCTGAACTACTTTACCACTGCATATGCTAGACGTGCTTTCATCACTTTGAGATTTATGATACACTTTCTAAACACTTTCTCTTACTGTTAAACAAAAATGCTTCAGCTTGAGGAAGCTTACTATTGTATTCCCCAGTGGTTTACAGGCAACAAAAGAAAAGAGCATCTGTTATCGAATTTCTTCAGTCACATTAGTAAGCACAGAAGAATACAAACTATATTTAGGCCAAGACTCAGGAAGACAACTGATTTCTGCAGGGTGGATGAAGCCATCAATGATAGGAAAATATTGGCCAGAAAGTGGCAATATGGCTAATTTAGGGTATGAAACACATTCCCACCTTTACATTCCAGACACTGAAATTCATGTGATTTACATCCCAGTTCTGCTTCACAGAGTTTTTATTTCCTTTGAGATGTGTAACTCATGTCACCATTCCCAAATGCAACCTTGCTCAAGAGTGCAAAAGAAACCGACAGCCAGGGAAAAGTCCCTGATGTTGTATCTCTGCATTTGAGCCTGTATGAGCTCAAATGTATTTTCTGAGGGTTGTGGAAAGGTGAGCAGGAAAAGGCATCTTATTTTTTAGGGAAACAGAGTGGCATGGTTTAGGGGTGAGCTTAACAGTTTTAGGTTAGCGGTTGGACTTGATGATCTTAAAGGTCTTTTCCAACCAATTCTATGAGTCTAAGAAAATGGAAAACTGCAGTGACTGCATTGTCACCTCTGAAACACAAGGCTGCTTTTACTGCTGTGAATTAAGGCTATTAAGCTAGATCAGAGGCTGAACTGTCTTCAGCCAATGGACTTATGCATAATGATTAACACTTAGCTTATCTAAATAAAAATCTTTCCTTTGAGTATTCAGGAAGGGAGACAAGCTCAGCTAGTTAGACATAGTTGTCAAAGCAGCTAATCAGCATACCCACATTCATCCCAGTGATTGGTACCATCTGGGGACTTATTTCTAACCAAACCAGAGAATTAAGAAATCACATCTTTGAGACTTGCTGGAATAGAAGTCTTTGGCTTCTGCTTTAGAAAATTAGGAGACAAGAGAGGCAGAAGATATTCTTGTGGCAATTGATAGACCATTTGGTCTGTAGTACTGGTGAGTCCATTTTAGGGGATGCACCGCAAACTAAGCATAATAAATTATTAGTCCCAGAAAGTCAGCCTAGAGTGCAGCAAGTAACGGTGCTGGAAAACAAACAGTAAGTAAATCACATACACTCCTGCCTGGGAACTGGGACTAGATCTCTGTTCTCTATCTGTAGACAAACCCACTCCTAGTCTATTACTTCCACTACTGGAACAATCTTTTTAAGGTGAATGAAGACATTATTTCTTGTCTACTCCATGACTCTGGCAGAAAGGCAACACTAACAGTGCATCTTCCTTACTGTACCACTGGGCATTAACTCAGCTGATAGTGCTGACAAGTCCTGTTCAGTTCAGAGTCCGGCAAGTTCAGCTCCTTGAGTAACTGTCTAATTTCTGCAGGATTCTGTCAGTAGCAGAGTTTTGCTGCCAGCAGTGTTCCTACAAAGAATCCAGGCCTCTTGGCAGTTTATCCTATTTTACCTTTTTTTTTTTTTGCATTTAGACATTGCAGAACGATATTTAAGCTATAGCTGAGCTTCTGAACAAGCTGTTCTGTGAGCTCAGTGAATTAGCAACAGCAAGCTTGGGCCTTTCAGCAGAACTACTGCCAGCTCATGATCTGAGCAGATGCAATTCATCTCCCACAGGTCTCTACCACAGCTGCACAGCAGTGTTACAACCACATACCAGGCACAGCTGGTGACTCAAAAATCAGGGCAGCCACCTGCACCCACTACATAGAACCACAAAGCAAGAGAGAGGCCATGGCATGCTGCTGCTGAGGATCTAGAGCTAGGCTTGGTCAGAAGAGTCTAGCAGTTACTGTGGGGTGCTTGATTTTTTTTTCTTCTTGTGTCTCAGAGGTCACAGCAATCCCAATAACACATCAGCAAGGACAATAGCCTTAGCTGGCCATTGATCAAACTTACCCACTTGCACCCATTTAATTTCTTTGACATAGCACAGCAGCTGCCAATCAGATATTAAAAAAAAGAAAAGAGTCCTTCAGTCTCACTCAAATTCTTCCTTATTTTACCTCTGCCTTAGCATCTCCAATCCCTTGGACAATAAGCCTAATCATATTGAGGCAAATGAGTTTGATTCTCCATAGAGCTGTCTGAGTTCGCTAATCTCTGTTATTAACTTTAGCCCCTACTCACACTCTTCAAATCTCTCCTAGGAATCAGATGCCAACAGCAGATGTGAACTCCACCAAGAAGTAGGACAGTAAGCTGTGAGTCATTGCTTGATGTACCAGTAACACTTCTTTCTCCACTGCACTGAGCTTATCTGTCTGCTACATCTATCTGACTTGCTAAATATTCTGCTGCAATAGTCCTAGTGCAAGGGCTGCTTTCATAAGTGGTAATTTACTGGTTGGTGCCCAAACAGTGTCATTGTTTAACCCCAGCCAGCAACTAAGTACCACATAGGTGTTTATTCCCACCCCACCCATCTAACAGTAGGATGGGGAGGAGAATCAGCAAATAAGAAAAACTCAATGGTTGAGATAAAAACAATGTAATAACCAAAATTAAATCATAGAATCATAGAATGGTAGGGGTTGGAAGGGACCTTTAGAGATCATCTAGTCCAAGCCCCCTGCAGGAGCAGGTTCACCTAGAGCAGGTAAAATAGTAGCAGCAATAATAAAATAACTTTAATAAAAAGGAATATAACAAAGAGAGAGATGTAAAACTCAAGGGGGGGGGGGGAAACCCTACAAACAAAAAACCAAACCCAAGTGATGCCCAGTGCAACTGTTTACCACCTGCTGATCAATGCCTGAGCAACCATCCACCTCTCCCAGCCAGCTCCCCCAGTGGTCTATGATATGGACTATCCCTTCGGCTAGTTCAGGTTAGTTGTTCTGGTGATATTCCCTCCCAGTTTCTTGTGCACTCTCAGCCTACACACTGGTAGGCAAGAGTGAGAAGTACAAAAGGCTTTGACACTGTCAGCATTGCCTAGCAATAACTAAAACATTCTTGTGTTATCAACATTGCTCTCAGCACAAATACAAAACATAGCCCTGTACAAGCTACTATGAGGAAAATTAACTCTATCATAGCTGAAACCAGGAGAAACAGAAAGGAGCATATCATTTTGTAAATACTAATTAAGTACTTTGTGTACTTATGGATGGCACAGAAAAGACAAAAGCAAAACCATTTTGTGTCTTTCTATGGGTAAAACTGGTAATGAACCTGATCCAAAGCTTACTGAAACCTGTAGAAGCCTTTCCACAGACTTTATGACAGTCTACATGAGAGTCTGTGTAATTATCATACATAATTACATAAAAGCCTGTTACAAGTTTAGTGATTGAGAAGACAAAAGCTTATGACATCTGCATTCAGAAAAGTTCCAGGCTCTTATGTGATGTTCCATAAAAAATATAAATGTATTCTATAGCTTTCATGAAACTAACAAAGGCAATGACAGACACAGGGAGGCCAGAGAAGCAGCATTTTAGAAAGGAAAATAAAGGACAAACCAAAGTGGGAGGACAGGACGACAATGCCCAGGGGGATATTGTTAAGGCACTTACAGGATGACTGTCAAGTGTAGGCCAAATACACATGTAAATTAAGGCTTTAAGGAATCTGAGAGCCTCTCCTCTTTCCTAGATAGATTTGAGCTAATTAACTGCAACTGGAAGACATCAGTTCCTATGTGAAATAAAGCAGGTGCCAAAATGAATGGAATTATGCAGCCAGATACACACCATGCATCTCATGTACTTTTCCTATATGCCAGATTGAGTTACAGCCTTTTTGAAAAACACAAAATAACAGAAATTCCATCATGATTCTCCTTCTATGATTCTATTATTCTAATTCCTCCTTCTATGATTCCATGATCATAAGTAGATCCTTAAAAAGTTACTAAGTGTCAATGCTCAGTGTTTAAGGAGAGTTCCTGCTCCTGCATGAGGGCTGGTAGACAGTGACAGTTGGTACCACCCCATGCCTGACATTACCTGGATGCTGGCAATATCTACATTTCTCCTCTTCCCCAACTCTCCTCTCCATCACTGAAAAGATATTTTGAAACCAGTAGGAGCTGATTTATCCCATCAGATGGTAAACATCTTAGGCTAAGTCTTTCAGATTTCATTCTCAGAACAGAGAGGACACAGCTTGCTAAAATTTTAATTCCTTCTGCTTTTTCCTTTCTGACCAAGACTTGCACATGTACTTTTGGAGGGGGACTTTTTCTCATGGGAAGTCAACTCTATCAAACAGGGAAAGTGAAAGCAGAATTCAAATCTCTATGACACATTCAACCAGAAGAAGACAGGGCAGTCTCCACTAAGTTCATTCAGAAAAAATAATTAATAAGCCAATAAGGTCACTATTGTAGGCTCAGGCATACTAATCAAACAGGAACAATAGATGTGTTGAATCATGTGTTCTAAGCAGCTCGGTCTTCAGAGCCAAGGTCACTGACACCTCTTTGAAGAGAGAAAAAATTTTCTGAGATGGTAGCCCAGCCTGGACATATTTACAGAGCTGAACATCGTTCAGGACCGCCACTACTTTATTCTTACATATTTCTTTTTTTTCAGGGAAGAAGCATGGTATAAATCTATACAGCACAAGTTTACTAAAAACACATCATTTTTCCTTACCACTTAAAGGAGTTTTCCAAAGTTATCCCTTTTGCTTTTTCCATTAAAGTGTAAGGCAATGCTTCAAGAGCAATCAGTAAAACCAAAAGACACTTTGTTCTACATCTGCCATATGGAGCTCCTTGCCCTAAAGGCTACACACAAGTGCCATTTTGTGTCATTTACTTTTTTCACTTCCATAGGGTACCCTATCCAACGTGATGAGTTGCAAGTTCATTTTATAGAATACAGCTGGGTGAATTTGCTTTTACCACACAGCAAGACTTCACATATAGAAAGAAGCATAGGGAAAAGAAACTGGATGGCTAAAGGCACAAAAAACTTCTCACATCTCAAACATTAATTCAGTGCTCTCTGCAGTTAACACACAGGTCAACAACCACCTGGTGCTTTTCAGCTGTCCACCATCCTGGATGCTAAAAGTTTTTATTAGTTCAAATGATGGATACATTCTGAGAAAGAAAAATAACTCCCTCATAAGCCCACCAAGGGCTAGTAAACACCTCCATTAAACACTTCTGCTGTTTTATAAAGACCTGGAGCCAAAAGTCAACAGTAGCTGGAAGGCTACATCAGAAAAGTAACACACATACTTGGCCTTATACCCTTTCTTCTTTACCTGCTGCAGGTTCACATTGAAGACAAGACACTGGGTCAGTCAGTGGCTCTCTGGTTTGATCCAAAACAGCCCTTCATTCAACTGAAATAGACCTCCTTTATTCAATGATCAGTTCTTAATAATGTGATGAGATTACTTATTAAAAAAAAAAGGCTGCAGTGCTAGTTGTACAGGAGTAAATGGCCTCAGATCTTCCCTCAAATAAACTAGACACTTGGATTTCAGATGTGGCTTGGAAAAAAGTTAAAACACGCAGCTTCTCTGTCATTGGAATCCATTTCATGAATAATTCTATGTTTCATCTTCTCCCCTACTAACCTAACAAAAACTCAATTTTCCTCTTTTTTCAGAGCACTAATCAGAAAACCAGGCATTACTGTAAATTACAGAGAATCTACATACATAAAACTAAGCTACTATATCTCCATACAAGATTTTTTCCAAGCAATTTCAACAAAAGTTCTACAAATTAAGAAGCCTTGTTTACTCTGAGAGGTTTATTCCATCTTGTTTCTAAACCAATTGCCTCAGCAGCTTTTTTTTCTGAAACAATAAAGAGCAACTGAATGTAAGAGAAGCCAACTGCCAAACCCAATGGCTTTTTAATTACATTAATACAGGGAATGGACAATGAACTTATTACAATACAAACCATAATTTTCTAATGGGACACAGATTGAATAGACTTTATAGCAACACTTACTGTATCTTCAACCACTTTTTCTGTTTACTTTGCATTTTGATAATGCTAAAAAGCTAAGTGGTAATAGCAGCTATCAAAATACTATCAATAGTAAGGAGAAAAGCCTAACAAAAAGGGTGATGCTGCTTTTCTATCAGTGGCTAGAAGTCATTTCTGAAGTGGAACAACAGCTAGTGCAAAGTGGTGCAGTTTGACTTGGGTCAATGAATTCATACTAGTTTCTACAAGCAGAAGAGCTGACTCGTTAATGCACTAGACCTTAACCATGGCTACTCATCTTTGCTTCAAAAACTACATTTCCTCCTCCACCTCTCTTCAGTACTTATGTTTTGCCTGGCCTAAGCAATCTTTTGCCCACGTCATTCCACTTTCAGAATATATTTTCTTTCCTTTGTTTCACCTCCCAAGTCATTGTTCTTATAAACAGACATCGAACTTGGTTTACTTGCAATTTTAAGTACTTGCTGTATTCTGTAACATTAGGAAGATGTTACAGATCTGTTCAATTTTATGTCTATTTTTTATTTCAAATCAACATTTCACCAAGTTAGCCTTATGCTGAATTGAATAATTTGCAATGAGTTAATGTAAAATAATCATCTTTGCAAAATGGAAATGAGCAAATTCAGCTATGAGATGCAACTGCATCACAATTGCAACACTTCCAATGAGCATATTTACCTATACAGAGTTCTGTTCTACTTAGCTCAGTACCCTGCCTCTGGTGACGGTTAACAACAGATATATGTGTAAGACCTCAGGAAACGTGAATTAGTATTTCCACTAAGAATTCTCCCAGCCTCCAAGAGCTGGGATTCTGTGACTTTCTGGAGTATTTAGATTGTTTCTGGATCACAGAAACAATAGAGCAATAATAAAAATAGAGCAATGCACTGTTTACTTTCCATTTCTCTTTCATTTCTGCCCAGAAATCCCACCCTGAATGCACAGTTTTGTTGAAAATTATAGGCTGTCAGAAAAAGCTTTTCCTGCCAATTTGTATCTTAAAATAAACATTTTGTAGTTTGAAATTCTTTAAAAATTCAACTCCTGTTTCCTTAGCTTACACAGCCATTGATCAAAGCACTCCATTTTGGCCCCTTCACAATGGAATATGATGTCCAGTTCTTTGCCTATTCCAGTTACTATATGCTCTCTGATCACAGCTCTTCTTTATGCTGTAAGTAGATACTATATAGTACTGTAAGTACAACCTTCTGCCCTTGTCCTACTATTATGCTTTGTGGTCTAAAAACATTCCTTCAAGTGTGCTCAGTTTATTAAGTAATCCATTTGCTCACTGTGACTACCTCAGGTCTCTTTTTGATTCAGTACCCTGCCTGTCTTAAAACTTGGAAATTATACCAGATTTATTACCAGCCTAATGGCAAAAATGCCCTATATCACTGCACCTAGAACTAACCTTGCAGAATGTCATTAGAAATATCTTGCCAGGAGATGTTTCCTTGCAGCTGACTTTTGATACACATGAATTCACTGATTCTTGATTATGCCTAACCAAATATTTCACCATCTAATAGCCACAAACCCATACAGTGACAGAACACAAATCTCCCAGCCCCAGCCAGTATCCTGTTCTCTGAACCGTGCAGATCTCATATCACAGTAAGTTCATTCATACTCCTACTCACTCAGATGACAAACTGGACTGATTAACTCACAAAAAAACCCTCCACTAAATAAGAAGTAGAGGGCCCTGTTCTTAATCCAGAGTCCTTCTGCTCCAATCAAACAAATTACTGTGTTGAGGAAGAAAAGTCAGGAGACTGAAAATAACTTCTCCAAGTCTCTCTTAAGACTTCATTTGGCTTCCAAATGCTGTTGTGTATCATCTTAATAAAGCACTTGGGGAAATAAATCAAAAGCTATTAAAACACCAGTGGAATCATGCTTACTTGTTTGAGTAACATCCATGTCTTGAATGTACAGTACATTTGTGCTAAGTAGATGGTGGACTTTAAAGAAAAATTTTTAAATGTATTGGCTTCCTCCTCCTTTAGCAGGGAGAAAAGCTGACTGGGATTGTAATGTGCTTTTCCTACAAAAGAGTTAGCATTGCAGAAAGCTGTTAACATACAAAGAGATTACAAAGAATAAGACCATTTACCTTTGAAAAGGGAACACTTAGAAGGGAATTTTAGTGAGGTCTTTAAGTTTCTTTCTTACTACCTTAATCGTGACTAGCCTCTAAATTTGATGCTGCCTCATAACAAGCAAGCACATCGCCACTCAAGCGTTGGCAGGGAAGTGAAGAGAAATTATATTTCCACAATGCCTGCAGTCAGTGCACACTGCTCACAGCAAAAGGAGGTCAGAATGTTGCAAGTCATAGATGTGCTTACAGGAAAGTGACAATAATTTAATAGTCTATAATATAACTTACATTTTTAACTACGTATTAACATTAAATATGGCAAGTCATCAAAACCTCATGTTTCAAGGCATAAGCTGATTTCTCTAGCAGGGCAGGAAGGAAAAATTATCCCAAAGGTAGTAGGTTTCTTACTGAGAGATTAACATTGATGATAGCTCACATTTATTGGGCACTGCTGGAGGCAGGCTATGGAAAAAAGCAGGCCAGCTCCTGAATGCTCGAGCAAGGAAAACTCATTTTAAGGAAGAACTGCAGAACACTTCACATTCTTACCTACTCTATACTATGGAAAGGTTGTTGTTTCCACTTAGGCAGAGATACCATGGAGGAATAAAAGGCTGTAGTTCTGCCTCTCTTATCTCCCAGAAAACACAACCACAGAGGAGCTCTGAAATTAAACACAATTACAAAAAAAAAAGTTGTTTCACAAGGAATCTGTCATTTCTTCAGACTGCCTTCCAGTGTCTGTTGCCTTTCCATCCAACTGTATTCCTTCCCTATATATGGGAAATATCTGGTTCCCAGTTAACTCTGAGGCATCTCCTCCAGTTTTGCCTCTACAGCTCAGTAGCATTAGCAGTGTGAAAGAAAAAACCCTCCAGTTTTATCGAAAATAAACAAAATTTAGTTTTTTTCACCAGCAGAACAGAAAGAAGTTGACTTTTTTCTTTTTAATTGCTAGATACTGTAACCATGGAAGTCAATAATCAATATGCTGCTGATTTGCAGGAAAGACAAGTTCAAGGCTGTACTTGGCCTGATCAGAGCTGTGATCTGAACCCCAGCCCCCAGTATGACAAAGCAGCATCTATACATCCAGTTCAGAGGAATACACTCCATTTGACCCCATCCATCCTATTCTGATTCATCTTTCCTTCCAGAAAAAAGCTTTTAGGAATCAAGCATGAAGAATTTATGTTTGGTCATTCCCATCTATAAGGCAGTTGGAGCCGTTTCATTTTCTCTTCACAGTGTGAAAGCCAGTAAAGTAGGGCTTCTACCACAGAAAAGATCAGATTGCGAGTAGTCACCTGAGTCCAGGAGCTCAGGCTTAAAGGTAAACCAGAAGGAAACAAATGGGAATGTGTACACAGATATATACATTGTCTTGAAATACAGTAGTAAAAGCACATTAGTAGAGCAAACAAAAGTGACTTTCTACAAGACTTTTGCCTTGGGAGAAGATTTCATGTCAGTCTCTATCTCTGCTTCTGAAGACATTTAACACACAATACCCAACCCATGGCATCTCTGAATTTCTAGTACTTTTACATTAAGCATCCCTCATACATACACCATCTATCTAAACTGCGAGAACATTGAAAAGAGCTTTCATCTTCTCACCCAAGTACACAGCTCACTCTAAAACACATGCTAGGGAAATTC
The DNA here is from genome assembly GCF_028858725.1 of Colius striatus. NCBI lineage: Eukaryota > Metazoa > Chordata > Aves > Coliiformes > Coliidae > Colius > Colius striatus. The sequence continues at coordinate 27,837,989 of NC_084766.1, forward strand.
ATGCAATTTCCTTCCAGAAGAAAGTCATTTGGGGGATGGGGGAAATAGTGGGTGAAAAAGAGAAGGAAGGCTTTTTACCTCTCATTGGCAAAACACTGTATTTGTTTAGAGTTTATTTGTTTACAATTGATGTTCATAATCAACAGGAAACATCTCGCAGTGAAGTGACTTGGTGTAATACTAATGGGAGGCTGTAAGCCAGGACAGAAAGTTCCTGCATCCCCACATGACTCCTCCAAGCCTTCACAAGGGGAAACTCAGCTGCAAACTCACTGTTTCCTCACGAGGAATTGAATCTCCCTCAAGTTGTCCCTGCCATACAAGCATAAACCTCAGAGTTGAGTACACATAGGCCCTCAACAGAACATCCTAATGAGAAGAGGCACAATGAACCTTCTTTGCTCTAATTGCTCCAGACTCCTGCAAAGCATATGTATTAACAATATGATGCACTCACATAGATCTGAAGTATCACCCAGCAACCCTGGGTCTTCCTAAAGGACTCTGAGACTTCCTAATGAAGAAGTTACACACTTTCCCTACTCCTCCTAGTAAGCTCCCAACATGAGAAAGAAAAGCCTTCTGCTGCTGAGAGCTATGTTGTGCTCTGAAGCACAGAGCAGCTGGCAGGATCACACTCAAAAGCTGCTTTGCTCTCTCTGTTGAAGACAGAAGTTGATTAATTGTTTGGGTTTTATTTCTTATTTTCTGTTTTGTGCAATTATTTGGTAGGTTAGAGAAATCAGAAAAAAAAAAGCCACTTCCAAGCAAGCCACTGTATTTTGGTGTAAACAGTAGTCAGTTTATGCTGCACAACCAACATGCCATTGATATATAATTAAATTATATATAATTAAATATGCATTTTTACAGCACATAGTTTCCAGGCATTCCATTAAGTCCTTCAAAAGAGACCTATTGACAGACATCTGGCTCTTTCTGTAGTAACAATAAACTTTGGATGTTTGCCTGGGTAATTCCCAAGATGAAGAAGCAAAAATATTTGGAACCTGGATCTGAAGAACCTTAGAGTTCAGATCTCAAGCTAGTGTAACTCACTCAGCTGGAGCAGGTTTTTGTTTACCCAAACTCAGCCTCAAATACCTTCTTTCTTTTTTGTGATTACTGGAGGACATATCCCTCTGAAGGGACAAGTACAATTTCACCTAGTTTTACAAAAGGAAGAGTGATGGCATAGACACGAAAGGGATGGGAATATCAGAACATAAAGGGTGTTTTGCTTTCCTATTTATGAACTGGTAGCTACTGTGTTGTTTGTCTTTCCTCTTACATATCAGCTCCATTCTAGCTTGTCTGCAGTTATCACACAGCCATAACAGATGGATGAACCCCATGGACCAGAACCAGAGATAGTTCTGCTGTTTTACCAATATCATTTGTGCAAACAGGTACAGTCTAGGAAACAGATGTGCAAGTTTATCTTCTAATTTGCAGAACAAGAATGACAAATTGCATTTAAACACTGGATGTCTATTAAGTGTAATGAACATTGCGCATCTGTTATTTAAAGTATCTTGATAATATATGTTTGTGTTAATATTCATTATCTTGATTTACATGTTTCTTCACATAGAAAATGGATTGGAGTTCTTTGAGTTACCTGATAACACTCTTAAGTTTCATGACTGGCTGCAACGGAGAACACATTTTTAATATGGGTAATACATTTGCATTGTCATTAGTGCTGCAGATTTTATCCATACAGACCACGCAATGAGGAGCACATCACTAAATCCTCAACCAAATCTGAGCCTTCAAAATATCAGGGTATGATTCTTCAAGCTATATCAAGGCAGAAATTACCTGAGATTGATTAAACACATACACATTATACCACAAAATGCAAGGGTCCTGATTCCTCAGGGAAGGTAAGAATGTGGTAAATTCAATAACAGTTACATTTCTTGCTAAACTAGGACCTACTTCAGCATCTGGAGGATTTGGGAGTGGTGTGAGGGAGGGAATGTTTGATTGGTTTCTCCTCTGTCCAGCTTTATTAGAGTGGTTTTTTTGATAACAGGCAAAACATCCCGGGAAACTTTGGCAACCAAAGAGTTGACTGTGCTACAAATTTTTATTACTGGCAGTCAGCAGGATAAAGTAAGCCCTCATGTAAAAATATTGATAGCTATAGAAACTATTAGGTCCCTAGGGATCCTGATGGCTTACTACAGCATCTCATCACACAGGTAAAAAGACTGTACTCAGTACAGGAAATCTAAATTCTAAGCCCACTTCTAGGGAAAACAGATCTCCAGCTGCAATTAAACTGTAAAGAGGTACTGCTGTCTACGTGAATATCTGAGTGTGCAAACTCATTCTTCCCTCCCCTCTGGCTACCTTCCAGCATCTAAACACAGAGCAGCCAGTGGTTCATGGGTTTGAAGGAACAAAAATGAAAAAACAAAAGACACAAGTTACTGTCATGATTTCTCTAAATGCCCATGGGAGAAAATGTAGCAGCATTTAACAAACTCTGATACTCAGTTAAGAAAAGTGACTTAGATCGAGCAATTGAAGCATCATATTTTTAGATAAAAGCATCTCAAATAGTCCTTTCCAAGTTTTACTTTCTGACAAAACTTCTGGTTAAAATGTGCTTAATGAGATTTTCCTTCCCCTCACTTTGTCAGTTCCTCTCGTATGGATTTGCTTCTCCTATGTACTTCAACTAAAAGGTCCTAATCTGCTGTTGCAGAGTACACTGTGTTACTAAGCCACAAGTTATGACCTTATTAATGTGGCCCAGCAGGTAGAAAATAAATGTGAGTTCAGAACAGTCCATCTGCAAAACAGAAGTGAGGAACCAGCATAAAATGTGCAGGAGAATAATGAATACTGTAACAGACATAGCCTGTAAATTCCCCTCAAAGGGAGTATGCTAATGGCAGTCTTTCAAGTCTCCTTTTGCAAAAACTCTCTAGTCTAGAGAATAAAATCTCTACAAACACATCAACAACACTGAAGATTACATGGGTGGCTATAGCTCTGACCTGTAAAGACCCTCTTACACAGAAAGGAGCCAGGAATTTGCATGTAAAAGCATGAACATGTGAAACTTCAAAACACCTACAGTATTTATAGCTGGGGTCAACTCACAGGCAAGATTTTTCGAACAGGGAGGAAAGATGTCTAAGCAAGATGATCTGGCTCATACTGCAAGGTTGTATTCAGCTATGATCCTCAGTCTACATCTACCTCACCCCCTGAGGCTTCTTTCCCTGCAACAGCTGTAATTGCACCTTTTTATTACTTAACACACTAATGCAAAACAACCTCCAAGTGTTTTCATTGAAACACTCCCATGCACAATGGATACTATGGAACTACTCAACACAGAGACAACACAATGGTCCTTACAACTTAGTACTGAGCATTTTGGTCTACTTTACTGTGTTATTCTCTTCTGCTCTCTGCCTCTGCTGAAGATGAGTTATTGAGCTAAAGACAGTGAATTCTTTATTTCATCAAGTTGTCACATGCAATAAATGAAGGTTTAGGCAGAGATGCTCTCAGGGTTCTGATTCTTCTTTGGCTTATGTACGCAATTTCCTTTTTGGAAAAGAGAGTTGCAGGATGATGTGCAGAAGTAGCCTTGGAAGGTGGGGATGAGTAAACTGATGGAGAGGGTTAAACCACTAGTTCAAGGTTAAATAAAAAGGCCATGAAAAATCTAGAAACAGAGCCTCAGGGTTCTGAGAACTTATCTTGCAATGACCAGACAATCTTCAAAATATCACCAGACAATCTTCAAAATATTGCAGATGCCAGCTATCTAAATCTATTGTAAACTCCCAGGGTGGTGAGGGGTGTTCCCTGCATGAAATATGGGAAATTAAATTTAGATCTATATGAGGCATAGATATTTTTCAAAGTTCTTAAGATTCTTTTATAGCATGTGCTAGAGCTTCCATACTGGAAGCAGGAGCAGTGAAAAATGGGCTGCAAATGTTAAGCATTCCTAAACTAAGGAGCTCTGAGTTCATGCATAGTATTGGAGTGTTGGAGAATTATCAATAACTTCAGAGCTGCAGAGCAACAGATCATGATTTAGAACATGAACTCTCTCAAACCAAGCAAACTACTTTCTAGCTGAAAGGCAAAGTTTAATTACTCCTATTTTTATAGCAAGTTCCAAAAAATTACGCTTTCTTGACCAAATACAGAGCTATAAGGTGACAAAGAGGTGAATGGCAGCACTCATTGCTTGTCAGCCTCTCAAGGCCCCGAAGGAAAGTGTCCTGCACACACAACTTTCCAGAGTATCATATTTCCACAAACAGAAAAAAGATTAGTCCTGCCCCATAAGCTGTCTGCAGCTCATGGATACCATAGTCACTATTATTTATTGGAAATGCAAGCTTATCTTATTGCAGTGGTAAAAAACATCTCTCCCAACTCTCACAGCTTAATCCTCTTTGTGATCTGAGAGATATCTAGGAGAGGAAGAGAAATAAATCCAGTACACTCAGTTAATTGCTCAGTGACAGATAATCTTTTCTCCGCTTTCTTCCTCTTCTATAAAAAGAATAACAAAAAGTAAATAAAAAGCCCTCGACTAAAACTGCAGAAAAAGTCTGCTGAGAGGATAACAGTGTAATTAAAGTCAGGCCCAGTCTGATGCAAAATCTTATTTACCATGTACAGAAGCAGCAGCTCACTTGCCATCCAAAGCTCAGTAAGCAGAGAGCTTTAGTGCTCTAAAAGATAGTACAGATTCTCCCCATCTCTTCTCTCCTACTGTATTTCATCCCTTCATGTCTGTCGCCAGTGCTCTCTTAATTCATCAGTAGTTTTAGAAGGGCGATCTCCATCCATTAGTGCTGCAGCCAGCTGTAGTTAAACTGGCTGAAAAATTACAAAGAAGTGCCATCCTAGCAGGCAGTAGTGGTTTATAAAGACAGATTCATATCTTGTAGGTGATGGCATAGTTGGGTTATATTTGTTACAGTCCCATCAGTCACAAGGCTGCTTAAATCACCCAACTACACCTTCAAATGACAGATGTGCTTATAACCAGTCATAGCATAAATGACTCGTGTCTGCGACATGCTTCTAAACAGCCCCTCATCATTCATCAACCTTTTGAGAATGCACGCAGCATAGGAGGTAGGAGTGGTATTTCTTTGTCATGTAGTCAAGGCACAGATTCCTCTTCAGTTATGGATACCTGAAGAACTACTTCTTTTTCCTCTATCCTTCAGAAACAGAACTCTTGACATCAGAAATTAAAGTAGACGTGAGATCATGCTTTCTTTCATTCCCCAGTGTCAAACCTGGAGGCATGAAATAAAGTGCAAGATCTCCCCTTCTCTCAATTCTATTTTTTTCCTATCCTTTTGAAATAAGCAAGGAGATTTAAATCAACATGTCACTTAAGCAGCCAGGAAGAGCAACAGGTAATAACCTTTCTGTCAGGTGCATTAAATAAAAAGATGTACCCAGCTTGTAATTTTTTTCCATCATACTAAGAACAGAGAAGCTGTCCTGGGATCTTCACAGGGGTATTTATTAGTGACCTCAAGACATGCCTGCCAGGCTTGGGATAGACCACAATGTAATCTCCCAAGGTTTATGTCAGGCAACAGGATTGAGGAATGATAAGGAAATTTCAGAGCAGTTATGAGCACCAAAAAGCCAATCAAGAATAACAGAACACTGCATAAACAAGTGAGTTGATTTTAGCTATCCTGGTTCTCCTTCAGCATTTCCCAGGCAAAGCATTTACCTAAGGATCCTGATTGGCCGACCACACAACTGTAATCAAGGCATGACAAGTGACATGTGCCAAGTGAACCTGAATCTGACAGCTTCAAAGACAGATAAATGTTTCCTCAAACAATCTATGCAATTCCTTGCTGTAAGATGTCACAGATACTAAAAGTTTTCACACACTCCAGGAGATATTAATAACGTTAGCTTACGGGATATTAATCCCATGGTATATACTAAAACCAAAAACAATTATTCAGACGGTGATAGACCTTAAACTGAAGGTTGAGCAAGAACTCTCAACTTCAACCCTAAGAAGCAGTGTTAGGAGAATACTAGGAGGAAGTGTTAGATATGATAATCCCATTCACATACTCTTTCTTAGGCTACTTTTTGGTAATAGGATACTGGGCTAGAGAAAACAATCAGGCTATTACTACTTTGTTAATCACTTTCTGAAATTATAACTGTCTGAAATCCAGAAAAGTGCTCTGCACTCAGTAGCTCTAGGACTTCTACATTGCCAAGGCCCCGGTTTCTGGTACATCCTCCAGTGACATCCCCAGTCCTTTTTTAATTAGGAAAAATTCATGCCTTTATGAAACCAATTGAATTTTGTGCTAACACTCATACACCTCAGCAATAAGTGCATTTTCCACTCTGATGTGGCTGTCGTATTTTCAGTCTTATACCAGTATCTCAGCACAATTCTGTATTGCATCACGAGTCAAGTAGCTCTTCAGCACTATCAGCAATGGGGAAGGAAGTGTCTCCTGATGGTGAAACACCATACCTTCCTCAATGACTGACAAAACAGACGACTATTCCTCAGGGTGAAATGATTGAAGGTAGTAATAGGAAATAAAAATAACGTGTTTCATATGTATGGATATTCTCTTAAAACCATTGAGAAGTGAAACAATGATGATCTCTAAAGGTCCCTTCCAATCCTACCATTCTATGAATCTACTTCAGACAAACTTTCAGACAAACGTTGCCAAAGTCACAGTCTTGAAAGATCCTTTATTATGGTGTGCACACCATAGCAAAGACATAGTAGCAATGTATATGAAAGAGGATCCAATTACCACATCCACAGCAGGTTAAGAAACTATTTCTGTAGCCCCACAAAATACTAAGACTTTTGAGTGTTCCTGTTCAGAACAAATCCTAGAACTTTTGTATGTCTTTAGGTTTCTTATTTTTTGTCTTGAGAATTTTTGGGGGTTTTTGTTTCCTTATTTCTTCAGGTCAGTAGGTAGAGCACTAGCTTGAGTACAGAATATATTCCATGTCAAATACTTCCTCTGTCATTCTCTAAAAACCCTGTTCAATACTTTGAATGGAAAAGTTGTTTGTTCTACTTCTCACACAAAATTCTTCCTGGGAAACAAACAACAAACAAATCTTTCCTAGACAAGTTTGTCAAAACAAGTTTATCCAAACCAATTCATCTTAACTAGAAGTTTGTTTCAAATACTCAAAGTTTTCTTGTATCAAGACACGCCAGCAACTAAGCACCACACAGTCATTTACTCACTCCTCCGAGTAGGATGGGGAGGAGAACCAGGGAAAAAGTAGTAAAACTTGAGTTGAAATAAGAACAATTTAATAACTACAATATTATTATTAATAGTAGTAGAAATTAAAGGAATATGACAAAAAATGCTCAGGCAGCAATCTACTCCTTTCTGCCAATTCCTCCCAGTTTATATATTGGGCATGGTATTCTATGGTATGGAATAACCCTTGGGCCAGTTTAGGTCAGCTGTCCTGGCCATGCTCCTTCCCAAGCCTCTTATGCACCTCCTTACTGGTAGAGCATGGGAAACTGAACAGTCCTTCACTTAGGGTAAGCTAAAACATCAGTGTGTTATCAATATTACTCTCACAATCCAAAATACAGCACTGTATCGGCTACTAGGAAGAAAATTAATTCTATCTCTGCCAAAACCTGACAAGTCAGTAGCCTATCTACTTCCATTAATGACCTGCACACAAAACTTCCCACAAAAGTTTTGCAGATGGAACCACGAGAAAACCTCTTTTTCATCTGTTACAGATTATGAAGGTACCACTAGGGACATGAGAGGTAAATACTCTTTATATCTGTTTTCCAGAGAGATAAATACAGGCACCATCTGCTCTTATTGAATCCAAATAACAGCCTTAAGAAACAGATGATGGCCCAGCTCTGTCCTTTAGTTCAGAGTGCATGATGGGCTTTAAAATCGTGACAGTATCAAGGTATTCCCTATCAATCAGTCTAGTGGTCAACCCATTTCCACTGTGTGATACTATCTGGTACTAATAGTATCAGTTCTGAATAAACAGACAGTATTCACTCACAGGCCTTAGTAGCCCTGACTTTTCATAAGGATCATTTAGACAGCAGACAGCCACAAGATCCTTCATTATAAACACGGACTTCAGGCTGTTGAATTCTCCTAAAAAGAAATGAATTAGTTGATTTGATTCTGAATAAGATGGGAAAAGGGAAATCTAATGATAGCATGCCCATGAAGTATGTTATCTAGCTGAAACAAGACAATCAGACTTCAGTCTCTTTGTCCTTGAGTAGGAAAGAAGTGGGAGAGAGGGTTTAGCTACAAACCTTCCAGCATATTTTAAAAAAATCCAATTACACTCAATAAAAGAATTGTATCAGGTTCTTCCTAGTTAAGTATGGTGGTAATTATTAACTCAATTTATCTCCATACCTCCAAAGAGAGCTCTCTGTGATGCTTCCCAGGTTGTAGTCATACAGCTTTGTCAGGATTAGAATCACCTGAAGGCAAAAGAAGAAATCATGGTTAGTCTCAAACAATTACAATCTCATAGAGATGAAATGACCCTAGGGAGGGCTTTGGATTCCTTTAATGGGTGCTTAACATAATTGAATGAATTGTTAAAAGCATTATCCTAAACTGACATGGGAAGTATTTGCAGAGATGTATGTTGAGCCAATCAGACCTTTTCTTGCACAGCTCCTCTGCATGATACCACCAACAGGTTCTTCCCTTAACCCCAGGAGGCAGAGTGCAGTGAGAAGGAGCTGACACGCTAGACAGTGTTTCAGGATACAAGATGAAATCTGTTATATGCACTGGAAATAGTGATTACTTTCTGCCCTGTCTCACAAACATCGAAACTGCTGATCGTTATCATAGCTGTGGTGCAGATAACCCACTGGCACGTCTCCAGTCAAACTCTTTTTGGTTGTATCACAACAGTTTTGTCCTGGGAGACTCCAACTGGACATCAGGAAAAAAAATCTCCATAAGAAAAATAGTTTAACACTGGGACAAGCTACCCAGAACATCTGTAAAGCCATCATCCTTGGAGGTTTTAAAAACCTGGCTAGACAAAGTCATGCATGACCTGACGTACAGCTGGTGATAACCCTACATCAGGTACTGGAGACCTCCAAATATCTCTAACAAGAAATATTTTCCATGGTTTCAGTGAAAAGTTTTAGATTTAGCCAGAAGAGAAGCGTTTCCAGGTTTAGGAGTTTTATTAGCTCTTTTGATGAACAGCTTTTCCCTCCTGCCAAAATAGACACTTCTAGAACAAAATTATCTTACCAGGGAGAGAAAAGCAATTTTAGCAAAAAGAATTTCCAGCAAAACACTTCAGCCTGCTCTTTTGTTAATGTCTTAAAAAAATAATTTCTGGCTTTCAAAATGATGGGCTTCTTTAACAAGACCTACATCTGGGACATAAACTACCAGACCATTACTACTGCTATTAATTTATTTTGCATTTCTCCCTGCCAGGTCACTGTATATCTTATATCTGAGCCTTCTCTCTATCCCATTAAAACTGCAGTAAATTAGAGGCGCAACACTAAACTGACAAAAACCTTGATCTATATACCTCTTCTTATTTTCAGCCTAAGATCCTAAGAAATAAGGTTCACATACACATCCTGCTGCTCCCTTGATATCACCAACTTCAACTGATTTAGCAGAGCAAAAAAGGCCAGGAGAAAACTCGGTCCCTGTAAGCTCTGTGCAAGCTGACACCAGCATGGCAGAGGAATAGCCATGTGACTGCTTGCACGGGGGGAAAGAGGAACACACTCACCACTCCCATTCCCAAAGCCAAAAGCCATCCTACTTAACACAGCAACAGCTCCAAACCAGCCACACCAGGATATGTCTCATTCCAGTATGCTCAGCATGTGAGACAAACAGAAAAAACATGGTGATGTGAAAGCTGAGGCCACAAGGGAGCACATAGTTACTGCGGTAGAGGAAGATACAAGGGACAGAGAACATACATCTGACAAACATCTGTTTCTACAGCACAACTCTTAAATCTCTCAAAGCATGGAGAAAGGCTGCCCAAGGCACTTCCTATCTACATGAACACAACTCATGTGCATCTGATGAGGAAGAGGCATCTAAAAAAACTGTAGTTTACCAGGGCCAATCATCACCAAACATCCTTCAGAAAAAAGTAACCTCTTCTGCTCCTGTTTTAATCTCCCACCTCCCACTACACCTACTTACTGCTAAGTCCAAAATAAAAGCCTCATCCTGGTATCCATAAATAACTGGCTACAAACTCCCACTATTAAAATGTACATCCCATCAGGCAGAAGAAAAGGCAGGTGGACACACCCCCTCAGCACTGCACAACAAGCAGCTCCAAGGAGAAACAAAGGCTGTAGAAGAGCATTCACAGGTAGGGCTTCCCTCAGCCTGCCCTGCTCCCTGGGTGAGGGACAAGCCCCAGCTGCGAGGCCCTGCCCTCCTGTCTGGGGAGCCACCAGCCTGCACTGCCTCTCACCCTCAGATGTGTGTGAGGTCTCGTCATGGTAGCGCAGAGGGCAGCCATGAGGCTCCCTGAGCAGAGACCAAGGGCTTGCCCCAGGGCTTCTCCCAGTGCCAGGCCCAGCCCTAAACTCCTCCTGCATGACCCACCAGACTATCCTCGGGTCCTGATTTCCTCAGTAGCTCCCTCACATTATCCACCCCCCAATCCTTCCCCATGGCTCCACAGCAAACCACCCCCAGGCTGCAAAATAGCCTTTGAGTGACTCCAGCCTTGGCCCAAGGGACAACAGGCATCCCCTGCTACAAGGGATTATTCACACAACAGTCATGACTCCTCCCATGCACCCCAAAGCACTTTGACATGGATGCCTCTCCATCCTCCAAAACACACAACCCCACTGCCATCCTAGAGCTGCCCCACTCTAGCATCTTTGAAGAAATGGCCAACATAAAAAGCACCAGCCACCTGCCAAGGCATCAGATGGCTAAGCTACAGCAGGCACATATGTTTTGCAAAGGCTTACACCAGTTAGGGCTTTATATGTACTAAATTTCAATCTTGACCCTCCCAGGAATGCTTATCGGTGACAGCAGGGCAGCTGTCTGCTCCAGATACAGAACTGTGTGGCTGCCATCCCTTCACAGCACCCTCTGAATAGGTCTGTAAATCCTCTACTTAACAAATTGAGTGGGAGGAGGAAGAGGAAGGAATGTACATATAAAGCCTTTCTGAATAACTAATCTCTGATGAAAAGTAGCAATAAACAGTGAGATTCAGCACCAGCCTGCATGGAGACCTTCCACATGACATGGGAGTTGCATGCACTCTTGGATTTGAGCATTCTTTGGATCCGCAAAGCAGCTGGACAGTTGCTTAAATCTTTTTCCAAGCCTTGTTGTCTTCTTGGCTCTCTCATCTACTTGCCAGAGGAACCAAAAATCTAAGTTACCCTGATTATTGATATCTGGTAGTTTTAGATATGGTCCTGAAGATAACAGGCATACAAATTCAGAAGAGTAAATAGGAAGAATAGTGGGGCTTCCTCCCTATTCTTTGTTACTGCGTTGATGTAATCTTGAAGAAGATAATATAAAAATCAAGAAACACCATTCCCATCTGTAAAACCCAATAATTATAATCAAGATAATTTTTGTGGACCACTAAGATTAACAGTGTGCAATTACTGTTGTTAAACAGACTGAGACTTATTTTTCACTAGTTACTCAGATTTTTACTTTTTCCACTGAAGAATATTCACTAATCATCTCAAAACTTCTATTAAGGAAAACTCCATTGAAAGTTTCATCTCCTCCCTTGAGAAACAAATTGGATTTGACATACCAAAGAAGACACGAACTGACAAAAAAAAAGTGTCAATTTGAGAAACCAAAACATTGCACTTCCAGACAGCTGAAACATCTCTTTTGTTCTTTTTACTTCCCCCAGAAATTTCGGTAAAGCTTACAGAATCTTAGAGTGTTGTAGCTCTCTTGGAAGTGATGGCAGAGAACCTAGCTGTATTCCAAAATACTCTTTTTATATATAGTTCTAACAATTCTTCTGCAATGGCATCCCTGGACTCACCCAAATATGCATGTTAGTTCCAGACTAGCTACATCTAGAATAATATTACTATCCTGGCTTCTTAGAAATTTAAGGTAAAATCTTAAAAATTAACATTTCCAAGCTAATATTTGTATGACACCACGCTGCAGTACACATATGCACCAGTTTGTTGGGCAATAGCTTAGATACTGCCACTGGGTGCAGATATCCTATTTCCAAAACATGTTAAGGGCTTTTGTATACAAAGCTCATCCATTTTTGTGGACCTGTATCAGCTCTCAAATGTCTTTAAGCTTGCCTCTAGTTTCAGCAGTCTCCTTGTGTCATTTACTGTGGTTCAAATACTAGTAAATGATCCATTCAAACATATGTGCGCAAAACAAACAAATAATTGGGCAGAAAATTAGTTATGTCTGCCCTAGAGTTCAGTATTCTCTTTTCCCCTTTGTAGTCATATTTTAATAACTTATGTAAGGCCATGATTTTGGTTATATTTACTTTTTCATATTTCTCTTTTGCTGTTCTCATTTCATTGCTATTTAGTCTGCAAAGGTTAGTTCATGTTTAAGATTGTTTCTTTTTCTTTTTTCCCTCCTCTGTGGCTGTCACTATGTAATACTGAGGAACTTAATGAACAGAGACATGCATATTATGTTGTTCTAAATGTCAGAATAGGGGCTGTGAAGAAGCACAGTAATGAAATGAAAAATACTGTCTCGCCCTTTTTCTTATTTCTTCCTTTGTTTTTCTTCTCTGAAACTGTATGTTTCTCTCCCTTTACCACTTTCCAATCAATGCAAGCTAACAAGAAAAAAAGAACAAGCAAACTAGGGATACAATGAAAATCCAGTCTCATGTCAGGTCTGCTGTGAATACAGATAATCCTTCCTATTGCATGGAAATGCAAGGCTTCAGAAAGTCTATTCATTAAGATCAGCAGTTGAAGTGTGGTAGTCTGACATAGCAGGTAGAAAGGAGGAGAAACTTGATCACTTGATGACTCAGAGCAAAAGATATTTGAACCTGGATTTACCATACTCCCAATGAGTGCACTAACCATGAGATATAGCACTAAAAATGTTTTGGTTTAGTTACTTACACAAAGTAGAGAAGCCTCAGTGGGCAAGAAAAGGACAGAAGGCTTGGAGGTTTAGCACATTCACCTGGGAACAGACTGACAAGAGAGGTCCTTAAACCTGACACACTTGTCTCCCAAAGGAAGCCAGTTCCCCGTGACTATTATAGGAAGCACACAGTATTTGCATCTTGAACACCATTACATTTTTCTTCAATTTGTTAATTACTTTGTTAATTACTCCTGATCCATGAATGCTTTGAGACTTGCAATATGAAGGTCCATCTGTAGGTTTCACAACGGAAATCAGTGGCTGGACAGAAGCAACTGCTTTGTGAATTTGCCACTTAAGGCCCTAGGAAGCTCTTTGCTATCTTGGGAGAAATTCTACAGTAAGCATAGCTAAATTTTTCCCAAATCTACCTGTCTCATGTTCAACTGCTCCACACTGCCTCACTGCACTCTTCCTGGAACTTATGACTGAGGTTTAAAACTGGCTTAAATCTTTGTTGTGACCATGTTTTCAACTGCCCTACAAATGCATCTGGCAAACCTCCCACAGGGTATCAGCCAAATTTTGTCCTTCACAGCAGCACTAGTTCCAAACACAAAGGAAGGATTATCTTTAATCTGACATTTCTCTCCAGCAAAAATAATATTTTAGTCTCATCAAACAGTGACAAACTAGCTGACTAGGAGGGGAACAAACAAAAGTCTGTATGCTGCTACTGATCAGGTTTGTAGAACACTAGGGAGGAAGCAACAGTCTGCACTCTGCAGCTGTGTAACTGCTGCTAATGACGTGTGTCCAGAAAGCAAGCAGGCCCACACTGAGCTATCTTCTACCATAGCTACACAGAAACCAGTACCTGAGCCAGCTAATAGCACACTAGGTCATAGATCTGTACCACTTCACACTACTCACTGACAATTGTAAATTTACTCCTGGGAACAGTATGTGAGCACTGTGTTAAAACGTGTCCATATTTATCCAAGCTAGGCTAAACCAGGATGTGGGCTGGAACAATCATCATGTTCAAGGTTTGATTACTGTTATTAAAGACTCACTACATAAAGTGGTCTGCGAAAATCCAACTCGGTCTCATTTATACCAACAGTGCTCTCATCTTGGATACATTTTCTCAGTTGTATTCTCACCTCCACCCCCAGGTCCTCTCTGCCAACGCTTTTCACTTTACATGGCACAACAGGGTACTACATTCAAAGAAACAACATTTATAGATCCATGGTGATAATGTTGGGAGGTTTTTTTAAACAGAACACCACAATAGAACTTATAAAGATGTTCACTATAACTTCTTGCACTGTGATTTTTATGTTACCCCTAGACTGACCTAAAACTATGCCAAAAATATTTGCCGTACAATACTGAAAATCACAACAGGTCTTTATTTACGAAGGCAAAAGAACACCTCTCATGTTTTCAGGCTTCCATGCTTTGCATATGTGCTGGCTATTGTTTCAATCAAGACTGTAGCTGTCCTGCGATAAGGTACAAAACTAAAGAACTTTCTCGATGTGCACATCACCAGTTCTCAGTGTTATTTGTGTACAGATTGTTCCTTACTCAACATTTTGTTGAAATAATTTGAAAGTGATGCAAATAATGTATTTGACAAATTTCTAATATCTGACTGCAAATAACTTAAAAGCAGCTTTCTTTTTATCACTGAAGTACTGGAAAAATAAGGAAAGTTTTTCCACCCTCCAACCCCCACTGCACGCTACTCTGTCTTGACTTCCCATTCAGCACCACACATTTTTCTGCCTCAAGCCACAGTCTTAGGAGTATGTTAATTTCCAACATAGAATAACTAAAACGAGTCTTCATCAACTTAAATCTTAGTCCTATATTAGAATTAATAACTTGACAGAATGTTTCTAGTTTGTCATGCTCCAGCTACACACCCTACACTACAACCTGATCTTCAGGATGTTCCACAATTCGAGAAAAGAGAAGTGATAATAGTCTTCTCTCTCTTGTGATTCTCTCCCCACCCATGCAAGGAACATGCAACACACCCAGAGCAAGCACCACACCACATGTGCCGTTTTGGTTGCAAATATTTAGGCGTAGGGGCTGTCTCACGCAGGCACAGAACACAAGCAGTCTTCAGTATAACAATATTTTGTTAATAAGGTATTGTAATACATATATCTCTGTAAAAAATGGTAATGGTGTAACTATCCTTTACAAGACTTTCCTGATGAAACTGTCACACTGTCTTCTAATTGGGAAGACAGAAACAAATATCCAGGCACAATCAAGACAATTTAAGTACACCTCAGTGTGCAGTGATCCATGAATCCCTTATTAAACTCAACAGAATCTTTCCATACCCTACTTAGCAGGGACATAAGTCAATAACAAAGTAGCACTAAATTAAATTTTCACAAGCTTGTTGGTCTGGTATAATTGAGCAGGAAGCTAAAGGACTCAAAGCTTTCTTATGCATTATGTGGTAATAAATCATGTTTCTCAGGCTAGGCTGCAGTGTTTGAGATCAGGCATCATTCAAAGCCTGGAAATAATTGAGCAACATCTATCTCTTCACTCCTCCATCTCTACTTTCCCAATACATCACAGAACTTAAGGACAGGGGAAAAAAAAAGGAAACAACCAGAACACAGGAATATTCTCAACAAGGCAGTTATAAGAGGAAATGTTTTGAAATAAATTCACAAATAAAGTCTAAATAATGCACAACTGAGAATTTTACAGGCTGATCATGAATAAAAAACACAATCTCGAGATAACTCATTATCTGGGGAAAATTACTTGTACAAATCTTATTATTTAGCAATTTTATACCAGTCAGCAAGTTTCAGGGTTGCTAACAACTATGAAAGTACCAAGACCTATAGAAACAAGAAGATTTTGGGATTTCCTTTCCATCTGCCTTACATAAACACATCAGCAGGTAAAAGAGAACAAAATTGTGATGATAGAAGAAAGTCACATGATCACACAATTAGAGCAGCAGCTTCTCATTTCACCATACCCTTTGTTATAAAGAGTCTGTACATTGAAAGTCGCTTCATTTTTTTTTTAGTCTGCTGACCGATGAAGAAAAAAGTCTGATATTGCCCACTAATCCATCTGTGACAGGAGGCAAAAGCAGAAGTGTAGAGAGAAAACATTAAAAATTTTCTATGTAGACGATGATTCTTTCCCTTATTAATTTTCAACAGCAGAATACGCTCTTCCCAATTCAGAACTTTTGTGACTATTTTGCTTAATAATAAGAGGATCATCAAAGGATGATAAAAAATGTTCAATTGCCTTTTTTAAGTGAGAAATTACTCCAATCCTCAACCTAAGAAAGAGACAACAAAGCAGATATGAAAGATGTCTGTAAAGTCATGAGTGTCTTGAGTTCATTAGTCACTGTTTTTCAGTACACAACATCTCGGACAGCAAGCGAAACTGGAAGGTTCAAAATACTACATATACATGAGCTGGGAAAGTCCTTACCATATTTTGTGGATACTGAAAACTTAATACCAGTTCAAGGAGAGATAGGAGAATTTCAGGTTATAGATATGTGCTGAGGTCAATTAAATAAACAAAAATACATCTAGCATAACGTTTGTGCAAGTTTTCCCAAGCATGTTATATTAGCCACTATCTGAGAGGGAATACTGGCAAGTGTGACAATTCTTTTGTCCTTATAGGTACCATCGATAGCTTTAGCCCTCATCAATTTGTCTACATCTGTTTATAGCTATCAATATCTTTGTCATCTATGAAAACCACCTGTAGGCAAGAAATTCAATGTCTGCCAAACATGGATACTAGGATTTCCTTTCTTAGTCTTGTACAATTAAATCAGTAGAGCAAGGCGTATGGCAGTTTCTATTATACTCAGCTTACAGGGGTCCCTGGCACGGTGACAATGTTTAGAGGAGACAACGAATACGAATTATAACAGAATAGAAAAATGAGGCATCTTTATCCCTCAAATCTTTTAAAGATAGATCCAGTCTTTGTGCTTGTCATCAGAATGAAATAGAAATTTGTTATGATCTACAAAAAATTCTGAAACATTAACACCACCAAAGCAGAGAAGGAAATTGTATGTCAGTAATAGCTACAGCCCAAAGGTCAAAATATTGAGTTACTGCTTCTCTGAGGCCTACTTAAGAGCCTAGGCTTACCTCATTCCAGAAAAACACCTTAGTCAATGACAAGCTGAGTAACTTAGAAAGGAGAATTAATTCCCTGCTTTGAGCCTTTTTTTCCAACATTGAAAACCATTTTCACACATTCTCCTTTCATTCAAAGAGAATGTCTTTCATGGCAATATTTCTGAGCAGCTCTACATACGATTAATGAACTAAAAAAAATCCAACTCTGATAAATTAAAAAGAGTAAGAGGGAATTCCAGGGAGTAAATTACTTTAGGGGGGAAAAAAAGCATAGATATTCAATTTCCAAAGTAAATGTAATAATAGATTTTCTTGGTATAGCAAAAGTAGTCAGGAATGAAGGGTAAAAACAAGGGGAAAAAAAATTGTCTGTCATCTTGAAATGTTTTAATAAAAAGGCAAATTGTTAAGAAAGAGACATGGTTTCATTTCAGAAGACAAAATCTGGTATAGAGAGGATCGATTACACATTGTAATTGCATTGATGCTTAAAAGCTATTAGCAAGGAGCTCTGTGCACATTTCAAAAGAGAAATAGTCTTCTGTTTATCCATACCATTGAATACCTATACAGTGCTTTGGGGAATTATTTCAGAATTAAGACCAGAGCAGGGTAAACCCTGAATTACTTGGAAGGAAATTTCTTCTCTTACACCCTATTATATTTACTGTCAATCAGCAGCTCTTGTTTAAACATACAGCTACTGCCAGTGATTTAGAGTGGACACCCGGAAAGGGTGAAAGGGTTGACTGGAGAAAAGCATTAAGCTGTTCTGTGCCTCTCCTGCTCTCAAGCTTGCTATTGAAACACTCTGAGACATTCTAGAGGCTCTGAGCTTTGCAAAGGGATAAAGATTTTAAGTGCTGAGAAGGCACTCCTGAAAGCTACTTCTGAAGAAAATCTGGAAAGCTTGTATATCTGCAAGTAAAAACTTGCTTCTGAGGAGTTTTTCAGACACCTGATCTTACATGCAAACTAGTGCTACAGCATAACCTCTGGCAGCTAAACAGGATTAACATATAACACTCAGAAAAAGAGGGAGCACGTAAGAAGAGACTTTATGAAAACATGTCACTTGGCCATTAGGATCCTGCTTTGCAAACCATTTATGGGGATGTCTTCCTGGTTAATACTCAAAAGTTTCTGAAGTATTTAGAAAGACCCATAAACTTCAAACAAACACAGTATTTCCAAACCAGTAATCTAAGCCATAGCATGAACGTACTTCACCTAACTCTGAAGAAAGAATGAAGAGGAAAAAAACAATATCACAAAAGGCAACAAAGTTGAGAAAGGATGAAGCTGGAGGTCTTTCCTTGAGAAAGGAACCATGTCCTGGGAGAACACGAGGGATGAGGGGGATAAAGACAACCAGAACAACATGATTCATGTGGTATACACAATACTTACATTGCTTATTCTGAAGCTGACTACAGAACATAAAAGTGAAAAATTAGCATGCAATGAATAATGTATTTAGCACTTTACAGTTGCTTAAACAAATCACTTTCATGAAAGCAACATGTATTCAAGTAATAAATCACTGTTTAGCACTCTGTCACAAGCAAAAGATTCTACTTGACAGAATTATTGAGTGATGTTGTACAGTCAAAAGGCAACTATAATGGAGATAAGGATGATATCCTTGAATATTAGATTGCCTCTCTCACCCCTCGAAGAAACTGAAAACTTTCATCCTGGGACAGCAAGGGTGATGATAATTTTGCCCATAAGTATCTTTCATCTTTAGGTCTCAAAGTTAAGGATAAAGGATTAAGTTTGTGGGTCTTCACAGAATCACAGAATGGTCTAACAGACCTTTAGACATCATCCAGTCCAACCCCTCCTTGTAGAAGCAGGTTCACCTAGATCAGGTCGCATAGGAACGTGTCCAGGCAGGTCTTGAAGACCTCCAAGGAAGGAGACTCCACACCCTCCCCGGGCAGCCTGTGCCAGGGCTCTGTCACCCTCACAGTGAAGTAACAGTGCCCTTAAAATCGTTAAAAAAAACCCAACAACAAAAAAAAACAGTAAATAACAGTGCCCTCAAAACACAATTGATCACTCCTAACAACAGCTCTGTAATGTAAGTTGGTTTTATTGCACATACCAAGTATGCAGAGTTTAAGAGAGTTTGTTTTGACGGCAGAGGGAACACTTACCCTGATTAATCACTGGGTCTTTAGCCTTGAACTCATTCTTTCCTGCCCTCTAATGTGTGAAGAGATGGACTTCATAAGGTTCTGACATGCTCTAACTTTAAATGACAACTTGCAGCTTGTCTAGCTCTAAGAGCGTGAGTCAAATTCAAGCTTTCTCTTTCCATTCCTATAATCCTAATGGCTTTTTGCTTCAACACAGATGGGAACATATACTTTTTCAACTGATCTTCAGTCAGGTATGAACAACACTATACTGACAGATAAGGTAATTTCCCAGAATCAGAGAAAACAATCTTGGGGCAAAGATGATGTTTCTTCTGCACAGAAGACACGTTTTTTTCCAAATACTTGTTCTCCCCAAAACACTCTTCTAGTACTCCCTACACAACTTACACTAACAAATGACAATAAAATGCATCAGTCTGTAGACAAATGTGGTATGTCTCATCTTATGGAAACCTTTTGTTAGTAGAGTTAAATTAAAGATTAATTTGGCTCAGGCCTCCAATTTATAAAGTGCCTTATGAGATTTCTGGCTGCCAACAAGAAAAGATGCAAAATCAAGTCCTTGTCTTCTTGGCTTCTCTCAAATCAGCAGAAATCTCAGGGTCAAATTCAGCACAACACTTACTTTAGTTTGTGTTAATCACATGAACACCACCACAAAGCAAGAATTTAATGCACTTGTTTTGTCACAAACAAATGAGACAAATCATCCATTCAGTTTGCGCTCACTGGTCACCAGAGTCAAGTAAGTAGGATGACTTAGAGTGAAATAGGGCTTTCTAGCATTTTATGAACAAAACCACTACTTCATACAGAAAGAGACAGGGCAAATGGTAAGGACAACTAACCTTAACTAATTGGATGTCTTTATTACAGAAAATTAGATGACCCCACAACTCCAGAGCAGTGAGACCAGTCTCAAAAGGACACATTTCAACCATCACTTGGTATATTTTGCCATCTGAAATTTGTCTGATTATACAGGAAAAGTTATTCAGTTCCTTGCATTCTTTCACCCACTCCAGCTGCAACAAAATATGCCAGCAGCAGCTGTTTGTAATAAGCTGAAAGGCATCTTGAGACCAATTGTAATGCAAAGGTCATATTTTCCAAGTTGTTTATAGACAGTAATTTGTAAGGTTGTAATGTCATATGTTGTCAATAATTCAAGGTGGGAAATTGAAACAGTTAATAAGTCATCAATTCTTCACTTTCCCACCTTATCTCTTTCTCCCCTAAGAGCTGTTAAAATACATTTCATCTAAGCCTATTCCTTGAACCTCTGACTCAAAGGTTTCATTTGTTTACGGAAAGAAACTTAGGACAAGAAGATGTAACTAAGCCCATAACAGGCACCCAGGGATCATAACAGATATAAAGTGCACATTTCAGACTTGGGATATAAATTCCTGTTAAAGGTCTATTCTCATTGGGGCTCTACATTCTGTAGAGCAGGTTGATGCTGTCAGAATGAAAACTGTTGTATTTTAGCAAAGAGAGGACTTATTCAAACACAAATTGTTAAAGGAAGCAAGATATATTCAAAGATCCTTCCCCCAGTTCTTTGGGGAAAAATAACAAACAAAAAAAAAACATCAAAAAAACCCCTATCTGTCATTAAAACATGAATTACAGATTGTTTCTTTTCCTTCCAATCCCCCATCCAATTTACAGCCACCAGTTAAAGATGAACCAACTCCCATTGGTGTCATCTCTAACCGTCAGCCAGGCCAACCCTAGTAACAGGCACAAGCGTTACTATAACAATGTATGAACTCTGTAGTTTGGAAAGCTGCATCCACTGAGTGGGGCCTCTTGCTACTTTCCCACCGAGGATCCTACACATGAAAGTAGTGCTGGAAAAAGGACTCTCTGGGAAACCGATGCAAACTTCTTCAAGAGGCAGATCACACAAACTATAAAATGGAGCTGCATGGTCATATCCCCATAGAAAGACAAAAACTGTGTCTATTATGGCAAAATAACACAAGTGTCCGTGGTCACACAGTGCAATTCATAGTCCATCATCACAGTATTGTGATGGGGAGACATATCTACCTGACTGAGGAAGCTTCCTCAAGAGAAAATTGTCAGGTGGAGGGAAAAAGGGGGAGATATAAGATTTGGTGGAAGAGGTGGAGGTTTTCCACCAAGAATCAAGGGCTATGAACTGCACTCTGAGGACTCTGAGCAAGACATGGAAGGATGGGGGAGATAAGAGGATAAAAATAATGCAGGCTTTGTAGTTACAAGACATTCTCATCTGAGGTTCTTCCTCTCTGTCAGGAAAAGAACTTGCTAGATTTTACCAGCCTCCTAGTTATAAAATAAAAAGAAAGGCACATACCTACTTCCTATAGAGGGTTCATCTCTCAAAATTAAGGGACAGGATGGTAACTTGCACTTCAGATCTCCTCTTTTCCCCAACACGTTTTTATCAGGAAGATCACTTAAAAAGAGGGGGAAGTCAAAGTGCATTACAAACCAATGCACAAAAACGCTATTAACCCACTAAAATGTGTGACTAAGATCCTATTATCTGAAGGATAACAAATCTATGCTCTCTTCTGCCTATATCCTCAAGGCTTTAGCAAAAAGTGTAAAAGAAACACAGTAGTCCCAAGTGAGTGGTGACCTTCACCTTCATTTCTCCTTCTCCTCCTCATTCACTGTGAAGCAGAATCTAGAGATGTTCTCATTTCACTTTATATAAACTACTTAAGTTTGGGGTTTTCCTGTGGTCTTTTTAGAGTGAAAAAAAAAAAGGCACGTCAGTTCCTGACTTCCTCTCTCAGCAAAGAGCAAAACCAAGAACAAAAGGCTACTGGGTGATGCTCATTACCAGAATCGTAGCACCCAAATCACTGATTTTTTAATGACATCTGACCAGCACTGTCTTCCAGATGGAACAATGATGATTAAAACCTTCTTGTAGAATCAGATGTCCTTTTGGATTTCCAGACATGACAAGAAACAGTATCAGTTTGCCCATTTCCACTAGTGAGAGTGTCTTTGGTCTCTAAAATGAGTAAGCTCTTTTTTAGAGCTCTTCTGAAAAGCTGAATCTCTGTGATACAAATGTTTTAGATTGAAAATGTTGGGGTCTGAGGATTTCTGGGTGTTATTCCACACTATGTTAACATCAAACCAGTTCCTTCCTACAAATACACAGGTATTGATCCCCATGTTCAATGAGCAAGATTCATCCTTCAAAGTCTCACAAGGGATCCAGACACTTGAAGCTCTGACAAGTTACAGATAATCTGGGAGCAATAGAGCATTGGTTTAGAGATTTAATTTCAGAAGCACTCAGCAGCTTGAAAATTATTTCTCTAATCTTAGATACTCCTTTCCTACAAAAGAAACACTTTATTTCTGAATGCAAAGGTACAGCCAAGTAAGCATCTCTCCCATTTACAACAGATCTCTGATTTTCCAACATTCCATTCCCAAATTCACTGATTTTTCCACTCAACTTTATTGAACTTTGTCCTATAGCAAACCAATTTGCCCTTGGCCTCAGTTAAGAAGGGGTTTGAGAGATCTGAATTTTACCCTAAGTCAAACATTGCTTCCACCTCCAAGCCATTACCCACTCAAAAACATTAGAGAAATATCATGTATCCATTTACTATAGCAGAGAATCCTCCCGAATTATTCCTAACAAACTTTGGGTTCTGTCACCAGTTTGCTGACCCATCTACCAAACTAATTTGTCTTACACTTAGAGTCAGTAGTTTATCAAGATAGAGGTATGGAATGAAGCTTTATATTCCATTCTCTTTGACTTATATTTTACATTTGACATGTGTGCCTTCAGGGAAGCACATACAGATTTTTCCCCACCATCTCTTCCACTTGCTGAACATCTTTCTCAGGGAGAATGGTATTTCTGCATTTCTGCCTTTGAGCTACTCAAGCAACTGAATAAATAGGTCTTATGAAAGAAAAATATTCTCTTCATGTCACCTACCACCTTTATCTTTCAGCTGTCTGTTCCATAAAGCCTAGGAGAGAAAGTTGATTACTAGCCTTTACTCTTGGCTTGCTGTTAATCAAGTAACTCAAGGTTGTACCACAAGCACCACTAGCAGTGTATATGCCTCAAAGAGATTAAAGAGGCAGAAGATAAACCAGCATCACTCTAACTTTCCAGTGGAGCACTGATAATTTCCACCAGTGGGGTAGATCATTTAGGGAAGGCAAGACACTGAGAAATTCTTACAATGATAATGCACTTAGCCAGTGGAAAGCAGAATAATATAATGAATTATTTCTTCCAATTTCCTTTACTGAAAGATTCACCTGACTAAGAAACACAATTGGGAAAGCCCACAAGAAAGAGATGACATGCCCAAGGGCTGCAACACTTCTGCCCTACAAACTGCACTAAGCCCAGGAGTCCCAAAAGAGGTTGCTAAAGCTGTAGGAAGGTCAGCTCTCCAAGGGCTTTCCCTACTCGGTTTTTTCCATTGCAGAGAAAGTTTAATGCATATATCTGAAAGCTACTCCCTCAAATTGAAACAAAGAAAGCAAGCCTGCTAGTAGTGAACTTAGTAGAATTCAATTTTTCAGAAAAATCACTTCCTAACTTGCAGAGACAACACTGATTCTACTCACATCATGCTTACAGAAAACACATACCTGATAGTGGAGGGTGTCTGGGGAAGCGACACTGTATGTTACCTTCACTGTGAAAAGCTCTCTCAATTTTATAATGAATTTCACAATATCTCCTGTAATAGAGTTGCCTGATGTTACAGCACGAGCTTATACGCAATTCTATGCAATTACAAAAACTCCAATTTGCTTTCCTATTTGTGTTAAAAAGCTAGTAACTATACCTTAAAAAAAATAACATCTCATGAAGCAAGCATACACATCTTTCATCTAGAAAGTGTCTCATGAAAAGCTGTAATTATGGGGGGTTTTTTGAATAGGGAAGATGCAATACCAAGACCCATCATTACTCAAGAGTGGCCTCTCCCTCTCCTGAGGTAAGTTACAGCCAGTATGAAAAGGTATCAGCTCTACAGATTTACTTGTGACAACCCATAATAAAATTCAGCTCTAAGTAATGCGCTTCCTATCATTTTAAAAGGGATTATCACTGCACAAACGCATCTAAAGATTAAAGACTACTCATCTATAACTGACATGCCTTTAAACCAGTAAAATCTTCCCATAACAACTGTCTTAACCTTGTTCTTTTTAAGCCAGTTTCTTCTTCAATAGAAAAAAAAAAAAAGAATATTAAGCATTTTCAAAGATGATTAAAGCAAAACCAGGCTGAAAAAGAAAATGTCACATTGTTTCCCAAAGAAAGAACTTGGATCCTTGGGCTTTAATTTCATTCACAGAGAAAACATGTTATTTAGTGTTAACTCCATGTTAAATTCTAGCCCAGGTTGAAAAGGTGCAGCAAATACCAACACAAAATAAACCAGAACATTCTGCTTGAGAAGAAACAGATGAAGAGGCAATAATTCTGGTTCACCAATACTGATCTCACTAGGAGCAGGCAGATTCCCTGGAGTCAGACTTTTTTGTTGCTTGCTTCCACATAGTTTTCCCTATTCCTTTCACCCTCTGGATGCAGCAAGCAAAGGAACTGCTCGTGTCAAACTAGGACAGTGACAAGGAACTGTACACCTGGCAAAAGGAATGGCACAAAGTGAATGCAATCCTTGCCATTAGCTGCCCAAAGCAGAGCTCAGCCATGCCAGCTCCAGCAGTACTAGAAATATGGGATGGTACAAACAGCAGCCTAATGCCATTGCACCCAAGAAAGCCCCAGTTATCACCTCAAAGCCTCTGCAAATCCCTGTCATGCTCCTCCAAAGAGGGCCAGTTCCTGAAAGAACTGCCAGCTAAGAGAGCTGCAATACACTGATGTTTGTCTTCACTCTTGTTCAACAGGAAGCATTACAATGCCAACATTATTCTCTGTGAAGTTCCACAAGCTGGAGTTAACTCAAGGAAATCCCTTTCTGAAGGATGTGTGCAAAAAGTCAGGAGGGAACAGAGCAACTCCTGGTTGAACAATACTGACTGTTCCAGAGAAAACCTCTGAAATTCCACTGTTATTTCCAGTCACTATCCTGGGACTTCTGAAACCACATTCTGCCTCAGCAAAGTGGTGTTCCCACTGAGATCATCTGCACCAAAGGATAAGTTATTGTGGAAAAGGCCACTTTAAGTAAATAAAGCACAACAGATTTTCATTGCAGCTTCTGCAGATGAGGCAATCACGGTCAATTTCCACACCTAATTACCCAGCTTGCACTGGCAATTACACTAATTCCATGCACTAATTAGGCATGGCACTGCACACGTAGTTGTTTATGCAGTGATCTGCATTTTCAGGAGGTTTTTTGTTGGGTTTGGGGGTTTTTTTTTCCCCAATCTGGCCTTAAGCTTCTAGTGACTGATACTAAAAGACTGGTAGGCAGGAAAGGTAATGAATCATGGGCTTTGTGGACATGTGTTCTCATTTCATAGAGATAATGCTGTTTTGCTGGAGAACACATCCACCTTCTTTTTCACTTATTGAGGAAAACAAAAAAGAAGGGTGTATAGACAGTATTAGGATCTAGCTTTATGGTGACAAGCACTTTGCATTAGTGCAAGAGCAAGTTGCTGCATTCTAGATGACTAGCAAAGATAATACTTCAGCCTCTCCTTCCATATGTACAACCAAAAAATCACAGTAAAGAGTTTAGTAACTTTTTAGATTGTTTGGAGTGGGTTTTTTTGGAAGGAAGGGGCAGAAGATCAACTTGGCATGAAACAAAAATCTGTATCTCACATCTAATGACAGTCTCGCTACTCACAAGAAATAGAAAAAAGTTTTACTCACTGTGCTTTGCCCTTCAAAAAACTCTTTCCTATATTACTTGGTAGAAAATAATAGAAGATAAATAGAGGAGAATGGAGTAGGAAGCGGAAGGAAAGCCCCCAAAGGACAACTAAAATCAAGACACATACTACTTCTGAATTTTGATGGAAAAATAGCAGTGAAAAACATTTTTCTCGGTTTAGCTTGAGCTCTAATCTAGGGTCTCAGATATGTTTACCTTCCTGCTTACCTACCTAAACTGACCAGCAATGGGACCTCTGCATGGACAGGGGTCCTCAAGGAAACACTTAACAGCCATATTGATTATGTTGGTCAAGTCTGGTGGAGGGAAAGCAGTGCCATTTCCATCAAAGTTGGGAAAGCCCCTGTCTTGTCACCAATCATATGTGTCTAGAGAGTACTTTACCAGTCCAATATATGAACATGTTTACATATGGAAAGGATTTTCAGTATAGACTTACAGCCTCAGTTATGCAAGTACCCTATCAGTAGTCTCTAGATTGAGGGCAACAGCTCTGCAATTAAATAAAATACTTTTTACTTATTAAACAAAATGCCACATTAAATTTCTTTTTTCTTCTTAAGTAAATAGACTATTATGACTGTAGGTTCTTAAATTGCTTTTAAATGCTGATGATTTGGCTAGAATAGAAATAAGCAATCAAAACTCCCTTCAAGTGCAGTGTTCAGGCTCAAATGAACTTGTCTGTTTTTGCATTAAAAAGGCACGGACTCATTCACTATTCCCAAAGAAAATAAAATTGAATTATTCAACAGCTCTAAAAATCTCCAAACAGCTGTTTTCTCCACTTATCCATTTTCTTTGAGCTGTTCTAGCCTTCCCTTCTCCCCCTCCAGATAAAAACCCAAACCAACAAAACATGAAAACACAGAGCAAAATCCCCTGCAGCAAGGGGTTCACAATCAGTTTTCCTGTGAGCTGTTTCATTCTTAACACTTCAAACAGTCATCTGTTCCAAGGTATCATTAGCTATTGCAACAATGACAGTAACAGATATGCAAGCCCTCAGTAGAATTTCAGTTCCTGGTTCTCACTGGTGTTTTGTTGAATTAGGCAACTCAAACCATTTGTGACTGGGGGATTGAGTTTTTACACTTTGTCTTAATATGTTAAGTCAGAGGAGATGGTTTGGTTTTTTTCCACTTTCTACTTACAGCACAAGCAATGTCACTTGATGCAGAGTACTGAAGAAACAAAGCAAACTACATGAAAAAAAAAGTTTCACCTTTTATCGGTGTTTTTTCCTGTCCAAAGCTAGCTGTGCAAGCTTGTCATTTGCACTTAGGAGTCACCTTCTATTGGAAGCTGTTGTGTGTCTTTCTAAGGGAATAAAGGAATTAAGTCCCAGAAATTTGTTTCTCAAAGAAGAAGTATATTACAAAAAAATAAAATCAAACCTAGTCAAATAGCCTTTCTTCTCTCTGAAGGGATATAGCTTTAGGTATCTGGAAACAAAAGGATGAAGACATCTATGTGAAAAAATAAAGTGAACAAGAACTCAGCACATCTCCTAGGTGCCTTTGAACTCTTCAGGCATCACGCAAATGGTAAGATGAGGAGTTTCTAAGTGCTGGTGTTCATGGAAAACAGGGGGCAGCAACATCAAACAGAAAATTAAACTGTATTTGTGGACTGTTTCTTTGTGTTTCATTCCATGATATTTTCACCAGCTATAACACTGACATTTATTAGCTCTTGGTCTATAAAGCAGACACAAGACTTATCACAGTCCTAAAATCAGATATCAAAAGTAATTTTTCTCCCTCGTTTAGACTAAAATCATCTCTGAATCTGTATAGCAGTGACAGAGCCTCTGCTGCTTCAAAAAGCAAGTTTTGAGAATGCAACCATAGGAAGCAAACTATCATCACATCAGCAGCATCATTCACAGGGCTAATGGAGTAACACAAAACAAGAATGCTAGTCATTTTGGTCTCACTTTTAGACAACCTTAGTCAAAATCCTAAGCAATGAAAATAAAAATCAGTCATACAAAAAAAAAAAAAAATCAATGATCAGCACTACAAGCTTTCACTTCAAATCCCCAGTTTCTGTCATCCTCTCCAAATTGCCTGAGTCCCATCATTTGCACATTAATACAGATAGATTAATTATGTCCATTAGCCAGCAAAGCATTATGAATCTCATGTGGAAGATTCTGATGGATCCTTAGTTTGAAATGCAGGAGTGGTTAAAATACAAGCCTATGGTTCTCAGAAGGGGACTTATACTTGATAGTCTCAGGGAAAGACAGATGTGTCTGTATCATCTTTATGGCCAAATATATTTTTCATGTGCACATTAGCAGTGCTTGAGTTCTACTTCATAAACTGTAATCTCACCTGCACCGACCAGTCAAAAGTCTCCTATAACCTTTGGCTGTTTCATGTAATGTGGAAATGGTGCTCTTTTGGGGTGCTGCCTCCATGAAAAGACACAGGAGGGGATACCGTAGAGTAGAGCTGAGCCTGTTCAGCTCACTGCTTATAATACAGACATTTATCTGCCATCTGCCCTCGGTTTTCTTTTAGACACCACAGTGCAAAGCAGCACATTATCTAACTGCCCATAGTTATTTGGCATAATTGACTTGCCCGTGGTAAACAGCTTGGAAGCTTCACTGTGAACTGGGAATCTCAGGCCAGATGTTCCAATTCCCTGCCTTACAGCTGAACCATTCCCCAGGCCTCACACAAGAAAACTACACTTCTGTAGTTACATAGCTCTATTGAACAGGTGTCTTAGTAACCAGCTTTTATTTTCTGAGCATCTGTTTCTTTGCAAGCTACACCTTACCTACTAATGTTATTGTTATTGCCTTTGCCAGAAGAGAAGCAACACAGTTCTTAAGAGCTTTATGCAAATAATCCTGAAGTTTTTCATAAGAATTGAAATAGACAGATTTCTAGTAAATTTAATGTGGTGCTATGTATATAAGTTAGTTTAAAATCTCATGCAATTTCAGAACTATTTCCTCTGGACTGAGTCATTGCAAGCACTACACAGAAAGTAGCTGCATAGACAAAATCTGATATTAAATTATTGCTATTTGTTAAAGTACAAGTCAGCTTTTATGATTTTTTTCTTTCAGTTTCTGATACTTTCAGGTTCATGTTTATCACAGAACAAGATTGATGTCTTTAATAATTCCTTAAACTGTATTCCACTGTGCAAGTTTTATAAATGCTGTTATAAATGGTAATTTAAATAAATTGTTTCCAAACTAGGCACAAATCCCTACGAGTTGCTTGTTTTGATTTGGAACAAGAATTAAATACCACACACAACTTCACTTAAAACAAGCAGCCAAGACCCGGTGGGACGCTATAACCAAGGAGCAGTCATACAACCAAACCCTGCTGTGCTTTCGGGGAAACCACAAGGAAGTATTTTGTAGCACTCAGAAAAAGACAACAGATCCATAAACCAGTGAGAGTCTAAAGCAAGCACAAGATCACATCATACAAAAAGAAACCTAAACAGGTCATGGACATAGAAAAAAAAATTAGTCAAGCCGTTATAAACTAATTGCCTTTTCCCTAATATAGCATCAAGCTGGGACACCAAATGACAACCAGTATTTACATCAACACCTTCTTTTAAGCTGTAAGAATGGACCGCTCATCTCTGGGAAATTTTCACACACTACATCTCAACACATACTCTTCAGCTTCTTGTTCTGGCAACTTTCTTCCTTTGCACACACACAATTATTTACAGAAATTTGCACAAAGTCACAGAAAGTGCTTTTATCTGCAGGCAAAAATATGTTATTCAAAATGGCAGTGTTTCACAGAAACAGCACTAACAACTGCTTTAGCAACAGAGGTGGGAATTAACATTGAGATGGAAGAATGACAGGAGAATTACCCAAGTATTCCCCAAGGAGAAAGTGGGAAAAATCTGTGCTGACTGGATTTGGCACATAACACTATACAAAAAGGATCATTCAGGTTCTCAAAGCCCATGAAATTCCTTAGTCTGAAACCACTGTGGCATGAAGGTGATCAGGGGAAGGTGAAGGGATGAGACAAACACACACCATGGTACTGGGATGATTGCCTCCATATGGTTTCTATCTCACCACTGTACAGCGAGCCAACACTTGCTTGTCTGGTTACCTCCGGTATTTCTAAGCTAGTACTGCCTTAGAGATGTATTCCATAGGACTCTGAACTGGGCTGTAAGTACAAACTGGCAATTTTTTCATTGATAATGGGGTTTTTTTGACTTAACATGCGGTGACAAGAAGTTAGCAGGTCAAGGGAGCTTCTTCTCCCCCTCTACTCTGCCCTGGTGATGGCTCATCTGGAGTCCTGTGTCCAGTTCTGGGCTTCTCAGCTCAAGAGGGACAGGGAACTGCTGGAGAGAGTCCAGAGCAGGGCCACCAAGATGATCAGGGGAACGGAACATCTTTCATACGAGGAAAGGCTGCGGAAACTGGGGCTGTTTAGTCTGGAGAAGAGGAGACTGAGGGGGAAACTTATTAACATTTACAAATATCTAAAGGGTGGGTGTCAGGAGGTTGGAACATCCCTTTTTTCTATTGTATCTAGCAACAGGACAAGGGGTAATGGAATGAAGCTGGAACACAAAAAGTTCCACTTAAATATAAGAAAAAGCTATTTCACTGTGAGGGTGACAGCAGTGGCACAGGCTGCCCAGAGGGGTTGTGGAGTCTCCTTCCTTGGAGGTCTTCAAGACCTGCCTGGACATGTTCCTATGTGACCTGATCTAGGTGAACCTGCTTCTGCAGGGAGTTGGACTAGATGATCTCTAAAGGTCCCTTCCAACTCTTACCATTCTATGATTTCATTAATCTATTTTCAGTTAACTTAAATAATATAGAAGAGATTCCATGTAAATAGCAGTGTTGGGTTTTTTTCTTTTTGTAATAAAAATGACTACTTTGGCTTAAGATCTAGTTCAGTTTTGCTAATTAATACCTTGATGATGAACACTTCACACTGAGTCTGGTGAGTAAAGCTTGAACAAAAGAATTTAACTGGTTATCAAGTCTTCTGAGGGAAGGACATTGCAGCCTTTAAAAGTCCCTAAATTGTCTGTCAGTCAGCCTATAAAACGCCCTTGTTATTTGCCTTTAATTTAACTAAACAAAAATATCAGTCACCCATGCAGCTGCACCTCTACATGGAACTGCCTTAAAACACAAACACACACAAAAAACCCAAAACACACACCACACCATAAAACCCAGACAACTTTCACAGGTTCCCGTGGGTTCTCCCAGCAACTCTCTAATCTTTTCAAGGAAAAAAATTATTCTAATAATTAGAACTACTTAACAGGTTTTGGTTTTAAAGTTTAGTATGCCTTGAAAAGAACTTGGGGGATAAAAGTCTGGCCCTAGCTTTGGACTTCAGAGCTTAATTTGCAGTAAAATTGCAGTTTAAAAAGACTAGCTGTTGGATATGGATAACACAAACCACATACAGAAGCACTTCAGGTTCCTTGAGCAGGAGTAGTTTATTTATCTATCAATGACATATTTGCAACCATACAGGATGCTGCACAAGATATTACACTGGACATACATAACATGGAAGTTTATTTCCCTGAATTCTATACAAGTTTATAGCAAACATTGGAAGAAAACTTTGAGAAAAATAAATAAGCAAGTTTGTCAGATTTCCTCAGCCTTGACACTACAAGAAGTAGTTTGAATGTTTGAAATCTGTAAGGTCATATTATCAAGGAGAGAAAGGAGGAAAAGCAGCAACTGGTACATGAAAGCATTAGATCACTGTAGGATTACAATGAAGTTATCTCTGCGATGTAGCACAGCACTGCCAGAAGTAATTAGTAGTCTATCTGGAAGATGTGTATTACCAGTAAGAGATCTGTGATTACTTTTAGTTGGGCTAATGAAAGACCTGTGCTTATCCTTATTCCAATTCATTCCTATTCTCTTCTATCTGGCTTTATCAGTATTGGGATTAACAGTAGTAATAGGGCTGTGGGCATATTTACACATTGTAATTAAGTGCTGGGGGAAGACGGAAGGGAGCTCTTTAAGATCATTTATTAAAATGAAGGCATGCTGCTAATCAGAGTCAAAATTCAGGGAGAAGTTATTAGAAAACAAAAACCCACTCCAGGATGAGAAAACAAGAGTTCTCTGGAGCCCTCCTCGGGTAGATGAATTAAGCAGGATTTACTGACAGCATCAAAGGGATTCTATAGAAAATGCTACAGTACTCATCTGAAAAATCTGTGTTATAGTTAAGGCTAGCTCAAAAACTCAGTGTTTTAAGCTGGGGAGCAGTAATTGCCTGGTAGACTCTACACATGATATCAATGAAAGGTGAAGATCTTGGCCATTATGGCCTTGATTCAGAAAAGCACTTAAACACATTCTTTACATTGAATATCTCCTTGATATCATCCCAATCTGACAAGCTGCATAAAAATATGCTTAATTCCAAGGGCAATTTCCTTTGCACTGACAAGATTTAAGCCTCTGCTGCTAAAACTGAGCATTGCTGGTTGTAGGGCAGCATTGCCTATGCAGGACTGCTGTCAGTGCGCCCCTCACACCCAGAATCTTTGCTCGATGCCGTAAGGCAACTCATTCGCTGCAACATGTTTTTCACCAAGATCTTGCTCTTGAGCAGATTTGCATAAATTCACTTTCCAGCAAACATTCTGAAGGCTGAAGCATTTTATTAGGTTTCAGTGGATTTATGTAATTGATAGAAAATAGTTTGGCAGAGATTACAGATGGTACAGAAATGCAACTGAAATATCCTCTAGCCACTACACCAAGAAATGCCTTAAATATTTGTTACATACCTATTGATATGAATTTTAGTGTGTCTACTGACATGATTTACATCATCTTCCACTTACTAACATACTGTAAAATAAGCATTCGAAGCTGAATCTGGATTTCGGTTTCCTTCAATGACCTAGCACTGAAGTCAATCACATAACCGGATTTTTCAGTCTCCTATAGCCACAAGGTTTCAAGTAAGCTATGTTCAGTATCCTAACGATGCCTTCTCTCCAAAGGCTTTCCTCGAGGGACAATATTTTTACCCCCTCCCATTAAAAAACACCATGAGCCTTCTGCCTTATTTAACTTCTTGCTTTCTACAGAGCAGTTACATTTTAGTAACAAAGCCAGTACCCACTGCAATAATGCTTTAAAAGTCTTTAGTGATTAATTGCATTTAATATAAGTGACAAGGAACTTTATTCTTAAGTCTACATCTTACTACCCTTTATGCTGCAGCCAACCTTTGCCACATGCACACACACAAGCCAAAACCCAGAAATAACTGTACTCAGCAACAGAGCTACAAACCTCATCAGGGAAACCAAGTACATTATAAACATTAATTAATTTCAGCCACATGCCCTCCTCTGTGAAGTGGGTAATTACTATCTCCATTTAGCACAAGTGGAGAAACTAACGGAGAATTATTTGCCCAGGTTAAACAAGGTGTATGGCACAGAACAGAGCACTCAACTTCAACCCAGCCATACTTCTCTTCATATAACCCACATAATTAAAATATTTCAATCCACTATGCAAATTACGAGAAGTCAATATGGTGAAAAGCAAAGCTACACTTTCTTCCTCAAACATAAATAACAGGTCCATCTTCTCACTTGCCTACTTTTAGTATCCTCATGAATATTCACATCAGACTTTCTCTCTCAGAATGCTCTGGAGAAAGAAGAAAAAAAGAGTAATGACCTACTAAAAAAAAAATTCTAATGACCTACTACAGCCAATAAATGACTCCAGGTTGCAATGTGATTAACTGCTTACATATAGCCTGAAAGGCAGAAAGGAAACTCTGTGGACTGAGTCCAAAGTGAGCAACCAGGCTCTGATGACAGAGAGATCTGCCCCACAGTAAGTAGGTTTGAACTGGCAACTTGACAGAAGCTTAAGCGATTCACTTCATTTCCATATATATTTGGATTATTTTTCTTTTTTGGGGGGGGCTAAATTATAAACAAGCCTAACTTCCTTGCTACAGGAATAGAAGCAGTTTGTTAACTGATTTCATCAGCAATATAAACCTCCAGCTAATTGTTTCTCTCTGTATCCTGGGGATATAGGAAATAATTTTGCTGATGGGTTATTGCAGTAAGAGAATTAACCTGCATAAACCAAGCTCAGTGAGGTGTCCACCAGCAGAGCACACCCAACAGAGGAGTGTCACACTTGGGTTCTGCTCCATAAACCATGAGCTGCCTCAGTTACAGAGATGAGTGTTCTTTGCGACCATGCTTCACTCCTGCGCCCTTCAGCCTGTCCCAGCTCCCTCAGCAGTTAAAGCAGAAGGCACTAAACATTCTTTTATTCAACTGCCCTGAGCCACTCACTAGAGCAAGGCAGAGCCTGCAGTACTGACACCGACTCTGCTGCCCAGTTTTTCCATCAGCCTCAGGAACTTCACTTCATACTCCTGTATCACTTTTCCTCTTCATTTTGGCCTCATCTCACGAGAGAAATTCTTTCTGTTCAGGTCTTGTCAGAGCTTACTGCACTGTTTCACAGCGGAGCTGCAGAAAACTCAGCAATACAGATGTGACTGAGAGATGGGATGATCATGCCATCTTGGTTTATCAGTTCCCCACTACTACCTTTCACGTGTGCAGCCATTTCTTATTTACAGCATGTCCTTGACACCATTTCTATTAATACTGAATTAAAACTAATCAGGTATTTGCCAGTGCAATCCATATAACTCAGCTTGGCAGCATGAGCTTATCACTAGCTAAGCAATATTAGCTTTACATTAGGATCTCTTGGGAACTTGTTCCATGAGAGAACTTCAGGTGCTTCAGTCATAAACCATTATGCTCTCTCCTAAGCAATTGTATGACAACCTTTTCTAAGGACGGCAGCAAAAACTGTAACAGTGGCTCAAACCTGATTTATTAGTGTGAACATCAAGCATATGCAAGTCCTTAAATTATCATCTCATACTTTAGCAGGAAATCTTAAACTGCATTAACCCTTTTATAGGTGCTAGTGCCTGTACCTTTACTGCCTGTCAGATATTACACAGTCTGAGGACTGCCCTCAGGGAGGTTTTCATTAGCACAGCTTTTCCCCTACTTATTCTGCCCATATCAAGTTCAATTGTCCAAAACTTTGATGCAAATCAAAAGTGTTTACTAACATCTCATTTCCTTCTACCATGGAAGCAATCCTGCTTTGCTGTCTTGTCAGGATGGTTGCTCATGCTGGGCTCCTGGGTATTTGGTTGCTAGGGCTCAACATAATATTTTCTGGTGACCTGCTTGTTAACTGCAAGCAAACATCTATTTATTCTCAACACATATGCTAGAGAGTTCACATAAGGCACATGTTGCAGGACTCCACCTCTGCCAGAATCCTCCAGGAGTGCGAGGCAGAGACCTGTTCTCTTCCACCCAACGTGCCTTCCATGGGTTGGCCAAGAAAACCTCACATTCCTTGAGTTATTTACTGACAAACTCCAGCAAACAGGTACAACAGTCACAAGTCTTGGGGCTATTCCTCTTCTTTTTTTATTATGTCTTCAGAAAAAACTCAACTCTCGATGAACCTGGCTTTGGGAAAGAAGTCTTCAAAATTTCCCTAAATAGATAGAATGTTCTTTTAAGGAAATAGTTGGTAAACCTTAAATACAAAGTCTGCCCATCAAGGAAGAACTACCCTGAGCATACAGTTACTAGCAGACAGTGGCCTTCAACAGAAGGGGCTTATGTGAAACCAGAAAATTAATTCTCACAAATTTTAAACGCATCATTGATATGGACAACCAAGTTGGGAAGTATTTATGTTCCTGATGTTAGCCAAGTCACTGGGCTGAAAAACTATTACCTACATAATTAATTTGGGCACTACTTTTATATCCATTAGGGAGGAAAAAAGGCTCCTTTTTTATCTAAAGCACTGCTTTGCAATTTGTCATGGGTTTTAATCACAAAGATAATAGATGTCATAACATTAATAGCAAGAAAGATGTGTCAAGCATTAGGGAAACATTTACTCAAGTATCCTCAGTGTTTGTCAAAGGCTAGCACGAAACTAAGCAAAAAGACACCAAAGTATAAAATAAATGCTTCAAAAAACAACTTCTCTCTTTGTGCTGTAGTCTTAAGCATGAGGATGAGAATTTGAGACCGTTTAAGATGGCATCAGAATGGTCAGGACAAACAGTGAGAGTCTCCGCATTATGACCCAGACAAGCAGATTGCCCCAGCTACAGGAAAGGTTGTCTAAAGGTACACTTTTGCCAGAAGGGAGGGAAGCTCTTGAGAAGTTGTTGTAAGTAGAATTAACTTCACCCTTAAACTTCAACCTATGGGACAGGTTTTTGTTTTTCCTTTACTTTCTCTGTTAGCCAAAGAACATTTTTGCACTTACATTTCATCCCATCTAAGGGCAGGCTACTAACCACGATGGTTTCTCAGGAAAAAAAAAAGGGTAAAAATCACAGGAAAAAAAAATTTTGTCCTACTGCTAATTTAGATGCAATCAGAAGAATAAATAAAAATCCACACATGAATCCTTCTCTTCGATATATATATCCTTGACCTGAAAAATCAATAGATTTTCTGGACTGTTATATATGTATACAAAAATTATCAATTTATATCTGTGTGGGGGGAAAAAAAACCCCTTGTTAAATCAATGTAAAACTTAGTGACGTGCCCTCTCATTTTTTTGTCATATTTTACTGAGGCAGAAACTGTCAAAAAAGTAATTTTCCCACCTGAAACAAATGTTTCCCCTATTAGTCAAACATTCTTTTTTAAACCATTTCTTTTTATTTCAAAAGACAGAGCTCTTTGTTTTACTGATGGGTGGGAACAGCGTGGTGAAACTTAAATGAACTTGAGAAGCCTTGGAAGCTGCCACATCAACATCATTCTTAGTGAGGAAAAAGAAATAAAAATCAGGAAAAGATGAGTATTTTCTTCCAGTTTTACTTGGAAGCCTACTACTTCTTTTTAATTAGTCATATTGCAGTAGCTTGAATTAGTCATGGAATCTCCTAAAAGCTGCCAGAAAAAGCCTTGCAGATTTACTACTGATATTACACAGAGGTTCAAAGATTTGAAGAATTTGCATTCCTAGTCCATATATTATGATGCTGAGTAAAACTCAAAGTGCATATTACCTGCAATCTTTTAGAGGCTGTTATACTTGGAACACGACTTACTCATTTGAGCAAACGTTTGTTAACTTCAGTTAAATTTAGCAAAAGGAAGAAAGATGTTAGAAGTGGGTTTTCTGTAGCATCTGAAGAAGAAAGAGATAGGCCAAATGCTGCACTTATGAGAAGTGGTTCATAGCCTTTATTAGGCATCAAAAAATCCAAAGGATGACTTTCACTGCTTTCACAAAGATCTGATTTGCTACTGATTCAGTGGAACTGCAGAGTTTTTTACTGATGAGGGATAGGCCTAAGATATTCCACATTTTTATATTGCCACAGGCTTATTAAGGACTGAGCCAGTGTGCTGCAGGCATCCTAAGAATCAGAATTTAGAGAAACACAAGCAAATCAAGCATAGGCTCTGAAACATTCTGCTCAAAACCTACAACTTTTATTCCCATTGCTAGAGTCCTTAACAGCTGGACCAACCCGGCAGATTCTTCAGACCACTAGCAGGAACAGTCACAGTCGTTTTTATTGTGGTTTAGTTGTAACACACAAGGGATGTCAATAAATCATCCAAAAGCCTGAGCTTAAACACAAAATATATCAGTACATGGTACAATGATCAGGAAAGGTCAATACAAGGAACGGGAGGTAACGTGGATCACCCATCATGAACCACACTGAAAACACCTTATTGCTTCCAGATTATCTGCACAACACCACTGTGGTCTTTCCCAGCCATATTAAGAAGCCATCAGAGGGATGATGAACATTAAGGTATCCTTTTCATTCTCCAGCTCAAGCATCCTCTCAAATCTTTTCCTACAGCAAGACAGCATTCTCTGCTATCATGACACCTCGGTATATTACCCCTCTAAATATGTGCTTCAAGAGTAAACCTGCTAGTACCAACACAATCACTTCTGTAAGTGGCTGTGGGGGTGTGAGAGTTAAGGAATGACAACAGGACCACAAGCAAATAAAAGGCTGCCTTTTTGGAGTCTCAACCTATGCATCACTAACTGTACCTCCTCAAAGTGATATAATCCAATGAATTCAGTGCCAGCAGGCCACATTCCTTGAAAATATTAAAATAGCAATTCTGCAAGTACTACAAACTAGAAGAGGATGTGAAATTACCATGAGAGTAGTTTCACAGTAGTAAGCTGGGAGTAGAAGAGGAAAGAAAGTGACTTGTGCTTGTCCATATTACTGTGCAGAAAAATAATCTAACCAGTGTAGCACATTCAAAGCCACTACATTTTATCATCTCGGGCTTTATTTTTGCAGCCAAAGGAGGATTTATGCTGATTAATTGAAAACATTACCTAGAGTTTGTGCTATGCTCTATTTATTTGCCAAGGAAGGAGGCTCAGTGTTCATTAGGTATTTATTGCATTAACCAGTTTTAGATTTATCAAGTCCAGAGGAAGTTTTCAATAGAGAAGGTTTTGCAGTTTGATGTTTAGAGACACTGAGGCTCTTCTACACATTTACCTTCTTAAGAATATTAAAGGGGAATTTCCTTATGTGAAAATGTGGAGGTTAGACTAGATGATCTCTAGAGGTTTCTTCCAACCCCTAGCATTCTGTGATCCTGTCAAATAAGATGCTTAGCAAGTTTGTTTTTCCTCACAGAGAGATGGAAATGTGCAATAGCACAATTTCAGTACAGTGCATCATTAACTGGTATGTATCTAACCTGTGGACAGTAGAGGAAAATTAGGTTTTACACTGATTATATGGCAGTAGAAGTCATCTGCAGGTGCACGTGTGACCAGGTTCAGCTGCATCACAGTATAATAAAAACAAGCCCATAAGGAATATTGCCATAAGAATACTATGTAAATGTGAGCCCAGGGCAGAGCAAAAGCACCGTGTATGTAATGCTCCCATCTGGGACTAGCATAGCTCAGAGAAAGTACAGCAGTACTTCACTTTGTGTAACTTTCCAGTACCGTGCAATATAGAGATCGACAGCAGAATTTATTTGCAAAGTAACAGCAGCATTACTTCCATCTAATACTGAACCAAGCCATTTTGTGTCATGCTTCAGAAATTGTTACATTTCAGATCAGATGTAAAGCCAAGGTCCTAACCCCAAGAATCATTAAAGACCCATCCTACTGCATATTTTCGTTAACATCAGTCCTGATGCCTTTTCCCACCGAGGTAACTGCTATTTGCCTCTGCAAATTCCTCCCTTTGCTTTAACAGGGCCAAAGCAGACAAAATTCATCCCTATGTAACACTGCCAGAATGTTTAGCCTACTCGTCTCCCAGGTTCTTTGCTTGCTGTACTGGGAACAACTTATGACTCTTACTAGCAGCATTACACTATGTCATTTCAGCAGTGAATGGTGCAGCGACATGTGCAGAGTGGAAAGGGGTTTTCTGAGCATCTGGATTGAATATCATCTTAGTGCTGAGAATTTCTTAAGTCAGGTGAAACACATTATATACAATGTTAAGTCAGAATCTTTCCAAGGATAGGAAATAAAAAACCCAAACCTGAGACCAACATGACTTTTACTAAACAGAC
The DNA here is from genome assembly GCF_028858725.1 of Colius striatus. Lineage (NCBI taxonomy): Eukaryota > Metazoa > Chordata > Aves > Coliiformes > Coliidae > Colius > Colius striatus. The sequence continues at coordinate 27,878,047 of NC_084766.1, forward strand.
CACAGAAGCAACCTCCTTGATGAAGAGTTTGACTGGCACTTGAGGATTGTACAAGACTGGCACCAAACCTTCAGCTTCAAAACTTAGGGAGATGGTGTACTCACAGTATCTTCTTCCTCAGTTGAGCTTCTAAGTGAAATTATATCTTCAGGAAGTTATGTTATTCACTAAGGGTAGGCTTCATCTCTTGGAAATTAAGTTAAACTTCAGGAATTTAAGTTGGTCACTTTCTCCCAGACAATGGTAAGAGAGGCACTTCTAGCTGGAAAAGCCAACCATTCTTACAAAAATAATTAAGCCGTTTTCTAGCTCATCCTTTGGAAGTTGTATCATCCCCTCTCTGCCCAGCAGGAACTCAGGGAGAAGCTTTTACAGTAGGACTGAGTTTTCTCGCTGAACTTTAAACACAGAAGAGGCGTTTTCATTAAAAGGGTATTTGTTCAGAGCAAGTATAGCAGAGACTGATCTCTCCATTCTCCAGAGCTGACAGCACAGTCCCTTCAACTAGCATGAGAGATGTGGGAAGTATTTAAAGAAACCTTTAGCTAGCTGCATATAGCACATTGGATGAAACAATATTCATCAGGCTTGCAAAAGTACTTCACTCACAGAGCAAGCAATCAATTGAACATACTTTCAGATGATTTAATCATCCACTTCTGTATCCTGAGCTCTCCAAGTTCTCCCTAGACACTGACGCTTGCCAGCTATTCATCTTCAAACATATATCATTAAATACACAGGGTGGAACGGCCTTTCCTTGACATTATTGTTTAATGGCACAAGGTAATAACCATCAAGTTACTATATGAAATCCCAAAATATTCAAGAGCAGAGGGACAAGGGAGGAAGCCTACAAATTGTGACCTGTTAACAGGATGTTGGCTTCTATTCAAGCTTCAATAATGCACCCAGTCCAAAGGCATAGGGGTTTTACTTTTTACTGCTTTTAGCTGTCACAGTTCAAAACACCCATGTCTTTGCCCTTGGGTCACCAGGCCACAGATGCCAACTACTTTTCAGTTTCTGGGCAAGCAGTAGGTCTCCAGTCTGCACACAGCGTACTCAAATTGCTCAGTACATAATGAAGTACCTTCTTTTTGCAACCTCATCTCTCCATTTGGTAAAGCATGGACAATTTTAAAGGAGCAATTGTAAGACTTTTCTCTCACTGCTGAGCTAGCACAGTAAAGGTATCACTCACGTTTTCCTCCTTTCCATCATTGCTCATCAACCACAATTAGAATTGCTGCTCAGTTCCTTGGTTGTAGCTTATGAACAAAGGCAACTTTGAAAAATGAAAAAAGTCAACTTCAAACCATTTGATCTCTCCTTTCATCCCCAGCCAACAGCAAACAACACTAAAATGCAACAAAAAAACAGATGTTCATGCCTCCAACAGAAATGATCAGAGCATGTCACTGTCTTAATCCAAATATTAAAAATGCAACAATTAAAATGAAGCATTAACAAGGGACAAAAGGACTTACAGAGTACCCAGGAGTGTTCCTATCACTACCCTAGACTGACTTTTAAGATTATTGTGGTTTTTTGAAAGTTTAGCAACAGATCATTACTTTGATACAGAGCAGAGGCTTTCACCCAAATACACACTCCTACATTTGGTATGGTATCGTTACTCTAGCTATAAAAATACTGTCAAAATGTTATCAAAGTTTATCAAAACAAATTCTTCACTAAATTCCAGAAGATGAAAAACACTCTACAGATTGAACATTAGATATAATTCAGTAAGTAAAGATATTCATGTATATCAGAAATTAAAGCTAGTGAATGGAGCTTACAGTTTTTCACAGGAGAGGTAGAAAAACATCAGTTGTCTAATGAGAGTCATGTAGCTATCCCTCCACCTAGAATTTGAACACAACACAACAACTTGCTTTTCATCACATCACATGCACATTTTCACTGATAGGACTACAGCAGTGGCTGATGGTAATACATGGCCAGAGATTCAGCTCAACATCAGAGACATTGGTACTATAACTTCTGTCTTATAAGGTACAAAGAAGGACTAGAGATGCTAGAGTCTAACTACTGAAATTGAAGCAGGGCAAACTTCTGCTACTGGTGAAGCTCTCATTGGCTTCCTAAAATATTAGTCCTTGCAGGTCCCAGACATGATTTCCCAGTTCAGAGGAAAAGTTAAGAAAGAAATTGTCAGGAAAAAGAATTTCCACATATCCTAACAAACTGGATAACATAGCAGAGAGAAAACTCAGGGCTACACACTAGTGTCAACTAATATGCCTATAATTTTCAAATTATAAATATTTCAGATCAAATGGGGGAAAACACCAATGAGGAAGGGAAAGAAAACCCATCCACAAGATCCTTGAGAGCAAGTCAATCTCAATGCTTTTGCAACTGCTAAGACTCTGGGATGCCTACAGTGTTGATAGGCAAACAGAGGTTAGAGATGGTCTGTATGCATGTCATTACCTGTAACACCATCTCATTGTAGCTGACATGTCTACAGCAAGGATCTCCAGCTGCCAGTGTTTACTGAGCTGAAAAAGGTCAAAGAAATGAAACTGACCTTTTCATGTGAGCCTGCTGGGTAAACATGAGGTGTTGCTAGGTTTGAAAATGGATTAAAGGGGGCAGGGGGGAGATGAAAGCTTGTAGAAGAGCCTCCATGGGTAAAATATCCAGCAGTGCATTCACTCCATCTAGTGAGATCACAAGAGTTGTTTGGGCTCTGTTTTGTTGGTTTTCAGAGCAGAGACTTTTGGCCAAGTGTCACATCTGACAGCAAGAATAGGTCTGTGCAGAGACTGGAAAGCTCTCCTGCTTAGTCACCTAGAAAGGCAGATCCAGATCAAGCCTGCAGATGCTTTCTGTGCCTTGCTGCTTTCACAACTCAGGAGACACACAGGAGGAATGGCATTAGTTTTGCATTGAGTCTTGATTTCCCCATGGTCCTTCCTTTAGGAAAAGCGGAGCACTTAGGCACTTGAGGTTAGGTACAGACACTGCTTCAGCTTTACATAGTCAGGATTTTGTCAGTGAGGTCTTCCTATACTCTAACTCCTCAGCAGTCAGAATTAGCCAGGCATTAGGCTCTCATTTCAGCACTATGTTATCTCTTCTGCCTCTGGTGCTACTAAGATTTCTTTAAAAAGTGCCAATATAACATCACAGACAGTCATATTTACCAGATACACAGAATGTGCCAGATCCAACATCAACATGCTGCTGCTTTTGCTTTCTACAGGAAACACTGAGCAACTCCAAAGCCCTCAAGTTATTTAAAAGCAAGCTTAAGCCAGCCCTGAGCATTTTTTTTTAAACTCAGTGTAAGAGTTACCATCCAGATTTTCAAGAACTGAGCATCCCAACATTAAAAGCTACATGCAGAATGATAGCAGCTGCTGAGACATACTCCTTTGGAGATCTTAACTATGGTTAGGTATGAGAACAAAAGCACACCATCAGGAAATCCCAGCCTTTGGATACAAAGTAGTTTTGTTCTGTGCTTTCAGAAGCTTTGTCTCATTGCTTACAGATTTTAGAGGACACACATGTGGTACAATTAAGTTCCCAACACAAACATGGGACTAGCAATAGGTGTTGTGAAGCTGCAGGTTCAGGGCTGATCAAACAAACTGCACTTTTGAAATCATAGCAGGAATTTTAGGAGGACAGCTACCCATCTTCTTGTGCTTATATCAGCATGAAGATACTGTGAAGCCATATAAATAGTTATGGACAGCAGCCAACAACACGCAAGTTCCATAATTCCTTCCATTTATTTTTTCTAAATATAGAAAAACCAACTCAGAAATTATATTCACTGTCACTGCATCATTCTTCAGTATTACTGTGCTGAAGTTTATATTTTTTGTGACTTCACAGTCTGATGATGCAAATTACTGTCACCAAGTCAAATGCACAAAAATAAACAGGCAGGAAGAGAAATACAAGCTGACCAGTAACACATTTACCTTTGCAACTGTCTTGCCATTTGGAGAGTATGTCCTCTCACAAGCCAGAGCACTATTTCTCTGTGTGGGGTTTTTTTTATTTTATTTTACTTTTTCCTAGAACATTCAAGTGTATCTTTAATGTATTATTCAAACAGAAGCAATGATTAATTAATCAAAACTCCCTTGTATAGGGAGAAGAAAACTGGGCTCTTGTGCAACACCCGGCCAGATGCTCCAACTTAAAGGGAATCATAAGGGAGGATGTGTCAGCAATAGTGCTTAATTATGCAATAAAAAATGATGGGATTTCAGAGACAGCTTTTAGGATTTTAGCAGCATTACTTTTCAGTGCTTCTCTTCACCATATATATGTTACATGCCTCCTTCCGTTTCCCATCTGTTGGAGCTATTATGGCAAAGGAAGAGCACTTGCTCAAATCTCATGCAATCTGGCTTGAGTACAGCCAACAGCACCTAGATTCAAAACTGACCCACAGATTGTCTCTAAAATAGATTGCTTCAAGTGACAAGTGTCCTTACATGCCCTCAGCACTTTTTAGGTAAGACAGTCAGACCTGTGTAATAGGCAAGGAATGAAATCTGGAGTCAAGTGGGCTGGTCTCTACTTTTGGCTTTGTTGCGCTGTATAAGCCAGCTCACTTCTTGGTGGTGTTCTTTCCTCTCCCATGTTATGTATTTTTTATGCCTGTGAATTTAAACATTTAAATTTTATTGAGGCCTTACAACTATTAAAACCATCCTAATACATTAGCTTAATCCTGTCTAGAACAGGTTTGAGCAGGACTGTTTCAAAGAGGGAACAAACTCTTCTCCAGGTTTGTAGTGGGCACAAGAAGAATCATAACCTGCATTACCTACAAAGAAAATGCCAACTAGATGTTAAGAGAAACTTTCCTTACACCAATAGTAGTGAAGCCTGAGTATAGGTTATTGAGACTTGGTGCAGCATGTATTCTCAGCATCCTGGATATCTTAAGAACAACTTGGATACACTTCTGTCAAAAACAGTTCAGGTTAAGTTGTTCTTGATACAGGGTAGAGGTGAGCTACATACTTTGTGATCTCTTCCAGATATACTTTTCTACAATTCTGTATTTTTTTTTAAAGATAAATTTAAAAGGTTTTAATTGTCATGTCTTTTCTGAAGCACTGGGCTCCTCACTGTTTCCATTCAGTGTTGTCTTAAATTATAAATAAGAAAGATTTTTTCCTGATGTTAATGTTTTGTGTAAAATAACATTTTTACCTTCTAGTTAATACTTCCAAACAGAAGTCATACCAAAGCATCAACTCCAAGAACTGATTTGGGTCTTTTTTTGCTGTGATATAAAACGTGATGTTTTAAGATCTTAAAAATAATGTAATAAAAATAGAGAATGAGGCAACTGTTCACTGCTCATCAGCCCTGGGGCTCAAAGGTCATCAGCTCAGCTCTCAGTGTCCTTATTCCCCTTAAGAATCACTACCTAAAGCCCATAATTTGGCAAAAAGAGTCACTAAACATTTAGTTCAAGCACATGCAAATCTGAAGGCAGAAAACATAGTTTTGAAGCTTTGTATTTTATTACACTACATCTTCCCTGCCACTACATATTTCTTTCTCTGACCTACTGCATCCTTCCTAAGGTCGCATCTTTCTGCCTCCACAATCACATTTGTTGTCAAAATGCAATGTTATGACATGGCAACGATGGAGACAAAGGAAGGAGAGTCATCCAGCATGAACAGACCACCATAGCAAAGATGGAGAAGCGAAAGCATAGCAGTTAAGATTTGAGAGGCACAAGAGAAAAAGAAATTGAAAAAACACAAATAAAACTTAGTTCTCATCTAAAATGATTTCTATTTTTTAAATAAGAGCTGAATGTTCCAGAAACCACCATAGCCCCTTAGCCAAGTTTTCAGTTGTACCAGAACTGGACACACACAGGAGACTATTGAGATTCTCGCTGTCTACTGAACCATTGCAGTTTAATCAGACCTACAGCCTTTAAGGTTATTGTAATGGTATCTGCCTTTTTCTGTAACACGGATCAAATAACACTCTTCAGATTCTCACATTAAACCAAACAGCTCCTATGGACTGGAAAATCTCTTGTAGAGAAGTACCAATCTCGACAAAGGCTTTGTGAGATAGTGCATCTACCATATCCCTTAGATAACTTGTTCAAATGCTTACTCAGACATAGTGTTAAACTTGTTTCTAATTTAACTACCTAAATGGGTAAGATAACTTTTCCTTTTCCCAGAAACTGTATATCTGTATGGAGAAAGAGTCCATTACCAACAACAGCAACAAAAATTAACACCCAATACTACACGATATGAGCAAAGGTAACTGCTTCCTGGATACTATTTCCAGCTGGAAAGTAATTGTCAAAGACAAAACACCTCTAAAGATGTGACTAACTCTGTCCTAAATTTAGAGGCAAGATCCAAGAGATTTCCCTTCCAACAGAAGCCAGCAAAATCAGAGTCTATAGAAAAATGAAGCTAATTACACATTGTTGTTTGTTCATTTTGTGAAAGCTGACAATTGCTAAGGGCAATGTGTAACAGTACAGAGGTATCTGAGAGAGCACTCCATCTAAATTAGCCAATATGTCTAAAGGGCCTCAGGTGAAAAGAAGGTAACTGAGACCCTGGAAGGTAGGTAGCGCTTCTACGTGACTACTCCTGAGCTAATTATCCCTTTCAAGAAGCAGGAATAACTACTGTAATTCCTGTGTCATGCCATGAAGTGCACATTACCTCCAGGTACCTCTGTTTGGCATTGCAAGAGCTGGACAGCTGTGCTCTTGCCAGAGTTCTGTCTGTAACATATGGATGCCAGCAAATTGCTAGATCCTCTTAAACTTCATTTCCTTACTGATTCCTAGTCCTTCCACTCTGTTATTACAGATTAAATATTTTAAGATCTATGCCATAAGGGCTTCAGCTGCTTTCATTTTTAAACACTCATGCTGACAGCATATGATGATGATGCAAATTAGGTTGTGACACCTTCCTTCTTTTGATCTAGAGATATAAGTTTTATCTAATTCTTGTCATGACAAAAGCTACTCTATAGATTTACCTATAATCTGAAAGTTTTTGTGCCAGCAAGTCAGAAACTACTAGTTAAAAATGCTAGCTACACTGGTCTTTTGGTTGACTGTGAACACTGACACGTCTTAATCTAGTTATGTCTCAACTCTTCAAGTTTTTCAACAGTTGGAGATGTCCCTTAAACCTCTCCACTTCCCAAGGGACAGAGATAGGAGATTGATTCTGTCCTCTCCTCCAAGCATACTTCTCACTGCCTAAAGACAATCTGAGGAGTTAGCATCAGAGTCCAGATAACTCTCAAACCAATACAGTACCAAGAAGCAGCTTGAACTGATTTTCTTCTCCCCTACTCAGTGTGTACAGCTCCTTTTACATTTTCTCAGGCATCTCTGTAAGGTGTATGACCAGAGGGTATCAGACTTGCTACAGCTTGTGGAGCAGCTCCATTAAAAAAAAAAAAAGCACATCCTAATGTGTTTTCCCTTCCCAACAAAGCAGGGAAAAGTGGAAAAAAAAAAAATACTCAAATCCAAGCCCTGATGTGCAAAGCAGATATTGGCAATGAAGACTGGGAGGGTTACAAGAAAACAAAGCAGCAATGCTGCAGATTCTCTACAAAATTCACTTCATGTTCAGTACCTTTAAAGGGAGACTGAAGAAAAGGACTCTTATTTTTTCCTTTTTTGATCTGCTCTTGGTGAAACAAAGCTATTTAGTTTTAGAACAAAAAAAAACTCCTCATATCGTTCATCCAAGGGCAGGTAAGGGAAGGTTGGATTACAGCAGTCACATACCTGATGTTCAGAAACACAGGCAAAACCTCATATATGTCAATGTCATATACGCTTACAGATGGGCCAGTGCTCATCACCAGGCAGTAGGGACAGTTTGTGGAGACAGAGTTTTATCAGGTTTGGTCAACTCCAAATCCATCCTCACTACACTCTCAGGCTGCCTCAATTAGCATGCAGGGATCTACAACTGCCTGAACAGACAACAAGCTGCTAGGCTTTGCTCTATGGTGCCTTTGACTCCCTACACACACTTCAGTCAACTAGGAATGACTTTGTACTTGAATTAAGATTTCTATTGAAACTTCTACTTTTAACACAAAAGTCATGTAACTGTCTCCAATATGGGTACTGCAGAGGCTCAACTCTGCACATCTAGATGCAGGGAGGTCACAGCTGTACACAGTCACACTGTCAGGTGTCTACAATGGCCAGTTCCCAACCACTGACTGATTCCTTAATTCAAGTCCTTCATCCCTCCTATATTATTTCCCTTAAAAGGGAAATCTGCTGCCCAGAGAGAAGATTATCCTTCATTTTGAGGATTTAGGGTGGCTTTTGCCAGCTGTACCCAATCTTCACACATTCTCAATCTCCATTTCCTATATCAAAGTGCTTCAAGATAAGTGGCCAAAGCTGGACATTTAAGAACACTTCATTTACGAGCACTTCTTCTAGGTCTTTCCCTTGGAAAACTCCAGTCAACCTCATTTCTGAATACAAGAAGGTACCCTGGGTGTGCGGTCTGTGCTCCTGTTAATACAGTGGAGAATGCTATTCACTATCCTCATTACCACAGCACATGGCTGCCTTTCATTTATCTCATTGTCTACCAAGAAGCCCAGGCCCTTCTCAGCAGAGCTACTTTTCAGTAAGTTTATCCTCAGCTCATATTACTGCAGCACAGAGGACACGTATTATTCCATCCTCGGCTCAGGACTTAACATTCACCCTCACTCAGTTTCATCGGTTTGCTGTTGGCCCACTCCTCCAGCTTGTCGAGGTTCCTCTCAGAATGGCAGCCCTGCCCTCGAGCTAGTCAGTGGTGCCCACAAATGGGAAATGTTATCTGCAACAGCTTGTGTCACAGACCACTTCTGTTTCCTCCTACATCCAGAGCTACTGAAAATCCCATCCTAAGCATGACTTAGCTTCTCCTGTACTGCCCGACCATTTAACAAGAGCTATTCAAAGCATTATTTCTGTTGCACTTATCCTCCAGGAGCATGAGTGAAATAAAGCACAAAACCCTCTAACTCATTTGTCTCTCTGAGGCAGAAACCCAGAATTTTATCCACTGCCTTTTAAGGTAAGGGCTCACTTTTTCTCTGTGCAACATCCAACCTGAGCAGACAAAGCAAATTAGATCAGCCTTGCTCCACAATATTTTAACATTCCTCTCAGTCAGTAGCATGTGAAGCACAGTCATGCCATGCCACGTAGAAGTGGTTTCAGCTGTCAGAAGCCTTCCCTAGAGAGGCTTATCAAAAATGCCCTCACTTTGTTCATTATCCTAATGCCCTCATTTTCCAGGGCACCTACCTGCATGCCCTTTTCAGCAGTTAATTATTCTTTTTCACCTAACCTGGTGACTGAAGTTTCTCCTTGGACCTCTTTGTCTGTTCCACACTGGCTCATTAAAAAGTTGGTGTGCCATGAGTGCAAGGAAAATAAGACAGACAACATGAGACAGGGGTACTAAAACATAAAACTACAACCAAATTGGTAATTATAGAAAGACTCTCTGTCTGCAAAGGACAAGACCAGTGTTTGTTTCCAACCCTCCCAGACTAAAACACCTTTTTCCTCCCCTAGCTTGAAATTGTTCAGTGTGGACAGCAATTGCATTCTGCTAGTCAGCAGCATTTCATGAGCTTCCTAACAGAGTTTAAAAAAATAACCAAAGAGGGAAGAAGCATTTGTGTTAAACTCCCTTCCAAAAAAAAAAAACCCCAAGAAAAAAAAGCCTGAGCTTTTCTTCCTTTTCCATCTATTTCTTCTCCAAAATGGCAACAGGAAGCACTGAGATAGCTCTGAAAGGACCAATACTGAGCTTTCTCAACAAATGCTTGTCTGTCACAGTGAAACCAACTTCCTGAGCATAAATTATTCATGTTCCAAGGATAAAAGTATCAGAGTGGATAACCCAGAAGATTAGGACATTTCTTGCATGGCACTTCTGCAGCACAGGCTGTTTCTGTTATTTGTAGCTAAGATTTGCCAAGAAAGTTAAATTCAGCCAAGACTTCTAAAGGTCTTTTTGGATCACTATTTTATGTCTCTCCCTATTACTGTTCATCATGCAAAAAACCTGCTTTGACATTTCCACATCATTCATTCAGCCCAGTGACACAAATACAGATTTCAAGGGTTTCAGATAATCAAACACCAGCAGACTCCAGACTGGAGAATCCAACAGATGGAAGATAGGCAAGTGAACTCCCTTTGGACATTCTTAACTATCAGTCATTAGTAGCATCTTCAGGTTTGTTTTTTAGGGGGGGGGGGTGCTTTTTTTCATCATCTGCAACCTTATTTGAGTAGCTTGGGAAGTTTTTAGTGCTCTGTAATTGATGCTATTACCCAATAATGAAAAGTATAGTTGTTCAAGTTTACACATATATGGGGGAAGGGGAGAGATCAGTGGAAATGAATTGAAATGATTTTTTAAAACAAGGATATCATTTGAAGAGAGAATAATTTACAGATTCTCCTTTATGTGAATTAGATCTTACATGTTTAGGTAAAACAACAAATTCTCCTTTTGATTATATGCTCCTATTTAAGATGCAGATCCACTAAAGTAGGCACAGAGGTGAATTAGTTTCCACTCTGAATTGGAGGTCAAATTCACTCATTTCTGCATTTTCTATGAATCCAGAAATTTTCTATAAATCTAAATCTGACCCCCAGCTAAGACATGCTCCCAGTTGTCTGCAGCTAGCCTGTGGGCTGCTTTTATAAAGTTTCTTGGTTTATATTTTAATGCATGAGTCACACAATATGTGATTTACCCTTTCATTAACTTGCCTCAACCGGAGATGGTTGAAGACTATTAGGTCAAAAGCATTTGAAAAATTTCCTTCTTTTTTGGTTGAGCTACTCAGTGAATTGATATTCTTCCTACTCAACCAGTTCTACTCTCAAGGGAAGTCAGATGTTCATGGCCCTGACCTTAAATATCGGCCCTTAGCCCATCACTTAAAATGATAGACAATAATTACAGAACTGGAGGACAGAACTGTCAGTTGAGGGAAAAAAGGGAAATTCAAAGATGATTGGAAAGAAAACACAGATACACTAAATTGCAGCTAACAGAATCTCACTCAGAAGATATATTGTAGCCTTCCTCTGACAACAAAAACACTGGATCTGTTATTTTTATTAAAATCTTTGTATGTTTCAAGTTGTAATTTCTCAATATAAAGAATTTGGATTCAATTCTTCTTTTCCCCCTTAGCTCTGACAGCCAAAATCTTGGAATCTGAGATACTGCTGCTATCAAGGATGAATTCAGATCCTATATTCCAAAAAAGAGCACCTGAAAACTAGTGAGCAGTAGTGCCTCCTTTGAGATAAACACAACTGTTGTTCAATTTATTTTAGTCAGGTTTTTTAAACAAAAAAAAAGCCCAAGGGGAGAGCAGTCACCTGAACTCTTCAGTATCACAGAAGCCACATTTGCACAGTTCAAGATCTCAGAAGTCTTCAGTGATCCTGGCTACCCACCTCATTAAGACTTGAAAAGGACCAGGCTTGCACAGGAGAAGTACTCTTACCTCTTAAAAAAGAAAAATCCCATAGCTTCAAGATATTGCAGCTAAACGTTTTTAAACCAGAATACAAAAGCATTCTCCCTTCAGCATTTCTCTGCCTGGTAAACATTTTGCTGGCACAATGCAGTTTGCAAGAGACAGCCTAATCCAGCCTACAAAGCAAAAGCTGTGCCTCAGTACTTCTAAAAAGTGCAATGCACTTTCACAGACAGCAGTTCTTTTATGTTTCTACCTGCTTCTAAGACCAGCAAAACTAATCAATGAAAATACAAAGCATGTTCAGGATGTATTTCCTCCTTACCCCTAACATCACATGCCACAAATTGCCCCTCACATAATACATGCCAGATAAACCCTTTGTTTCCTATTGGCCTGTCAGCTTACTGTCACACCAGCAAACAAGGCTTTGGAGCAGTATTTAAGTCCAAAGCAGAGGCTGGGGAGAAGTCTGTTAAAACATATTTGAAAACAAATCCCATTAGCAACTGAAGAGAGTTCTTTCAAATAGCAAGAGGCAAATGTAGATTTTATTTTGATGATACCTGGAAAGAAGACAGCTACAGTTTGCAAAAACAATGCCTCTTTTCCCAAGGCATTTTCTGCACACTCAAGAGAATTTCTTAACAAAAGCAATTGCTCTGAGCTCAATATAGGTAGCCTAGTAGTGTTTTTCCCAGTCAGAGAAGAGCATGGAAAACTCAGTTTTCAGTGCTCAAGTAAAACAACATATGTTTGTGATTGTAATGTAAAGATACTTGGTTTTGCCATGATTATGTTTTACTAGGAGCAGGGAGAAGGAGCTAGTCCTCCCATATATCTGAAAACAAAATGAAAGTTCAGAAAATTTGAGTTGAAATGGCATATGGGTTCCAGTGGGTTTGTCACCAACCTTTTTGTTGCAGCAGTACACATTTTGGACCTTGATTCACTTGGATATCACCATCTCTTTCAGTTTTTCCTCATCTCCCACAGATTTGTATAGAAGACATTTTGGCAACTGACACTAACATGAATATCAAGTCCCCAAACCCTTCGTGATCCTTGCTACAGAAAGACAATTTAGTGATGGTGAAGTTAATTTGCTCTTCCAAGTCCTCAAAGTGAATTGAGGTTGACATGCAGGGAAAAATATATTGCTCTGCTTAAAATGGTTCCCCTGCCACTGCTGAAAGCTTTTCTAAGGTACTTGTCTCTGCTTTGGAGCCAAGCAGATAGAGCAACCCTGGAGAGTGGAACATTTACTCAGCACGTTGAGTATTTCTAGGAAAAACACTTGTCATATGTGCTTCTCAAAGTGATCTTCCCACCTTTTCCACATTCGAGCAGACCAGCTTGTTCTGACAGTTTGCAATACATTCACCAAGTGGCCATACATCCTTCACCTACAAATTGTTACCATGTGATTTATATAAAATAATCAATATTGTTTGGATTGGACAGCTGTGCCCTGTGGTACGTCTCCATATCCTTGGCTACATAAACACAACTACAAGGTCTCCTCTACACATATCTGTTATTACAATATTGTTTCTAAATCAATACAGCTAATGCAAGAAACTCCCTGTGGATGTCATCACAACTCAGCATAAAGGTGTATTTTACTTGCATCTCTCATTCCAATACATCTATGAAACTATGCTACACTAGTACAGATGCCTCCCAGTTACTATCTCTAGAAATAAAAGAACCTGGATCCAAAATATTTACCAGTTCAGGGTGATGGTTTTTGATGTAATGCCAGATTTAATTTACCATGTAAGTTGTCACTAGCAGATACCTTTTTTTTTTCAGGCAATGAAGGTTTTTTTTAAATTAAAATTAGATGTCATTGATAAGTTAATTTTTACAAGTACAGTTACATGCTTCAGATTCAAATTATATTGTTTTAAATACACAGACTAATTTAAGTCTGTTCTTAATGGTGCATTAAAAATTACTTTACCAGGGGCACATTTTTCACAGGTAATCATGTACCAACAGAGTTTGTTTTTTTGTCTTAAGTCTTTGACACTTGTAACAAGGTTTATGACAGCTCCAGGTTTTTCAGTGAGGATTTTTTTTATTCAATATCAAGCAATTCTATCACAAGTCAGCTCAAGCATGGTTTTGCTTTGAAAAAATGAGCAGAACTGCTTATTCATAACAAGTGCCAACCGTATTTCAAGTGTCTTAAATATTTACCTCTACATGGCAGTGTTACAGGATGCTGGAAAAGAACCATCCCTAGCCTGAAGATGTATAGCTTGCTCCTGGACTGCTGTCAGCCTCAATGAGAGGAGGAACAGAAAAACCTCAGTAAGGTAGTAGATCTTTGATGACCCTTCTTTTCCAGCTCTTGCATGTAAGTGAGTGATTTAAGTTCAACTCTTACAGAAAGATCTCTGAGGATCTTGATATGACGGTGACTGAATAGGACTTTCACTTCCTGATCAGAGTGAAGTCAAACTGTCATTCAAATAGTTGATTTTCCTCAGCTATCCACTACATAAAAACCTTTGGAAGAGCTTGTCCAAAAGGAAGTACATCTCACCTGTCAATAGAGATGTAGCAAGAATATATCTGTAAATTGCACAGGCTATTCATGAGCTTTTTGTGCAAGAAAACATTATCCTCAGCTTCCAGATCAAACTGCTGCACAGAAAAATACTACCTACATTAGGGAAATCACATCTGCAGATTTTAACAAAGAAGTCTTCCCTACCCTTTAAATTCAGGACCAAAAAAAGAGCATAAAAAATTCAGGGTTAGCAGCATCATAGTTAGCCCATCTCCACGGGTTGTCAGCAGTTCACAGATGGGCTGTGTGGATACAATCTCTAACAGACCTTAAGTCATTTGGAGTGTAGAAGTCACTACTAATTTTCCACCCTAAACACCACTTGTTACATAATTAATTAATCTGAGATCATTTTAGTTCTCACAATGCCTGTTGTGCAGTCTGAACCCATTCCACAAACTCCCATTACACTCATAGAAAGAGAAGCAGCTCCAAATGAGACTCTCACATGTTTGTCAGCATAATGTCTGTAACAGACTCCACATCCAACCTGCAGCTCGCTAAATCTTACATGTCCCAGCTGAATACAGACTGATATTAAATACTAAACAAAAAAACCACACCAGCACTTTTGTATTGCAGAGGCATTGCTGAATGTTCCTGGATACTTATACCTGATAGTTACACTTGACAGGTTTCCCTGTTGTAGGATTACTGCTTCAATCAGCATCCCACACACTACATGAAACTCAAAACCACTTGCACATCAGCAGAAGACAGCAGCTTAAATATATAGTTTGGTCTAGCAACAACAGTGCTTCAAGATCAATATTGTTTTTTGAGGCCAAGAAAGAGCAAGACCCCAGCACAGGACAATGAAATGGACTCTTCTGGATTTGATCTCAACTTTTCTTTCTCACAGCCTTGGACAACTCAGCAATATCAACACTGCAGCAAGAGTAGAGTCAGTGAAGTGTCAACATACAGAAGTTAAGGTTGAGTAGAATTCCCAGTTCCCACTGAAGTTAGCAAGAAACTCCTTTTACAAATTCACCTAGCACTTCAGAACTTCACTGTACAAAGTGATATTAAGGTCTCATTACCTTGACTAGAAAGTTGATACACCTTTAGCTTTGTAATCAACATAACGAGGACAATTACATTTATTTTATGCTTTTTAAGGAGCTATGTGGAGGCATTAATCACTCTTTACCATGAAGATGAACGCTGTTCTATGCCCAGTCAGAATATAGTCATAAGGCCAAGTGTAAGCAGTGCTGTTTAACTCAGTTGTAACTGATTAGTACACTTAAACAGGAAAAAAAACAAATCTCCCATTGGATTACTGAAATAGGTGGAACACACAAACATTTGCAGAAGTTACAAAAATGAATAATGGAAGACACTTGGAGAAACAGTAGAAAGAAAAGTCACTCCTCCTTTAAGTCAAAAACTGGAGAACTTGCCTCAATTATCTATTTGGCTACAAGCTTTCCTGTGAAAGCTTTGTCCATCTATTTTGCCTCTACTTCTGTTCCACTTTCCACTCCAGGAAAGATGACAGTTCTGCCTTTGCATTATCCACATGACAGGGGAGGACAAAAAATATTAGCCTAATTTCATGTGAACTTGGATACTCATTGCAATCTACCTATGACTACCCAGAACTCTGCATGAGCTCAATTTCTTGCCAAAAGAACTCAACACTGAAGGTGCCTATTTGCCTTTTTTATTGAACACTGCATACTCCTGGAAGAAGGAGTCTAACTCTGGTATGTGCAGAGCCCAAGACACAAAGTCTAGGCCACAAAGAACAAATTCAAACGGGGGCCTAGTGGGCACCCGAACTCATGTAGAAGCTCCTCAAAACCCAAGTGCTTTGTGCAAATATTTCATTCTGTAACAATTCAGCAGCAGCTAAGAACACAGTAAGTTCAACTCTGAAAATTAGACAAAACTTCATTATCAAGTGATAAAATTACTTTTTGTCCCACTTTGCTCCCATCACTCCTGTCTCTGCCAACACCAAATCCCTTAGAAACATTTCTTATTAAATGTATCCACTCTAAAATGATTTTCCCAAGAAATAATTACTAAGGAAGAACTTCCATCTATATTTAATTAAAGCTGAAAAAATCTTACAATAATCAAAGGTAATTTAGATCTTCCACCAAGAATTTAGCACATATTGCCTACAATAAATTTAAGGAAGCAGCTTAGGTTGGGTCCATCTTCTTCACAAAGAGAAGTGCAGGGAACTTTCTACTGTATCTCAAGAAAGCATTTCAAGTGAGAAGCAGGCTCAGCAATGTTTCATTCAGCCTCTTAGTCTAATGAAGACCTGATTTACAGTTTATTAGGAGACAAGAATCATTCCAATAATCTTTCTGAGCTTCGCATCCAGAGCTGAGAAAGCCATGATTTTTTGTGCCATTCTTTCAGACTAGCTGCCTTTTCTTCCTGTGAAGCCTTACTGGATCTGTACTGAAGTGCTATTTGATTTTAAATTTAAAAAGAAGAAAGTGAGGCGGCTTGTTCTGAGAGAGGTTGCTTCTATCTTCACAAAATTAACGCTTGGACACCCTCAGAAAAAAAGATTGTTATTTTCTTTTTAAATAGCAGTATAGATTTTAGTGGATTTCATTGTTTGAGGGGTTTTTTTGCCAGAGTTCAGAAAACACATTCAGTGCTACAGTAAAGAATTCAAACAACTGCTTTGCAAGCAGGATGGACTGGCTGCAGCATGGAAGAGCCAGGGACTCAGGGACTGCTCACAACTCTGCTGGCAGCCTAGATTTCACCTTACACTACACTGCTTTTCTTGCTCTTATCTGGATGCAATCCCCCTGGGATAGGTTGCCTGGTCTGTGGATTTTCATCACCTAAAGGAATTGTTCCAATTGTCTAATTCAATTTCCCCCAAGGAATCTAAAGCCATCCCTTGAGGTACAGTGCAAACAATCTTTATTAATCCATGGAAATCCCAGGGACAGGATCCCTACTTTTCTTCCCACTCTGCTCATTCTTCCAGATCTTTTTGCTCCCTTAGTCTGAACATACTGTTCCCTCTTCCTTCTGCAAATTGCCCCCCTGCATGTGTCCCCTTACCAAAACCTTCAACTCCTGCACACACCTGGGCCAAGTTTTCCTTCAAGTTTGAAAACTTATTTTGATGGTTCTGTGGACAGGAGTGGGGGTATTTACAACTGAAAGGCTCTTGGCAATGCACCACCAGGCCATGAGCCTGTGGAGATTGCACTCCCACTGCACAGACTGCTCCTGTTTTATTGCCAGACATGGCTTCCTTTTAAATGGTGACAGCAGCCCACCTGCAGCAAGCTGAAGTCCCATCTCAGACAGGAAAAGTGTCACAGGCAGCATCTACAGATCCTTTACCACATTGAGTAGGTGATAGTTATAGGTCAAATTTCTGAGCAGTTGTTTTGTTAGCAACATTGTGAAGTACGTTGTACTGTCCAGGTAACAAAAAATGAAAGAACCAAGCACAAATGCTGCTGTAACACATTACATGCTTTGGATAGAGGATTTGCAAGACAGCTGAAATGGTAACCTCTACTCCTCAGCTATTCCATTGATTCAAGCTATTAATGCTGTACATGCGTGAACAGAATCCAAACCTACACTCAAATCTGCCGTAACCAAGCCAGCTCCCCATCAATAGAAGTGGGATTTATGGCAGCTTAGAAACCACAATTTGAAGGATTAGTTTAAATGAGCAGGGTTTTGATTTAGAAGCACTGGAACTCAGGGAGACATGGCAGATTTTCAAACCCAAACCCCAAATCCTAGCTCTTTATGCTTGAGATGGTCAACACTCATTAAATTTGCACAGCTCTCCAAACAGAGGCACAGATGATGCAGTGTTGCATATTCTGCCCTATATGGTGATATCTCCCACAGCCACCTGGCAGAGCTCTCTGCAGTATGAGGTCTCAAGACAAGTAACCCATCTGCTGCCCTGACATGATACACAGCTTTCTTAAACAGCTCTCCTTCCCACTCCCCTTGCACGAATCATCTTTATGGGGCAACATCTGGTAGGACACTGAAAGTTCAAACCAGCTTCTGGATGACACATACCTCCAGGGGCCTCCCATGAGCCTTCAGCCTCACTGATATTGTCAGTGGTGGTACCTGTATTCATATGATTGAGGTGCAAGTCCTTCGGGCCAATACTGGCCCCCTGCAGGACCTCAGTAGTGGTCCTCTCCCAAGGGTACAATTCAGTCCCTGAAGAGGGACAGACTAACCAAGTCCACCACTTATACAAATATTAAGTTAATTTGAAGACACACACAGAGTAAATAAGAATCTTTTTCTGTTCCTAAACACAGCTCTTCACTGGGAGTCCCAACATACTTCAAGTCTACGTCACAGCTTTTTGCTGTAGATAAAATGCTGAGGGACAAATATAAACCAGCTTGTCTTCTTCCATCAGACAGATAGAACTGGAACCCAAGTCTCTGAGCACTACAATAAAGTTCTATCTATGTAGAACCACTGAAAAGAAACTATGTTTTCCAGAAAATATATTAAAAAATATGTTTGAGACATTTCTTACACCAGAGTGCAATAGAAGCTTCATCATGAGTAGTTTTGACTTCCCTTGTAACTGACCTTCCTTTCTTTATTAGAGCACTGGTGAATACTTAAAGGTGTGTTTTCTAATTTAGCTGGCTGAGGTTTTAATTATTTTGCACACTGTGTTGAGAAGTGCCCATCTTTAGAAAATAGTACATCATGTCAATTTTCCAGTAGAGCTTCTTTTAATCACAGAACACTTCATTTCCACCATCTTGGGCAAGATGGGGCATCCTAATCTCCCTCTCATGCTGGCATAATAAAGAAAATGAAAACTGGCCAGACTTCTGACCAATATGATATCTGACTAGATATCTATAAGTTCTCCAAAATATTTCCCTGCCCTGTGTGCAAGACCCCACAAGCAGCTATGTGATGAGTAGATGACTATGGTGGGCCACCTGGTAACCAGGAGTCTGTTTCAAGGGCAGACTTTTTAGTAAAAGCTAATGCTTTATGTCAAGTTCCTATGGTGTGTCTGTGACCTTTTCTCCTCCACAATAAGATTAGCTGTTCCCATTACAGTAGGGCTGCAGATCCCAGCTGTCCAGCTAACAGCAGTTCTGTGCCCCTCACTCCCTGTTGACCCCAACACAGCAGCACACAAAGGAATGAGGCAGTGCCCTTGGGGTCACACAGTGCAGCTCCAGGCCAGCATCCGAGTGTTGTTTTCATCTCCTGGATGCAGTGCGGGACTCATCTCTGCAGGCAGATCCAAGCTGGGAAACTTGCATTGAACCCCACAAAGACTGCCAGCCTAGGCAATCTCTGGTCTGCATGGTATTTCTTAGGATATATACACCAGTTAGTGTCTGCTTCCCACTGTTTTGTAGGGTAACCACCCTCCACACTTAAGGTGACCTGGAAGATAAGAATTTACCTTATGGACAAATCTAGTTTAGATTACCTAAAGAGAGCTAGTCAGGCACTGTTACAAATTACAAATTTTACTTCAAAGTAAAAACACACAGTTCTTCTGAAACAAAGTCTCAAAGCAATGTCACAGCACAGTGCAGTTAAACACGACCAAATTATCTGCAGATAATCTGCATCGCCCTAAAGTGCAAACTAAGGCTATCTGTCCCCAACATCACCACCTCAGATGTACATTTCTATATCAGACTGCTACATTAAGTAGAGTACAGCAGTTACGTTAGCACAGACAAATAATCTAAAAGCTACTGAATTTGGAGAAAAGACTCCCAAGCAGATGTACAGCTCTGAGCAGCAAGGATGTGTTCTGAGGCTTCTGGTTATTTCTCTGACATAAATAACACCACCAAACGAAGTTATTCCTGCTCTGAGTATAACCAAATCCAAATTAATACAAAGCAGCTTCTGCTGCTTCCAAGGCAGACATTGCAAGCAAGTCAGAAGGGAAACTTTTCTGCCAAGTTACTGGGTTCATTAACAAGGAAAACTTTTTTCCCCTCATTCATCTTCCCAGACTTGGTGGGCAATCTGGCACTTTCCAATCCAGCTGTCCAGTCTGCAGAGCCAAAGTGAGCCTCAGCTCTAAGACAGCAAAGGGATTTAATAACCAATTGCAAAATCCTTCTACCAAATAAAAGCCTGCCCCTTGAATGGCTTGAAACATTTTTCATGTGCAGCTTCAATCCAGGAAATTAATCAAAACAACACAAACAAAAGGAGATTCAGCTTCTGAACAGTAATACAAATATATGCAGGCAATCCAAATAATTCTTGCTGCTTTAATTCCCTGGAGATGTAACTGTATATATTACACAAAGCTTAGATATTAAGAGCCCATGTTTCCAAGCAATGAAATTGCTGTCATAAACATCCCTGGATCCATTTTTAGAACTACTCTAAATAGCCCATCTCTGTCTTGTTTTGCTGGCAGTTTTCCAGAATTTTGTGAGCATCTTGACAGCCTCACCTCTTCCCTTACCTGGGGAATCACCCAGGGTTCCCTGGGCTCATCAGCCAGGGCCCCGTTCTCAGTACACCTCAGCCATCCTGCCCATTTCCCTTTACAACCTTCATGGCTTTATTTGCAACCATGAGTACCTTCCAGGTATAAATCACCTCTAACACATTGGCTCTTGTTTTAAGTCCTGAACACTTCTCCAATGTAAATATCAGTGCAAGTCTATGTTGCACTTCTCACATTTCTGAAGTGTTCATTATCATGGTGTCCAGACATTAAGCAGTTAAAGAGCTGTTCTAATCTTCCTCATTGTGCACTTTGAGCTTCATTAAAGTAGAATCCTTTCCTAAGACAGTTTTGGTGATTGACTGTTCTTCAAATGTTTGAAGAAAATAAATTACTAACTGGTTGGAAATCTTGTGTCAGAATAATTTGCAGGTGGAAACACACTTAAAGTGAGTTTTCCATAGATCATTTTCAGATCCTCCTCCTTCTCTCCCTTCTGCATCTAAAAAGTATTTTCTACCACAGAAAATAAAAATAAAACGAATACCTGCTTAGTGAAGCTGACAAGTGCCATCCAAGTAGGCTGATGGAAGTAGAGTGCCCCCATTTCTTCCTCTAAGCTATAGAATTGCCTTCTAAGTGTACTCATGAATTTGTGCCTGCTTCCATCTCTGCTAACTTGTTTGGAAGGCTCTTCTTGGCCTCATTTTCTCTCTGTGGACAGTTTGGGAATGGGGCATGATGCTTCTCAGGGAAGTACATTTCCTCTTAGTTCTCCCCCACACTTTTTAGCTCTTTGGAAAAAATTTTTCCCATATGGCAGATCATTAATGAAAGAAATGCCAGCCAGCTATACTGGCAACTGATCCCAAGTTGTTTCTATATCGGCTGTGTTTAGGATAGTGTCAATAGCATATGCACACACAAACCAATTGTCAGGGCTTCTGCTCAGTAATCGCATTCTGCTTTAGGTTGTGAAGTCAGAGGCCACTAGCAACTATGTCATTAGAATACTGAAGTGTTATTGTGTTGTTTTCTATAAATCTCCCATATGAGGAAATTTGATCTTCTAAGATGCATTTCTCTTGTACACTTTTGACCAACATGATTTTCTAAATCAAAGCATGGACCCTACATATTCATAAGACAGTGTATTTAAATATGAAACAGCTGAGTAGATACAAACTACCAGTCAGAAACCCAGTCAGCAGAAGCACTATTATTAGCCATATTGTTCTTTCAAGGAATGAGCCCCTCAGCCCTTCAAAGAATTTAAGCATACTTAAGTAGTCCCTTTCAATCAATGTGATCCTACAAATATTTACCTCTTTCCCTGACTCAGCTTTTAGTCTATGTATCCCAAAAGATTTTTTAAACTCCTTTAAACTCCAGATCTATCAGCCTTTCTTTATCCAAGTAGTCCTTCTTGCATCCCTGTTCTCTGGAGCTGCAATTACTTGTTGATCAAAGATTAGCAGAATTTAACTTAGCAAAATAATCAGTTTTCCACTACTGATGTATAGCAGCAGTTTACAGTGAGGATCAACAAGACAAGAAGCTGGCATAAAAAAAAGAAAAAAGAAAGAAAAGCATGACATAAATTCAGCTGGAAAAGGGAAAACAAACAAATATTGGAAACAAGTTGGGTCAAAGAGGCTGACTTCCAGTGATCTCACATGCATTACAAGAGAAAAGGCAAGACTATACTGTCAAGTAAACAGCTACTTTAGCTTTCAATTAACTGCCTATTCATTGCTCATTTTCTCTGCAGCTGCAGCCCAAAAGCCAGACTCTGCATCTGCAGTGTAATTCCTGCACCCATGGATTCCTCCACCAGTAAGTAATGTTGCTCTGCATTTACACCCTACAGTCAGTTTATTCCCAGCTCCAGCTGAGCGGCACCCAAGGAAACAGAAATGTAGCTCAGAGGAGTTACTCACTGTGCATATTTACCCAGAATATGATCCTAACAAAGAGAAAATGTGAAGTCTTGAGCTGACTCAATAACAAGCTTAACCACAGCAGGAGTATTGCCAGAAGAGTGCAGATGTAGTGATATGTGTAGTCACACATATTCACATTCAAATGGAGGCCATCTGATATGCTCCCCCTTTCCTGACTCCTATGTCTCAAGCCCTCTCTCTTCAGACACCCTTCTTTGCAGTGAGTGATTCCCCAGCTGCTCTCCTAGACTTGCAATGCCTTCACCAGCCAAATTTAAGGTGGGGTGCCAAGGTGCGTCTGCGTTATCTCCAGTCTGTGGGAGTCCCAGAAGGCAGTGTCCACAAAAGCTGGAACAGCTGAGAAATCCTACAAAAAAATCTTCCCAATCAGGCAGTCTGTCAGCAGGAAGGAATTACAGCAAGGGGAGCTGCAGCTGAGCTATCAACACAAGAGGCCTGGAATCAGCTAACTGGTTTTGACAGGCTCTTCTTGGCCTTAAGCACTGGGGAAAATCCATAAGCCACACTTTCCTCACACAAATGGGCTGAAATGCTAAGGAAATTATAGAAAGGAGAAAGGGATGTAGACACCCTTAGGACAGCACCACACAGAAGCAGGTAAGCAAAGTGTCCAAGTGAATTAGGAGCCTTGATCACTTCTCTTCCAAATGGTGCCCAAGTTAGACAATTGAACCCCACTGCCTGTCCCAGATTCACCATCATTTCTAAGCAACAGGCCTGTGCTATCATGCTCTTGTTTCCACACACTTTCCAAAGCAATCAAATCTTTTGCAAGCTGTCCGGTCAGTTTGCAGGTGAATGTTTCTGCAAGCCCCCCCTCCTGCTGCACTGCTTGAGCCTACTGGCTGATTTAGACCAAGTTTTACAACTGCAGCAGCACAGGAAAATCTCTTTTAAAAAGCCAGGCAGCTGGGCAGAAAAGAGACATCCAAGAAACATCCCCTGGGAGTGCCCTTTCTACAGGAAAGGCCAGGCTTACCTCTTATTGAACACCTGTGAGTCCTGCAGAGAGAGTTAGAGAGAGAAAGAAAACCCTCACGAGGTCCTGGCTCAGGGGAAAGTTTCAATCAGAGCTGGCAATAAACCACAAGATGAAGCCACTGGAAACCAAGCTCCATTACTTCTACTGCACACAGAACTACTTGTTTAAAGTATCTCTTACCTGAAGATCTCCACAATTTAATTAAGTAAATGGTCCTCAGAGGCAGGTAGGTATCACGATGCTTATGTTACAGATGGTTTGCACTAAAGCACTGAGCAGTTAATTGAGTTACCTGTGACCATGCAGGAGGCACAGCATGGGAACCCAAGAGTCTTCCCTTTCTGGTCTTTTAATTTAATAAAGGCACTCAATTTGATCCACATTTGCAGGTCTTTACGGCAGTGCCACAGCACAAAACCCAGATAGCCCCATCTGCACAGGAGACTAGTTGGCACACAGTGATGAAACTGGCAAGTCCTCACTTGTGCTGAACCTCTTCTCACTCTGGCTCAATCTGAAGATCGTTATGTCTCACAGCAAGTTTGCTCAGCTTTACCTCTGGTTTCACATGAAGGACTACTACCCTAAGCCAAGCTTTATAGCTGGATACACGGCCTAAACACTAGGCATTCAGCAGCTTGCCCAGCTCTGAAGGGTGAAGCTGGTGTCTGGCAGGCCACCTTTCTGGTGCACAGGCTCTAGAAAGAAACCTACAGGGCCAGACTGACTCACTGTGCACATGGGCAGCCAATCTCACCCTGGATGCAGTCCTGAAACTCAGAGCAGATGGAGTTCCTCCTGCAGATGTCCAGGAAAGTGGTAACAAAAGCTTCTCCATCTTTCAATCAGCTGTCTCTGATAATTAGGTTCGCATTTCGGTTTTAAATCATTCCATCACATCAGGCCCATTTATTGCCAAATTCTAGTTTTTCTTTTCAGTTTCCAGCCCCATGATTTTTCTTGAGCTCCAAAGCACTCAAAGCAGAGATTTACCCGAAGTCAGAGCACTGCTTCCCAGCTGGCTAGGGGTAGGTGGATAGCACTTTTGAGACCAAAAATGAAAATATAAGCGAATGAAAAAATAAAACAGATTCTCTCCTTCCTAACATCACATCTCCTGGCGTTATAAAAGTTGTTAAATGTTAGTCACAATCTGCCTCTTCTAGCAGCTGGAAACCTGGTTTGTGCACAACTAAAACAAGATACATGTCTTGCATGGAATAATTTCAGTCCCCATGAGAAATCAAGACTATAGAAGGACACCTCCAGCTATGAAATCCATTGTTGATGAAAATAGTACTGCTAGTAACATCATTATGGTAAAGTAACAGCTTTAGCAAAGAAAACAGCATGGTATACAAATAGCGAAGGGATGAAATCAGAGAAAGGAAAGGGATTATGTATTCAGTAAATGTGAGAGTGTAACAAATATTTTCTGATCTGCTTCATATTTATAAATTACAAGTACAATTTGATTCTATTAGACTACAAAAATGGAGTCACCCATAGCTGGACTAGGTAAGCCATGGGATGGATAACAGTAGACAACAGGCTCTTGAATTATTTGTGCTCTGTGAGGCTATAGAGTTTCTGCAGCCCACTAGAGAAGTGAATTGCTGGGTTCCAACTTCCCCCACAGATCTGGAGCTGGAGACACCTCCATTCACCCAAAGGCAAAGCACAGCACATCTACTTCATTATCTGGTCTCATGACGTGGGGCTCTTCTGATGGGAAGAGCCCACCACTAAAAACTGTTACAGGGCAACTGCAGCATGCCAATGTTTCAAAAGAACCCAAAACACAGCATTGCATGTTTTTTTATTAAAACATTAATAAAAAATTATTACAATTTAATAAAAACCTTGATGGATAAACCGTAGTAACACGTCCATGGAGCTTTAACACTACTGAAGTGAATTTTGTCCACTGCAATGCATCAGTTCAATTAAGCATGAGGGATGATGGTTTCTCTGCAGCTAATCCTGACCTACCTTAGTCATTCAGAAGTTAAGGGGAAGACTGTTTTATAACTTAAAGATAGAATTTTACAGACTCTTTCAGAAAAGGAAGGAAGCACATGGAGTGTCACTTGCAAGTGGATACAAAGGGGAATTTCTTATTATGTTGAGGCAAATACACAATCACCTTGAGTAGCTGCTATTTGAGATTCATCTCCTGGATTATCAAATGGATTCTTAAAGACATCCTGTTCAAGAGGTGGAAAAGGTTGAATAAAAAACTCCTTAGATGGAAATTGACTCTGAGCATAGAACATTTCACCCAGGGCTGTTAAAAGAGGCCTTTTGCTTTTTATTAAGCTATGCTTGTGCTTCAAACAACACCAAACTGCTAAGTGCTCAAAGAAATTTATCTTCTGTGCCAGGATGCCTGAAGACAACCTCATCTTCTACACATGTGTAACATGTGGATGCCCATGAACTACCCTGTTTATGATCAGCTTCTTGTAAGAAGAGCCTAAATTCTCCCTGAGGTCTGCTGGGATGGAGCAGCTCTTTGAGAAGGCCCCAGAGGTTCTGGCAGACAGTCAGCAGAGAACAAGCCAGCTCTGCACTCTGGCAGCAAAGGTGGCTGGAAGCCTCCCAGGGCATTGGAGCAGGAGCCTGGCCAACAATACAGAGAAGTGATTATTCCCTCTACTCAGCACTTCTTAGATACTGTGTACAGTTTGGGCAGCCCACAGATGGAAGTCTGGAACAAAGTGGAGTGAGCTCAAGGCAGAAGTGCCCAGACAGTGAGGCTGAAGCAGCATTGCAGAGCAGCTACAGGAGCAGGGCCTGCTGAGCCCAGAGATGAGATGACTTTGTGGAGCTTAAAAGTCACCTCAGAGCAAACTAGGAGCTCATCAAGAGGTTCAACCTGACACAAGGAAAAAGCACCTTCCCCTTGCAAGGACAGTCAGGCAGTCAAGACAGGTTGCCCAGAGAAGTTATGCAGTCTCCTTCCTGGAAAGCTTTCAAGATCAAACAGAAAAAGAAATCACAGAATCAAAGAATCATTTTGGTTGGAAAAGACCTTTAAGATCATCATGTCCAACCACTAAACCTCACACTGCCAAAACCACAACTAATCCATGTCCTTCAGCAGCTCAGCTACAGAGCTTTCAAATATCCCCGGGGATGGCGAGTCCACCATCTCCCTGGGCAGCCCATTCCAGTGCTTAGCAACCCTCTCAGTGAAAAAGTCCTTCCTGATCTCCAATCTAAACCTCCCTAGCACAACTTAAGGCCATTTCCTCTGGTCCTATCACTCTTTACTTGAGTAATAGACCAGTCCCCACCTAACTACAACATCCTATCAGAGACTTGTAGAGTGACCATGTTTCCCCTTAGCCTCCTCTTCTCCAGATCAAACACTCCCAGTTCCCTCTGCTGCTCCTTATCAGGCAGACATGCATGCATTTTTATCCATACAGCAGAAGTGGAAGCTGTTCCATGTAGGAGTTTTACCTTTTTAGTATATAACCATTTTAGCATAGCTGGAATTATTGCATGTTTTGCTTACTACTGTGCAGTAGTGAGCTGATGGCACTGAAGTCTCTGCTTCTAATAACAATCAACCCCTGTGTTAGTCTATTTTGTCTTTGTTACACCAGGTCCTCAGATGCTCAAGACATTCTTTGGGATCTGTTTTTCCATGAATCCCAGAGTACTGCATGTTGTGAAACAACTTGGCTTGGTTCCAGACCATTTTTTCTGATTACACGAGTGCTTATCACTCAGCTCCACATCATACAAAACACAGAGCTCCAAGTATGTCAGCCAAAAATGACAGGTTATTTTGAAATAGAATCCATCATCTGGACTTTCAACACTTGTATACTAGTAAATACACAGCCATTATAGCTTTTGTTTCAGAAGGACACCAACAGCATCAGAGGCAGACAATCTGTGCAGAGGAAACAAAATTAAGTTGTAAACATCACACCTCTTTCTCTGGAGTGAAGCAATGGAAAATTCCAGCTATTGTTCTTCCAAGATGCTTTGAATTATCCACTTCTGATAATTAAAGACCAGAAAATAATCACAAGTCAATCTTTTTCCTTACTACTCATCTACTTCAGTTCTTCAGCAGTCTTTTCCCTGTCACAGTCCCTACTTTCTTCTTCTTGCCTTTTACTCCTCCGCTTTCTTAATTTCTGCCTCTCAGTACTTCATTGAGTGTGAGGAAAAAATAAGTCACCAGGACCTTTATGCAATTCATGTTGCTCACAGAGAACTCCCACAAAGTGCTCAGCTGCTCCATAGCTGGGAGGCCCATGCTCCTTCCTCTCTGCCTATTTCATTTTGATAGACTAAGACTCCCTGGAGTTTTACTAACATATTTATGCACTGGTTGGGTTATCCCAGCAGCCACCAATAGATCTTATTATCATTTCTCCATAAGTCTTGATATCACTGAGTGACTGATGTACTAAAACTTAGTATAAACATGGAGATAAACATCTGCCATTCCTTTCTTTCCTTGTCTTTACAGCACCAGTATTTTAGAAGTGACAATCCATTGTTTCACTTTTAGCACAGCTGCTTTAAAGCTGCCTGCATAACAGAGGCTGTGCAGAAACATTAATCTTGGGGAAAATAATGGCCTTACAGAACGTTTCCTCCACCACAGCCCCCCCACTCCCACATCCCATCTCTTTGCAGGAAAGTGCAAGGATAGCACTCCTAAAGTTGGGGATGATAGATGACTAACAGCAGCATCTAAAGCAGTAGAACCCAATTTCTGGCTCCTGGAGATTGGTAAACCAGACTGAGACCACATGAAGCAGTCATGCCTGCCTTGGGAGAACGAAAAAGATTCAGCCAGTCCAGAGTATTACATGCTCTGTATTTTCACCTACTGATTAATAAGGCATGCAGACCGCTCACGCACATGCTCCAAAGGAAAACATAGCCATCTCATGGAGAGCTGCTGCCTCAACTGTCAGTACAAACAGACACCAGTGTAGTAACTTGCTAGAGGTTGCCCAACAGGATCAGCAATTACAAACCAAACTAGGTGCCCAAATTCCACTCTCGGTTTCAAACTAAGAGAGATTAATTCCCCCAGGATCTGAAATACATGATAACTTGGTTCTATTCAACAGCTCTTAGAGACGGCCCAACCCTGGGCACGAACAAGACTGAACATACCTCCCCAACCCCTGCCCCTAACCCTGCAACTCATAGCTTATGCTTAGGAAAAGCTGCAAGTGTTTACATACATAGTTCTTCAATGTCCTTTTTTAGTTGCCTTTCTTTGATGCACAACATAAGACACCCATGTATCAAAGTGAACTCAAAGCACAAGGCAATACATAGCAAACAGTAACAACTGGTTTATGAGAAAGGATCAAAAGAGACATATTCTGCCAGAGCCAGATGCTGGCTCAAGAATGCTCTCAAAATTGCTCAGAAATTTGAAGCACAAAAAGGAAATTTAGTGTGCTAGCAATAAGATAAGCCTAGGTAAAAATAGATCCCAGCTTGAGAAACTAATTTGTTTGATACCAAACAGGAATGCTATGATGGACAAAAAAACGGGATCAAAGTATTCGAGTCCCACTTCTGAGACATCAATTATTAATCAATGATCTGACTCACAGGACAAACAACAAAGTGGAAATCAGGTGAAGTATCAATATCACTTTTCTTTATGATAGTCCCCTTGGTTGTTAGTGTAATGAGAACTGGTCAGAAAGCCTATGGCTTTCTTTCCCAGTAAAACACATCGCAGAGAAAAATAATCCTTCTCTGAAAATGTTTATTGAAATGTCTTGATTCAATTTTGATTTATTTGATTTCTAGACTGAGGTTTTCTTTGACTTTGAAAGAGAACATTTCATTAGAAAACTCGTGTAATCACAAAGGTGGAGAACATAAGGAGACTAAGGACTACTGTTGCATTTTTTATTTATTAAACACTTACAGTAGAAAACCAGGAAAATGGTAAGGGCAAAAATCCAGAAAATGTAAGTATCAGGAAGATACTGGTTTTAATTCCAACGAGAAACAGTTTTAGCCAAAATAAAATGAAGGAAATAAGGCATTTAACTATGTGCTTCATTTCACGTGGCTAAAACATACAGTGCTGTCAAAACAGCCATGATTTCACAGTAAACATTATCTTCACTTCCAAAACGTATTAGCATTTGAAACATTTAATTTTAGAAGAAAAAATTAATTTCATCATTTTTAATAGCCCTAGAAATAATTAAAACAGCAATTCATCAGTTCTGCATGGTTTAAAGGAAAGCAGATATCCAGTATTGCCACATTAGTTTATCACACTGAAGAATGAAACACGAAGCCAATAGGAATCTATTGGCTAAGTATCATCACCACAAATTTTTCTCCCCTTTCACCTTGGTGATAGGTTAAATACACTAAGTTGAAAAGATTAAGGAGTACATTGAAGTACACAGGAGAAGGCTAAGCATGGAAGTAGATTTACTTCACCTGACTGGCAATTTGCCCAAAGTCAGAGGTGCATCAGGACAGCAGGGGATGGTGTTACATCACGGCAAAATTCATCTCTGCTTTTCCTGTACCAATTTTAGGGCCACAAAACTAGAAGGTATTTGTTGGAAACTAAAGCAATCACCAGTAAAATGTCCCAGGCTCAGGAGGGAGCATCATCTCCTCTCCCACCATAGCAGAGACAGATAGTTGCTGGTAAGAAGCCAGCACAAGGCAGTGTTAGCCAGCCTATCACTCAGCATCATCAGTAATAAAATAAAACCAAGCATTACAGAAACCCCAAAGAAACTTATTCAAAAAACACCACATAAAATAGTCTCATCCTGAACTGTGTATTTCTATTTAGTTGGGTTTTTGCTTTTGCTCAGTTCCCACCCCAGACTCTAGAGCAGTGGGGAGAAAGCTCTTAAACTGTCAACTTTGATGTGCTGTACCACTCTTATGCTTGCAAGAGCCACAGGGGTGCACAGCTTGCCAACAGCCTCAACAGAAACAAACAGGGCACCTGAGCTGCTGGGTTTAGGGCACTGGTGGCTTAGTGGTCATTTCAGCAAGACTCATTGCGTTTGCTTTGCCATCTGAAATAAGAATTTGCCAGGTGCACCCTGTCCCAGAGTAATCATTCCCAGCATTAGTAGAAAGTTAAACACTTCCCTGTTCAAGCCCAACACACGATTTTAATTGATTAGTGGAAAACAAGACATCTCTATCCATATTATAAGAGCACACACACACTTCCCTGCCTATATACAAAATGTTTTCATTTTATGATCGGTACAATAGTTCTGTGATAGAGCAGGCTACAATATTTTATTCATGTTTAACTTGTCCACCTGGGATTCTATACAAGTCACTGTAATTTCGTCTCACTAATGTTTGTAATCAATCTTCTCCTCTCTTAATAAAATGGAGCAAAATATTGCAGAAGTCCCTCTTAATTTATTCTTTTTCTTTTTTTCACCCTTCTCTCTCTCTCCCTGTCTTGTCTGGGCTTCTGTCCAAAGTCACAATGAGTTGAGAATAGGACATTCAGAAAGTATTTTATAATTCTTTAATCACCACACTTTGACACACTTTAGTCATTTGGGCTGGAGCATTTTGATATAAGCAGATCCCATGTAGAGACAGAATCAGGTCAGCAAGGCAATTAATCATTTCTGCATTTACACTCTCAGCAAAACAATACAAAAACAAAAGAATGGGTAGTGAAGAGGGGAGGAGGGACACAATAATGTTGCTCTGATGGGCAAATAATTGGCTTGGCTTTGCTTCTGCAGTCACAGCGGAAAGGTGCACAGCTCAGAGGTATTACTCTACTTGCACAGCCAGGCTCCAGGAGCACACAGCAGTGTGGAGCTGGCTCAGTGTCCAACAGCATTCTAGCAGCAAGCTGCTGCAATTTTCTGCATGTAGCTCTTCTCCTTGCATTGATGGGGCTTTGTATCCTAAAACAGAGGGTTTGATACCGCAGCTTTTAAATACTGTGTAGTGCCTAAGGCTCGATAGCCAGATTTGTGCTTGTTTCAACAAACTACCAGAGATAACAGTGCAGACTAGTGTATGCTGGTTCTGTACAGAATGGCTGTATTTCTCAGGGTATACTACCCCACACAGGCTTCCTTACTTTCACCTACATGGGAAACAATTTCATCACTGGTTTTGGTTTTTAAATTCTCATTAGTAATACCCCTCTAACCATCCTAATGATTTGTTTTAGTATGAGCTCAGATAAGTACATACAAGCAGCTTCCACAACAGCATGAGCAAGCTCTCCAAAATGTCTTGCAAATGGTCTTCAAATTAAATCCCACCAAAAGAAATACTATTATCTCAATTTCTACTTTAGTACCTCTGGGAAAGAGATCTTGTTGCATCTAGGAGTAAACTGAGGCAAAAAAAGGTGCATTCAGCAGCACCTGTGATCCTTCTCCTGCTTAGTCACTCAGCTGAGTGATGTTCCCAGAAGTAGAATGAACTCACCAGCACAAAGCTTATGGCAAGATAGAGATCTAGCCAGCACAAGGTAGACCTAATCAGGGTGTGAACAAGTCCAGAGGTATTTACTCCCCTCAATTCATGAGGACTTGAGAATGTTCAGCACTTCTGGAATATGTAACAGACTAGACATTGAAATGAAAGGATCATAGCTTATGAAGTTTGGGAGTCAGTTCTCATGGTTCCTCTCTTCCACATGGTGACAGCTTTCCTCAGTCATACATTTTCAAAAAAGCATTTTCCCCAGTCATTATACTTCTGTTCCCAAAAAACCACATTCACATTCTGATATGTGAATCCTCAAGTTACCCTTAAGAAATTTTCCAGAGGCCAAAGACTCATGAGGTGTTTTCTGATTTCAGGACATTGCTTTGACATTGTGATCTGGATGTTTCCACACAGCATCCCTCACACACACACAACCAGAGCTGTACAAACTCAAGCATCTGAAGACAAGACTTGGGGGAATCTCAGAAATCACTTTTCACCACTCCATATGGCCATTCAGAAAGTTTACTGAGCAACAGCAGTCTCTTTCATTGCATTCTTCTCTTCTGGCTCCATGGATCAAAGAGCCAAGAAACACACTCTCCCCAGCACCATCACTGCCTTGGTACTGCCAGTGGTAAGTTCAGTCAGTTAAGAATTACTTGCACAGAGCCAAGATCAATAAAGCGCTAGTGTGGCAGAGGTAGCTCAGGCAGCCTCACAGGGGGCATAACTAGGAGTGATGGGCTGAAATTAAGCAGAAGGAAAATTTTGGCTGAATAGCAAGAGAAATTTGCTTTGCTAATGGGTCAATCAATTAGACCAAGTACACACCTCAAGGGAAGCATGCGGGGAAACCTGTCACTAGAATCACTTAAAACTGGAGTGAAGGAGCTCTGGAGGTTGTCACTGCATAAGCAATTCTGCAGTTTGCATTTCAGGAGCTCTGCAATTCCTTCTAGCCCAAGGGATCAAAGCCAGAGCTGTCCAGCTTACAGTACTCAGGGGTATTAACCCTTTGGTATGTGCACAAGTTCACATTCCCAAAGGTAACAGAGCTCTGTTATTCCTCTCTTGTGTTTAATTCGTCTAGTCTTTAACTTTTAGGGTTTTAATTACCTGAAGTCTGCCTATCACTGAAGAGAGCAAGCTACTGAAATACACATTTATGAAAGTACTTAGGCCTCTCCAATATCCATCCAGAGAGCCTGGAATAATGGGACATTTTTTACAAAGCTCAACTTTCACTGATCAAGTTACCTGTGAGACCTTTGATTCTTAAAATGCTCATTCAGTTAGCTGCAGTCATGAAGCCATGACATAAAAGGCCTCTACTTGTTTACCAAGCAACATAGAGACTACAGAAGGACAGAACTTTTGTTTCTAAATCGAAGGCAGCAGTGCAAATATCACAGAGTGAAAACTAAAAGATTGTGTTAGCAGAACAGTAAATGGATAAATCGGATCCAAACATAATTATGCTGGACATTAAGGACAGACTTTTTCAATGGACAGGTCAGAAAGATTTAACTGTTCTCCAACAAATGTTATGGGGCAAAACATTTATAACCATCAGTAAAAAACAGCCTGGTCCACCACTGCAGGGGCTCTGTATTTCCCACAGCAATAGGGATCAGACCCCGTTGATTTAAGAGACTGTTACCTGCTGTGCTCTTGCAGTAGCATTGCTTATCAATAGTGGGATTTGAATCTTTGCCTTTCAGCAAGAGATTACTTGTTACTGAAGGAGGAGCATGGGGAAGACAAAAGGACATGCGATGTGCAGCTACAGAAACAGAACAAAAATGCAGTGGGTGAGAGCACTAATGAAATAGGGAGAAGCCCATAATGCAGCAGAATAAGTGAGCATTAGGATGTAATTTCACGATAGATGTCTCTGGCTCTACATATGCAAATTTTCTGAAACATGTTAGAGAGACCACTAATCTGATCAGGGGGAGTT